>NW_027287538.1:26897121-27284621 GCF_022747635.1 Hetaerina americana
CCCTGCACGAGACTTGAGGCAGCCTTTTGAGTCTGGTTTATGAAATTGAAAGTGGGGATTCGGTCAGAATTCCCTGATCAGCGCCATCAGTGCCTCATTCAGAAGGTAGCGCACTCTCTACGTCATGCCTGGTGGATACTTATTTTTCTTCCAAGAGATGATTAGTGGTAAACTTGAAGCTAATATTAAATTTTTGTGCAGAGAAGCGAAAAGGATCTAGATAAACCACGGCTGATCTGGGTAGATAATCTCCAATGGCAAGGAATCACGAAATTTTGACTCAATTGCGAATTCTTGTTCAAGATATTTCCCTTATAGTTCTAGGATAATTTAGTACGAAGAAAATGGATCGGATGAGATAGTGTATCAGGAAACGGCTGTCGTGGCAGATAAAAATGTGAAAATGCGAAGAGTTTTGCCGATTGGATAAATAAGCGAATGGAACTTGTGCGTGATCAATGCCAGGATTGAGGAATACTAATGGTGGTTTATATTCTGGTTTGCCATGCAAAGCCACCACATTTCCGAGACAAATTTTGCGGGGACACGAACACCTTGAATCTATAGGTGCATACGATCTTTCAAGTCGCCGCCGGGACTTGAGACGGCGGGTGACAGGGAATAAGCCTTAGGAGTATTGTTCAGGAGGTAGTGATATAACCACGTGAACAAGTGTCTGTCCATTTGGGTGCAACGGGGCACCTCAGAGGATTAGCGCGTGTAATGGGTAGAGACAAAGGGGATGATGAACGAGATATGGGTCAGCTGAGTCCATTGAGCTGAAGCGGAAGAACAGAGAGAGGGGGGTAGAGAGTGACGGGAGTCTGATGGAGTTGTCATCGGCAACCAGTTCGGCCCATCGCCGCGTAAGAGAGAGAGAGAGACAGCGATGCCTCCCCACATTTAGCATCCGCCCTCCGAAGTCTTGAGATGTGCGCATTCCTCGATGGGTGAGTGGAAGGCGCTTCGGGAAGCCTACCCTCCCCCGTGAAGCGAAAGAGAGAGGGTGTAGGGAGGGTGGGGACTGTTGGGGGGAGGAAGAAGACCTGATCTTCGGAGGGCAGGCACCTCCACCCCTTTCCTCCTCCCTCACCCCCTCAGCATCCACCAGGGGAAGCTGACCACGCCTTCTTCCGCTCCCCTGACCGTTTTCCTCCGCTTGCTGCTTCTTCTTCTTCTCCTTCTATTTTGGTACGGGGCGCGCGGCGTTGCAGTCGGCAGAGTCGCCCGAGATAGGAGAAATGCTCTTCCGTGAGGGGAATATAGAATTGAGGGTGTCTGCCAACAGCCTCACTCTTCCCCCAGCCCCCGTAACGTCCCTCCCTCCGCCCCCAACCCCTTGGAACTCACCACCTCCAGTAAGGGAGGAATAAAAAAGGAAAGAAGCCTCCCCCACCCCTAATGTTCCCTTCTTCTATCCTCCTGGAGATTTTAAATTTGAAATTTTTCGGAGATGGTCCAAGTATATTTTTTTCCTTCCCTTCACCCGTCTCATTCATCCCTGTCCTCTCCGTGAGCCCTTTTCTTCCTTGCCTCACTCCGTTCTCTCTCACGTTCCCGTCCTCCTTCCAGCTCTCCTCCTTCGAGAAGAAAGAAAAAGTCTTGTCTCATTAATTCCGTCGCCCATAAAAATTTCTTAAATTTTTACATCCTTTTTCTTTCGTGATTCTTACGGGCGAATCCGTGACCGTGGTAAGGTCCTGGTTGTTACGATACCAAGATGTTTGGTCACAGAAATAAAAAAAGTTTGAGGTGAATATATTTAGATAGACCTGTGATTCTTTCATAATAATGACTGTGAGCCCTGAAGGGGAGGAACGTGATTTCCGAGGCAAGTGTGCGCTTTTGAAATGTAGGTAAATGCTAAATTCTGGGAATGACTCAGTACGCGGTGAGAAGTATTAGCTCTGTTAGCGATAAATAGTTGTCAGTAGTTTGTTAATGAAAAATATTTTCGCTACATTGTGTCGCGTTTTCAAAACAACACTCGGCCAAAGTGTGAATTTGGGCGAAGCTAAAAATATTTGCAATTCTGGTAAGCCGTGACTTTGGCAACTATAACTGTGAAATTACTTGATTAAGAAGACACCACCAGAGACTCCCCCACATTTCAACCATGCCCATATGATCGAATATTTATCTATAACCAAATCTTAGATCGATTAAGCCCTTCGATGGCCTGTGAATGTACTCTTACATTTGATAACGGGTTTAAACAGCACTGTGTACTGAGCTCTAAGACCTAATAATAAACCTGCAATCGTTTAGGCCACGGCCACTTTGGTACTGGTCTCTAGTCTGGTTTTTTGGCTGGCTAAATACCCTGATGGGACTCATTTCCCGATTTTTCAGGTGCCGTTATCCTTGGGCGGGCGGCAAGTAGCTTGTGATAAATATTAATAAGAAGTCCTAACGAGGTAAAGGAGAGTCAATGAATTACCAATTCTGAATCGAATGAACTCAGTCGTTTCGTATGCGCCGAAGGAGAGGGGAAGGAAAGACGAGGACATCTGTCGTCTCGTTAACCGTATGGCACTCCTTTCCATCTCGAGGTTTCAACCTCATTCCACCAGGGCACGATTTAAACTCTCAAGGAACAGAGGCGTGAGGAGTTCCGACGTCGTCGTTTGGTATTCCTTTAGAAATGCAAGTGGTCTTCAGCCCTTAATCTCTCTCCACATTTCGTTCACCATAGAAATGAAACTCATCTAAATTTACTTGGTATGCTGCAAGCCACCGCTATGGTGTGTGGCAGGGAGTGATTCGACACCCACCAGGTATGAGCGTCAAAATTATTTTTTCTGATTAGTTAGTTACGTATAAAATCGTAAAAATTTCTAATATTGGAGATTATGTTTTCTGAAGGCGCGTGCACTCTGGTATCTAGGGCGTGAAATATTTCAATACGTATTCTAGACGAGCAACTAGTATGTAAAAGAATAATGAAATGAAGGTTAGATAAAATAATAACAACAAACCAAGCTATTTAGAGTGAAGCTACCATAAATATTACCTTTTTCCACTTGCGCGGTCGTTGTAGCTATTCCTGATCCCTTGTCGATCGGGGGAAAGGACATCTGAAGTCCGTCAGTATCGCTCGTGTTCCCTCTAATCTTAGTGGCATAATCTCTCCCACCGTATTTCGATGGGGTTAATAATGCCTTTTCAACATCATCGCCAAGGATTTGTGGTAATATTGTAAAATTTTGGAGGTGATGCCGTTCGTTCAACCAGCCGACATTTGTGGCACTAAACAAGTGCTAGTTTGGAAAATTAAAAATCAATATCCATGTATGCGTTTTTACGTGTGCATTATTTTTAGAGCCAGCATCCCATCTTCTCCGCAGCTGCGCGAAACGCTGCCTCGGCTGACTCTCCTCCAGAAACGTCCGTAATCTCTCGTCACTCCTATCCCGCCACCACCCCAACCCTTTTCTCCCAATATGGACAGATCATCCTTTTTTATCATTCAGCTCAATGCGTGTGGTCTTTTTTTCCGCGGCCCCGAGGTCGGAGTAGATTTTTGGTATCAGCGGTGTATGTATGGTGCCTCTCACTCTTTCAAGAGCATTTTAGACCATTCTTTTTGTTCGATAGTGGCCAGGCTCTGAGAGGCTGCTGAGTGTCTCGGAGGGTTTTGGGTGAGGAGAGGGTGGAGGGAGGAGAGACGAAGGGTCAAGTGGTGTGTTTTTAGAGCTTTTAAGGGTTAGTGACCTTTAGTCTTTAAGTGTGCTGAAGTAGTTCCTGCGTTCATTGGCTTTCGCTATGGGCGAAACGCATGCGGACATCATCGACGGGGAATTTTTTTTTCTGTAAGAAACGTTTTCGACCAAGAACTGGAGGCAAACACCGGATGTTTATACTCGCACTCATTGATTACTATTTGAATAAATCAGTATTGGTTGGATACCGGACGTCTCACGGACAGAATTATGGCCCCGGCTGAGAGGGACTCGGTAACGGCATTAGTGATTTTTGATTCCATGCAGAAATCTGGAAGTTGAATTCGTTCTCGTGTTCACTGAAGCTTTCTTTTGATAATATTGGATGCATAATGTTATAGAAGTGAAGGATAAGCTAAAAATACTTCATATTTTCCTGAATGGACCAGGTTAAAATTTAATAGCCGACTATTGGTGATCAAAATATAACGTACCATCTATTTTTCAGATCTATTTAGAAACATTGCCTTAAACATCTTTTTGATAATGATTTTTACGTATTTTAATGAAAGCATATGTAACTATCATGACTTTCTGGTGATAATGTATACTGTAAAGAGTCTGCGATAATGATATTGTGCTATTCATGCTTTGCAAGTCAATAGTGTTTTGTTCTTTAGATCTCATACTGTGCATGTTAAGCGTTGTTTCTTCTTAGGGAAAGAAGGATCGAACACTGAATTTTAGGCACCGCCACTCCTTCAGTACATTCTTCATTTATTCCTTGATCATCGGCGTAGGATGGATGCTCTCACTAAGCTAAGTTTGCGTCGCACCCCGGGACATTCCTAAGAAACAAATTTCGATTTGGTTTGAGAGATAACTTATGCCAAGTAGCGTTTACTTTTAACCATTTGTCACCCAGAAGGCTGTTGAAAAAAAAAGGTTTCGGGGAAGCAAACCAAGAGAACCTCGTATTTCATATTAGAAACACTCACTTCTCGGAGATGGGGACTTGAGAGATCGTATAAAAAAAGAGTATAGAAGTGAAATTGGTAATTGAGATTAGGGAGGTTGCGTGGAGTAGATGGTTGTGAAAATGATGAGGTGATGATGGAGTGAGACCAGCAGGCATTTAAACGGAAGATAACTAAGCTCGTTGTTCGGGCCTATGAATGCTCCCATAAGATGGACAGGAGCTCCTTTTTAATAGCCAAGGGAAGCCGGGCACATAATGAATGGAATTTGTTTATTTAGGGTACCTCCTCGAGAGATTGAGAAAGTAGTGCGGGCGTCAGTTTCTTATCTCTACCGTCCTTTCAGAAGACTTGCTAAGCAAAGGCTCAATGACATGATAAACAAGCCTAAAGAGTTTATTAGTTGTTTTCTTTATGCTGTTTCGCGTGTAAATCAGCCCTGTTCTAACTATTTCAGTGCATTGAATAGTCTTCAAAAAAGCCGAAAGGAGGTGTACAACTTCGAGATTCTTTATTAGCCTAAAGGGAGACCGTTCGATTCTCACGCGTAGAATCGGGATTAGATTTCTTCTCCTCAATGATTGTTTCATATTGACGGAATTTTTAAATGGGTCTATGTGGTCATCTGTTCATTGGGAAACTCGTTTTAAAATGCTGGTCGTAGTTCCATAGGCATCCTCTATTATTTCTTAAAATCCTTGTTCTATATCTATTAACGTGAAATGTGTTCACGTTTTAATTGCCTCGCCTGCTGTGAGGCGAGAATATGGTATTGATAAGAATCCGACACATCAAATTCTGTGGAAGATAACGAGAGCTTCACGGGGAGCTCCGGACATGATACTGTTATTTAACTTTTGATTATCCTGGTTTTTACCTTTTTAGCTGTTGTAAACTGAAGGGAGAATGGATTTGATCGTCCATAATTTTATCCTCTCGAAAAATAAATGCTTGTCGAAGGTTGTACACCAAGGGAAATGTTCCCGCTTTAATCTTGGTGGGAACCAGCGGGATAGTGGTTTTCTTCAACAGTCGTAGTTGGTCTAAACTACGCGTTGATGATACGTCCTAAATTCTTGCATTAGTTCTTGTGAAGAAAGATGGATGAAAACTTAATTAACACTTCTACGTACACACAAAACCGCCAGCAAGCCGCCGCAAGGGCTTGTGGCGGGGGGTGTTAGGACGCCAACGGTAAAACGGAAACTTAAGCATTATTCGCCGTCACGTGGATGTCCCAACTCATGCTAATTAAGCAATAGGGGGTATTTCACAGATGCACGCGACTTCTAGATCATGTTCATGCGAGAGAATCGAGAAGTCTGTGGATCATTGGTCTCCTTTCATGTGTGGAGGGATTTGTTGGCCACTGCGTCTTCTTCACTCGCTTGGAGGACGTGGTTGTTTAGGTGGGGGCGGGGTCTTGCGGGAGTAGATGGCGGGAGTGACTAAGGCTGAGGAGGAGGAGAAGATGATGGTGGGTGGGTGCGGTGGATGTGAGTGGGAGGGCGCGAGAGGAAAAAGCTTAAGAAAGTAAATGACCCGATCTCGCCTCCTCATCCGAGAAGGTCATTGCCTAACGCCTCCCGACTCCTAGCCGCATGCGGAACTACTATATGTTTTCGTATATCTCGCCCTTTTTCGTTCCACCAGCCTCGCCATGCGTTCTGGCGATCAAAAGCCAACCAACCTTCGTAATTGCTTACGCGCGGTTTTTGCCGGGCAAGTCACTTGTTACATTGCGTAAAGTACATAATATCCTTGCGTCACAATGTTTTAGTTATTTTTCGGCTCGGGGTGGGAGTAGCGTTGTTTTCCTGCACGCTTTCCCTCACGTCTTGTACCTCCTTGGCTGATGTTCATTGTTATCAGTATTTGAAGCTGTCGTGAAGTTGTTCCACCTTCGGGGGTGGTTTAATTCATTGTTGTATTAATTTTTTGTTTAATTATGATCCGGGAGTACTTTTTGATATCATTCGACGTACGCTGTGCAACCTGAGATAATTATGTCGCAGGTACTCTTAGTCAAATGCTTGCTGATTTTTGGAATGAATATTCTCTCTAAAGCTTAGAGAAATAAACAGGAATTTTTTAAATACATTTTGATGCCTTCCACTTTATAATTTACTCTAGTCATTGAATAAATAATTCAAATCTATAATTATGTTTTATTGAACCGCTCATCGCCGTAAAGTTTATAAACCTCTAGGAACAAATATGTGGTGAGCTATTGAATTTCATCCACTAGGTAAACTATGTGAAATTATTGCTGCCTCTTAGGAGTATGTAATATACTCTTGTTTCGTAACCGACGTTGGCTAGAATTCTTTTCGAACTTACCCTCTTATGCCTATTCATTTTAAATTTATTCTCGTATTTTTTTCGCGTACACTCGCCAATCAGATACAAGCTGATTTTCACTCGCCGTCATTAGACGTTTTCGACGTTTCCGCTCCGGCACATTGGAAAAATTACCTTCCCGAAAATTTCCCATCGGCCAACACTTCTCCGAAAGGTACCATTAATCTTTGGCTGCATGCAGCTCCGATTGTCCGTCACGGAGTGTCCCAATCCATCTCGCCAACTCCGAAGCCCTGACGACGTTTTTGCGAGAGCATGAAATGGCCGCTTACGACCCACCATCACGCGGATACTCCCGAGGAGCACGATGGATAATTAAGGAATAACTGCCGAATGTGGGGAAAACAGAACGACGGCCATTAAAAAGGGACGGCGCACCAGTCGATGGGGATAGAGAGAGAGGGAGAGATTCTGTGTTTGCTCTCTCCCTCAGGACTCCTCTTCCCAAACCCGTGCCTTACCCCTCCCATCCTGAACAAAAATTCACGGAAAATTATGCATCAATCACTTCCGCGAGTCATAGCTAACGGATTATTTCTTCCTACATTAAGTCCCATTAATGATGCGTCGGGTGATTAATTACCGCCTCAAGATGCCGCAGTATCAAGTTCCACGGCGGCTTCGGCTTTTTCCCCCCTCTTCCATTTTTTTTTATCCATCCGGGCTTTACATTATCCTTATTTTTCTGTTTAATCCGTCACGAAACAGCGACAACAGGCTCGTAAGTAATGCCTCGAACCAGACGGTTATTAGCATGTGGCGTTACACCATGACCTACGCGCTGTTATCAGCGTCGTTGGTCTGATGCCGCGGAGCGTCCCAGAGTGCTCGGGCCGGGGTGTGCCTGCATGTGGCGGCCACGTCCTCCGCCTCATTATCTGCCGAATGTCACTGGCGTGATTTCATTCCTTTCCATCACCGAGCCCTGCGGTGACGATTCTAGTCCACCGCGGCTCCGAGGCAATGTGCGTTCCCGGCCGCTCAGTGCGTCTGTCATATTTTTTCCTCCGACAGACTAAAAGGGCGGACATTACCGGATCCAACCGATTGAAGTGTACTTTCGTAATCAATATGCCGCGCATAATTGCAGTGTGATTCGATATAACCGAAAGCAGAGGGCATTTGAACGACGCTGTGGTTGAATAATACTTCCTGCTTCTTGGTTAAAGTTTGAGTTTTCAAAAAAAAAATGTTGAAAAACAGATGTTTCTTTTTATTATGGTGATATTTTGAATATTTTCGGCGGTAGTTTTGATGCAGATCAGTGGGTATTTTTTTTATTTCAGTCTAATCCGTCAGATTGATCCATTCATGAAATTTATTATTTTTAAACCCACGGATTTTCCTTTATAGTTCATGTTATCGGTGTTTGCATTGTGCTCTTCGCCTCGTCCGCATATGCATTGGCGGATCAGCTCTGGCACCACGTGGAAGGCACGCACGGCGTTCACCGAGGAATAATTTTTACGGGAAACATATTTTTCCTAATGAACTGCGTCGTCTTCTCCACTAATGTAAAAGGAGTGGACATAATTCATCCAGCGGAAAAATCCGACGAATGCATAGTCATTCGACCTCTCCTATGGCGTAGGAGAAGATGGTCTAGATAACGAACGCCAGAGGCTTAGGGGGAAGGAAGCAAGAAGCGAAGGGAACAGGACGACATAGTCCATGGCCCCATCTTTTCCTCTCTCACACACACGCTTATTCGGTTCTCTCTTTCCCTCGGCGAGTCCGTCGCTCAGCGGAGGAAAGCCTCGAGTGCTTCACGCCCCCGCCGTCAGATGGCCGGCTAGCCCCTCGGCTCCTTCGCCCGCCTACGCCGCCGCCGTCACCCACAGGCGGCAGGTTCAGCGTCGTCGGCAGACCCACTCCCGGCCCCCCCCCCCCCCGTCGACCTCCGCCAACCTTTCCCGATAATGCCGCATGGAAGCAGTGTTGCCGCTTAAAAATTTGAAATCCCACTCAAAATACGCCTAGAGGGAGTCAACTCGTGAGTCTGTCGCCAAGCCATGAAGCAGTTAATTAATAAATACACATGTATATATGCATTTTCTTTCTATCTCTGAATTTAGTATAATCATAAACACACGAGGACCAAAGTAGAGGGACTTAAAACATTATCTCCCAGGGTATGAAGGAATTAACACTGTATAGAGAAGAATGGAGGGCTGCAATAAGCAAATTTAAAGGATTTAACTACTGATGGTGATGATTATGACATGTTGGAAAAATTTCGCGCCATTTTTTAAAGTGTAAATTCAATGAATGTATTTCACATTACATGTAAAATTGTATGTAACTTGTATTGCTATAGGGTGATTGAATCTTTGAAAGTTCGAAAAAACCTGAATAATAAATGAATTTACATGTGTGACTACATATATATTCGTTTTGATATTTGTCAAATTAATATATTTTTACCAAGACGCATCCTTACTTGAAAAGATAAATGGGAAATAGGAGACAAAAGAGCGCTAAAACGGCAACATTTTACCTAAGGCACGCGTGGGAACGTTTTGGGACGGAAACCTTACCAATGAAGGAGTAGTAAGGCAAACGGTGAATTCCTATTAATATCCACATACTATATACGCCCAACAAAGAGAAAGATATCATCAGGGCAAAGCAAAAACAATTCTCGGGAAAATGGAGGAAAAATCCCAGTGCTCAAGTGTAATGGAATAAAAATACCTTAATTAAATCAGGAGGAAGAAGGATTTATGGTCGCTCAATCAAGTATCGATTAGTCATTCAGTTTTAATAACCAAGTTATTAGGAAACTAAAACATTCGGTAAGAGCATTTGAAAATTTTTTAATTAGAATGGAAATTAAATCAGGCATACGCCATGTCTCAGAATGCTAATCATTCTGAGGTTTTTCGTCAAACCCGTATCTGCATGATCGAAGGCAGGGAAACCACGCCTCGCGGTGCGGGTACGTCCCGCCAGACTTCTTACTCCAGCTAGTGATTTTATCATGAATAATATTTCAACTGCTCCCTCAACGTATAATCCTTCGCTCATTACGTTTGGCGAATCCGCAGAGATTTTGTACACTTACGGCCCAAGTGCAGAAAAAATTATTCACGGTAGCAGTTGCCCATGAGCGAAGTTCATGGACTCATGAGGGGAATACGTACTTATTGATTTATGGCTTTCGCCCATCGTGGACCGAATATTAAAAGAAACACCGAACCATGGCCGTGGTTTCCCTTTTCACCAAAACGAATGTCGGGGAAATAATTTGGTCTATTCATTTAAAAAACTTCCGAAACAGAGAGGAAGTTCTCCAGAGCCGACGCACGGATGCGTTATTATGGAAACAGAACGGGTTCGCTACATGTATACAATTTAGAGTTAATCAAGTGTTACTTGCTTCAAATTACTCATCTAGTCGGTAGGTATGCTAATTGGTAAATTCATTGATTTCTTCAGTGCATGTCTTCAGCGAGGCCTCCAAATTGCCAGTATGCATTTTCTTGCTCTATGGAATGGGCAAAACGTCGTGATCGGGCATGCTACGTGGGGTGGAGCATTGAAAAAAGCGGGTACCGCAGAGAGTATAATTAATGATTGCACGTGGGGTGGGGATGAGACGAGGATAAGCACTTAATTTGAAAGAGGATTCAAATGAGAAAACAAGTCGAACGGAGCCAAATGGCAGGAGGGAGAGAAATCACCGTCGAACAGGAGACGAGGGAAGTGGTGGAGATGATGCCCGGCCGGTTTGTCCGTGGCATTCGCCTCAGACAAACTCTTCCCTACTCCATCTTTCGATAGACCGAGGGAATTTCTCCCTAATGGCTCTGCTTATCGATCAAGGAGGCGGGAGTGAAAGAGAGGTAAGAAGGGTTCTCGGAGAGGGGGGTAGAGGGAGAGAGGTGGGTAAGCGACGGAGGAGGAGGGAGACGAGAGGTGGGTGAGAGGGTTGGAGGGAGTTTAAAGATGGATGTGGAGTTCCACGTGTGGGTTGGCTGGTGAGGTGAGGGAAGAGAGACGGCGAGACTGAAGGAAAATGAGCCGGTCACGTGGTCTCCGGGCGGATGGGTCCGTCGTTATTGGTCTTTTGTGGCGCTCTTTGTATAGGCGGGCGCAGCGTACAAAAAAAATCCTCCTCGGCAGGACGCTTGCGCGAAGAGTCTGTGCCAGAGTGAAGTTTCCCACTTTTCGCAACCGTCCGAACGCTCGGTTTTGTGCTGTACGCAATAATCGGGACAATGGAGACGAGTCGAGGGCGCTCCTGTTTGCGTGATACGTTCGGATCCTATCGGATCAATTGCCCAAAATTGGTAATAGTAGTAACAGCGGCAACAATTGAGCGTTTCGCTGGACCGTAGAGACGAGATGGACACAATTCGAGAGGCATTTAAATTAACTCGAATAGTACATCATCCCCCTACCCGGGTCGGGATTCGAAATCGTGGCCTCACAAGATTAACCATGTGGGTTACCGAAGCGAATCTAGTATTAGCGGACGAATTTAATGATTTTAATTCTCACTTCGACAGCGGATGGAGATCGACGGAAGGTAAAGGGTGAACAATCGGTGGTGATTCATACCCAGTGCCGTGTAGTGGAATGATGTGAAATGAGAGAAAACATAAAATTACCTGTATTCAAAGAGCATTTTGCTCACAAGGAGCGTTTAAAAACACAAATGAACGACAGTAAAATCATCGCGCTGTCTTGTTTTTTATTAGTTCACCATGAAGTTTTTGCGTTTTTCACCATAGAATTCCAAGTTATTTTTGTTACTCCTCGTTTTCATCAAGTTAAAGAGATTTAGTTTATTTTAGGTTCATACAAAACTTGGATGAATTACGTAGTGGGCACTGTTGTTAAATACGAAGATTTTTTTACGCTTTCCGAAAAAGATAACATTGATGCTTCGTTTAATCTCGCGAGGTAGCCAGTGAAGTGTTTCTGCAATGTCCCCCTCGGAAAAATGCAGTAAATTGCAAAGTAGGGATCGGAGAAGTGGCGCTCGGAGGTGGTGGCGTGATTTTCCGTAGGGAGATGGCATTTACCGCGAATCTCCTTAACCCCGTATCCTTCCTCATCCTCTTTTTTTCTCAGTTGTGTTTCGTATCGCCCCCCTCTCTGATGTCCCCCCCCACTTCGCTCGCTCACCTCCGATCCCAACTCATGCACCCACTGCACACTCGATCCACCCTCCTTAACCTCAGCGTTCAGCCGTGCTCTCGGGGAAGTCCTCCTCCCCAGACCTTTTCGCCAAAACACGATTTCTCCATTAGTTCTCTTCTTTGCCCCCCCATTTCCCTCCCTCCCCCCCACATCCCCTCCTCTTCACCTTTGGTCCGGCCCCCTCCCGAACACCCCCGCCCCGAACCCCTCACCCCCTCTCTTTCAGAACCTTTCGCCATCCTCACCTCCGACGCAGCAGAAGGCTCACACACCGGACAAGAGATCTCTCTGCCTCCCTCCCCGCCTCCCGCAAACCCTCCACCTCCTCCTTTCAACCACATCTCGGGGCGTGAGTCACGTGATCCGTGCACGTAGCGCCACACGGGCGTGCTCAAAAGCCCCCCCTCTTCCCTGTTCCTCTCTCCTCCGTCCTTTTTCCCGTCCCCAACATCCTCGATCTCCCGACAGCCCCCCGGAGGGTTTGAGGAATGCGTCGGGGAAGAGTGAGGGAGGTTTTTCCCCCCACCCCCTCCCGTTTTATTTCTTAAATCAAGCAAGCTAGCAGGGCGAAAATCGACTTTCTATGCATTAAAGCCTCCCTCCATACTCTTCTTCCGCTTCCACCCCGTGATGTTCCCGGAGGAGGGTGGGTCGGTGTCTCTCTCTCTCTGCCTCGATCACCCGCTATGCTTGCGTACCAGCTAATGTTTTTAACTTTTTTTATTTTTTCGGCTTCGGACATGCTTTCAAGTTTGCATACACGTTCTTCTCTCGGAAAAAGGAGACGGGGGAATATTTTCTTCGGGAAAGCTTTATTTTTTTGGGTTGGGGTAAAAAAAATCAGAGAACAGATGAATCTAAATATATTAGCTAAAGAGCTTCACGTGCACTTATCTCTCCCCCTGAACGTTATTGAAGGTCCTTACGGCACGTGTGAATTGGCTGCACCACCCTCTTCCATTTCATCGGAGGACGACTATCTAGACACTACGAAATGCGCTCGAGCGGTTTGCTATTAATTAGGATTCGGACTCAATTGATTTCATATAGCCCCACGTGCTTGCCGTAGGTACATAATTGATGTGCCTAAAATGTTTCGCCTTTGCTATCATATCAGCCCCGATAGTAATTTTCTCAGGTTTTCTTTCACTTTCAGCGATGAAAAATTAACTAAAACTCAGGTGAGGAGTGGTTATTATACGTATATTCCACCAAGTAAAGGATCTGATTGTCTCAATTGAAATATTCCGTGCCGTAAAATGAGTTATCTCCTGAAATAAATGATAATCGTTGAGAAATAGGCTTTGGAAATGGACTCCAGTGTAAAGCAAACAAAGGTTTAGTTTCATTTTTTGCTCGTAATGTAATGTGCTGTGCCCATCGAAGGTCGACCGTTAATGAACCATACCATGCGATGGAAGGGATAACGGTTGAAAACGGGTGCGATTTGTACGAGTTGAAAATTTGAACTTATAAAGTGTGCGATCTGTGGTATGCGTTTAATAGTTTATTGACGATTAAAAGCCAATATTATCTCGTGAGCGTTTTATGACGTGTAAACATGTCGTTTCATTGATCGTTACCCAAGGAAGAAAGCATTAAATGAAGGATTTTATTGAATATAATTCCGCACTCGGCTTAGTAGTCTCAGATGAGTAATTTGATGAGTTTTTAGGGTTTGTCGAGAATGATTTATTATCCATGCGACACCTATAGTTGTCACTTCGCCCATGGTTCACATACCCAGCCGACTGTAAAATGCGTTTGCCCGATTTCTTCTCCCTCGTAATCTCGTCTATCCCGTTTGGAGAGGGGATGGGGTTCCCCAGATTAGCTTCCTTAACCCCATCACTCCGCGTTATCGCCGCCTGAGATTGACAAGTTCAGAGGCGATTTGACCCTTGGAGGAAATTCCAAGAATCGACATCGCTTCAGATTCTTGCGGTCAGTTATAATTGGAACGCTTTTTGTTATCAAGGTTGATGCAGAGCTGGGCTTCTCTCTCGTCTCTCATTGATCGTTAAGACCAATTCTTCGGAAGGAGCCGTGCATTCATTCATTCCTCCTTGCGTTCCTGTTGGAAATTCTATGCGGTAATTGAATCTTGATGTGTGGCTTTTCATTAGCCATCCCCAAGCAAACCTATTTTATTTTTTGACGCGGGGAGTGTGCATTTACGCCAATAATCCGTCATGTTTTCCATCCCCCATCACTTTTTCCAAATCATCTCCTATCTCCTCACAGAAATGAGGCTTGATGGATGGTTTTAAACAGTATGACTCTAATGTCCTTTTGAGCTGCGCCGCGGGAAAAAAATATAGGGGAGCCTCGATTTTTTTTTCCTCCCAGCGCGGAGTGATTAGCTTTGCGGGGCACGGAGTGATAAAGTGGGATCGGTGGCCGTATTTGATTTATTCATCACCCAGTTCTGCCTTATTTGGGGAAAGGTTTGGTGCGGGATGGGGGCAAAGTGAGTCTCTTGCTTTTCTCCGGAATTGATTTCCCAGCGATATAAATCGTATCTTAATAGCGCCTCACAATTCACGCCTGCCTAATCTCTCAGAGGGTGTTTTATGCTGCTGCGAAATCTAGGGGAAGCTTTCCCGTTACATCTCTCCTCCTTAATCATCTCACTAAATATTTCCCCTCTCCCTATTCACCAAACGCGGCCAGGACCCCTGCGCGGACGTCTAAAAGCGCGCGCCTTTCAACTCCATCTTCCGGCAGGAATCGGAAGTCCTCCTCGATGTATTTCTTATTATGGCCCCCATCCGTTGAGGGAAATTTCATGCGTTACGCTCGACTTGTTATACGGCTCCTTATAGCCCGCCGCATCGAAAGTCCTGTTTCCCCTCCCTTTTACGAGCATTACATTGGTTGTAATCGGGCGTTTAAACGGCTCGGTTTGTAGATAAACATTTCATAGAGGTCGTCGGATGGAGTAGTAGACGGCGCGGCTGATGGGAGATTAAATAATTGACTGTCGGTCGGGTGAGGTGGGTTGTATGCGAGCGTGAAATGGCAAGGGAGGCGCTCAAAATGCCTTTTAGCCGCCCTTCGGTGACAAACGGCCGCCATTTGTTTTTTCATCGGCTGCGGTTGGGGTTATAGTTCTCGCGTCCAGTATTATACTGGGAATGTAGGACGCTTACTGCAATGGTAATTTTGACGCGCCCATCAAACACAAACTGGCGATTATGCTAATGCATTTGCAAGATGAACTCTTGAATTAAAAAAATATTAATTCCAATCGAAGGATAAAAGAGCACAATGTACTCCTTCCAGCCATAAAAAGTTCTCTAAGCTTTTAAACATGAAGTAGAATATGTGGAGGGTGACGAAGATGGTCTATTTAAGATAGAATGAGCATTATTACTCCTGATGTAGGCAGATACAACAGAAGTGTATCAGTTGCATTGACTTTCCCATTCGAAGAGCCGGTTCTCTGGAAGATTTATCATCAATAAATTAGATATGCAAATCAATTGTGCTAAGCGTCTCCCGTAACCAGCAATTTAAACCTTTACGCAAATATAATACTTGCATTTATGATTTGCTCTAGGCTAACTTCACAGCTTTCCCTTGCACCGTTTGTGAAATGCACACGCACTGGGATTCATTTATCGAGGCGGGTTTTGAACGAAAGCCATAATCCGCAATTACGCGACAATTAAAAAGTTAACTGCGGCTCTCCTGTCTCAATCAATGAAGGCGGAATTGACTCAAGATTAAAGATAGTTCGCCATAATTTCAATTCGACGAATTCTGTCAAACTTTTCAATTTCACCCGCCAGATGGAAACGGCCGGGGATATAATTAATGTTATTTCTCTCGAAACAAGAAATTCTTTATGCCTCCTCAGCGATGCTTCTGTCTCACCCCTTAATCTCCCTGTCTCTCCATTTCCTTCTTTCATGTCTCGTTCCCCCCTGCCCTTTCCCCTTTCCCGTTCCTTATCTCCGCCAGCTCTTTCCAATGCTTTCCGTAATGTGTGTTGACCTTAATCCCCCACCCGCCAGCCCGACCCACACCATCCCCCCTCTGCCCTTCTCCCGGCGTCGAACTCCTGACCTATTGCCCCTCCTCCCCTTAGCGCTCCCAACGCCGCAGACTCCCTCCCCCCCTCTTTTATCAATTTCACAGTGTGTTGTCTCCTTCCCTGTTTCCAAAGTAGAAAGAACAAGAAGAGCGAGACGTCTCTCCAGCCGAATGAATAACAGTCGTGCTTGCTCTCTCTCCCCCAACCCTTTCCCTCTCATTCCTCCCCTGGAAAGCGGTTTTAATTCATGGTTTCGCTCACGAAATTCTCCCCCTTTCCCACTCGCCGTTCCTCTTGTAGTTACCTCCGGATCCCCTTCCGAGTGGCCTGGTTGCATTCCGCAATTTCAAACCTCTTCATCCAGCCTTTCCGGCGCTTTTGCGTGAGGTGCAAGGAATGGGCTCTTGATTTTTAATTGGCCGCGGTCTTGTAAATAGGTCGTGCATCATTTTAAACGGTGGGAGGCATTTTTGAACTAGGTCACGTCATCTTGTTGCCAACATTATTTTTGCTTCCCGCGGTGTGACGGGCAGCGGGTCTCTAGACATGCGGTGTGGAAGTGGTGCTTGGGCCTGGTTTGTTATCACTCCCTCGGTCCTCGAGTAAGCCAGAGTAACCCTCGAAGATGGTTAGGTGTAATCTGGGTGCTTAGGTTTGTTCCATATTTCTTCGTCGCCCTTCCTCTGGAAGCTCTCTCTTTCTCAAGAGAGAGACGTCTGAATGAGCCTCATTTCTCTGTGGCTCTGACGTGTGCAGATTTGTGTGCCCCTGTGCAGTGATGTGAGGTGCCCTTTTTCTAAACCGGTCTAAGATTTTTGCCTGTAAAACGACAGTGACAATCATTGCTGGAGAATATGAACTCATTATTTTGTTTTAGTGTAATAATGAAAGTGTAGCCATGTGTTCATTCGAGATTTTAACCAAATCACATACAATATTGAATCCTTGGGTTTACATAGCGTAAAATTGACGTACAATGAAGAAATAGCTTTTCTGCACAGATTGATTTTGGACGCGAATAACAATATCTGAATAAATACTTGAGCTCATAGAAATGTGTTTTTTTCCCAGCCAGATCTGGGCAGACCTCCCTTACCTTCCTCTCGGACCTTAGAGCACCTCCCTTAAACTGTGCCGAAGTGAGGAAGCATCATTGTCATTTGTCGTTCAATCCTTAGATCGTTTGACTGCAGCCATCCATCCTACCCTATCTGATGCTAATTGGCTTACTTCCTTGTATTTTTTCAATGTACTTTCTTCGTTATTTGGGCCATGTATTTATCCCTTGGCCTTCTTCTTGGTACTTTTCCCTCTATTTATCCCTCTGTTATATTCTTTACAATTCATTGTGCTTTAGGGTGTGGCTAATCCATATGGTTCTTTTTTTTCTATGATATTCCTTAAGGTCCATTCATCGTCTATTCTTCTGTATACTAATTCATTTCTTATTTAATCCGTACATTTGATCTTAAGCATTCTCCGGCACCAGGTTTCGAAGGCTCCTAGTCTTTTCTGGTCTATTTTTCCGATGGTCCATTCTTTTGATCCATAGAGTGCCATGCTCCATATGAATGTTTTCACGATTGTTTCCTCGTCTGTAGTTCTATCATCTTTGAAAGCAGCAGTTGTCTTCTCATTGTGCTTTCATTGTGGCATTTCACTTAGCTTGAGCTATTCTTCGCTTGATGTCTGTAGTACTCCTGCCGTCCCATGTGATGGTACCTCCAAGCTAGCGCTGAGGACGCTTATCCTGACTTTAAATATTCGAGAATATAAACCTTCGCTTCATCTAGTGTCGTAAGGGCTTTTGATTTGATAACATTTGCGACTTACGTAATCCCATTGACATTAGTTATTATGGAATCTTCCTTAGGTTCCCGGTTAGTTGATCCCGACATCGCATAGAATGCGTTACTTACATTCTTGTTGGCAGTGGCGTTTGATGTAATGCATTTTGTGTGTCTCGTAAACCTCCACGAGGATGTTTCCACTACGGGTCTCAAATACAGGAATGAAGGTACGTTTCGGCCGCGTAATAGGCATAACCTCCTACAGATTGTTTCCCTCGAGTTTGCACACCTTTTGCCATTGCTCTAGCTTCCTCCGACGTGCATGCTTTTTATAGGGGAAGTGGAGAAGAGAAGGGTAAGCGTGCGAAACCCTTGGAAGGAGGTTTGATTGTTTTTCGTGCGAATCCAGCGAAGTCGGGGCTAAATCGTGCTAAATAGGGGCCGCCGGATAGGAGGATGGCCGGGGAGGAGGGAGAGAGATAGAACGATTGTAGGAGAGAGAGAGATCAGATGGGTAGTCTGAACGGACCGGCGGACGCATAAATTTCCTCCGAGCGTCTTTTGTGTGTGTGTGTGTGTGTGGGGGGGGATCCGTGTGCATATACGCGTTTGTAGGAGAGCTTTGTGAGGGAGGTGTGGAAGGGGCGGTGTGTGTGAGGCCGGCGGGGTGGGGGGATGGCAGGAGGAGGAGGGGGTGAGGAGGGTTTGACAGCACGGAGATAGCGGGAAGGAAGTGTAATGGCCGAGGAGATGGTATTACACGGCAGATACGGACTTCGGCGGGGATTGGGGCCTCGAGGGGCGGCGAAAATTTCCTTTGTGGGCAGGTTAAGCATTCCGTCGTCTTTCGGTTGTTTCAATCCCGAAAGCTCTCTAATGAAGTCTATTCCGTAGCTGCGGACTCGTAACGACTAATCTCTTACGTCTCAGAAACCATCTCTTTTTTTCCTCAGGGTGGAAGTTACGGATTTTGAGGACATTCCTTTATAGTGTGCGGCACTAACAAACCTTATCTGAAATTGTGCCACTAATTAATCAAGGGTGGCAGATTGAATTTTCCATGTTATTTGGTGCAGAAGTTTATGGACGTTGGTGTTTTCAGTTTTTGGTGAAAGAAACTTTGGAACGAGTCACCAGCTGGCTGTGGTTTTCAAGTCGGTAGAGCATCGGCGTGGCAGTCGTCAGGTTTCTTTTTAGAATCTCCCTCGAGCATGGTGATTGTTTATTATTGAATTTGTCGCTTAGGATGAATAACGATATGATGTATAGTTATATTAATATTCGTACACCAAATATGTTCTGCTTTTACGAACCACACAAACGGATGATATATAATTAGCTATCAGTAAAGCCTTGAAAATAAATGAGTATGATTAGATAATCTTTTTTATGGACTTTTCTACGTTTCTCTAATTTATTTTTCATTGTGTGTGCTGGGGAATGGAATCTTAGGATGCCTAAGTGAGATGTCAAAATTGGAAGGGGAAATATTTAAAGTAGAAAAACGTTGGAAGTTGTTACAGGAAGGATTTAAGTTAAGCAAGCGGATAGGGAAAAGAAAGGGAAAACATATTTTGGATGGAATGTACAAGTTTGCAAATTATTACCTACTTTAGAAGGTAAAATTATTGGGTAAATGATATTTCTCGTATATTTCTCAGCATTCTTCCAGAGATTACGTTGTAATTACTTCAGTTTTCAGGGTTGGTTAAAAAGTAAAATCTGCGTACTAGACATCAGATAATAGTAAATGTAAAATATTTCTAATTTATTTTATACACATTTCTACGAGTCAATATCTCCTTATTTATTCTGGCACTGCATTTATTGTACCTGTAGGACGAGGAATTTAACTTCAGACGTCGAGTCACTTCAAAAATTTCACGAAAGAGCAATTCTTGCGGGTTGACAAAGTACTTTTTGGAGCATGTGTGGGCCACAATGAGGTGAATAGTAAAGCGTTAATTGTGATTCATCGAGGGAGAATGGAAAGGAACGTGACGACGGCGAAACGGAGCAGGTAAGCGACAGTCGAGAGGAATGGGTGGTAGTTCCCTTTTCTGCCGGTAGAGGAGAAACTGCTCGGGCCATTTCGTTGGATGAGAGCGGGAAGGTAAACATATTTTGAAATTAAATTCCCCCCTCCCCTCGGTGTAATACAACGCACGAATTGCGTCCATTTTTGCATTTATGTTCATTGCATTGTAATTATGAAATTAAAACTGTAGAAAGTCCCCGGAGAAAGACTTCTCAATCGTGAATTTAAAACTAACATATTCTAAATCGTCAAAATCTCGGACTTAACTAAATCGTTATGTAAACGAGAATTAGTGATCATCTTTTATTTTTTGGGTTTTAAATTGACACGTATCACTTCATCTCCTTCGCGGTAACAATGTGTATCCCAGGTAGGTGGGATGAAGTAGATGGAGTAAAAGTTTTCTCGTACGTTAAACAGAATCCGCTCAGACCAAACAATATACTTTCAAAACGTATGATATATTTTCAAAATTCTACATTAATGTAGACAAATATAATACAGATTTTTCCTTTTTTCTTTCTGTCCTTTCTTGTCAATAAAGGCGCGGTATTCATGTGAAATTTCACTTCCGGACGGAGTCGTGGTTGGTCTGAAATAGTTAATTGTCTTTGAGAAATGATTGCGCGCCACGGCTCTGCTTTACGATCACATAACCTTTGGAAATCTAGGTGGTTGAAAGCATGAGAGGTGCTTAATTTTAAGGAGTGGAAAAAACTCTAAATCAATTCGTTTTCACGAGACTTCCTTGTCAAGTCTCCGTCGGGAGAGATATACGTTAACACGAAGTGTATCGTCTTTTATGTTTTTTATTATATCGGTCGGGAAGCATCCGTCTACGAGTTCTTGATATTTATGATTGGTCATGATGTAGGGAGGGTGAAGAAAGCGGTGGGCTGAACCCTGACCTCTCCCGTCCGAAGCCGCAGAACCTGGCCGTAGTAAAAAAAGAGAGACGGAATGGTTACGAGGGGGGGGGGGGTAAACATGGGCACTCGCATAAATGAATTGAAAGGTCCGTATTTTGGCGTGTCATAACGCCCTTCTCGGAGGGCGCGGCGGGAAGTTTCTCGCGTGGGTGGGTGCAAGCGTTTGAAGGTCAGCGCAACGTAATAATGCACGCCACCCAACCGCGGCCGGGTTTCTGGATGGGGAGGGGATCGAGAAAAAGCGGTGCAGAGGTTAAGTGCTTCGGGAACCAATTTGGGAAAGGTGAAAGGGGTTAAGAGGCCCTTTTTATTATTAAAACCTTGCTTAACCCTTTTTCATAATTCACTCCCCCGTTCTCTCCTGAATTCGTCATGTGCAGGCCGAAAGAGACTTTCCCAGTCTCTCTCCCAAACCGGAAATATTCTGAAAGTTAATTTAAAAGCATTCAGTGGGATTATTCCAAGAGGAAATCTTTACTTTTAATCCTGTCAAGTCGCTTTGAGTAATTACTGCAAAAAGTTCAAATCCTGTAATCGATATGCCTCCCTCTTTCCTTATTGACAGGATATTCTCTCATATTAATGGTTTATGGTTTAAAACCCTCTATGGATTCTGTGATAGAGAAAAAGGTTGTTGACAAGGCCGGGCATTTCTTCGTAATATTCAAATGCACGTCATAAGCTGTCTCAAGTGTCTAGTTACATTTTACCTCTGTTTTAAATTGAACTGGTGTGCCTCTTGAATTATTCACTCAATCAGCAAAGACCTTTTAAAAATCCATGTGTATTGAGTGGCACGGCGCCATATTATTGATTGAAGCTTTAATGTGCGGTATATAATGAATTTTGTTTCCTCAGTCTAGTGGGGTCAAGTTAATTCCTTTAGGTCAAGGAAAATAGCGGCGCTAACAAGCGTCAGAAGGAGAAGAAATGGTAATTCCGAGATTAATTCCAATTTGAGTGAACAGAGATTCCATGAACTGCAAAGAGCGACTTAACCAATCCCGGGTATATCTCTTATTCTTAAAAAAGATTTCCTTTCTCACATATTATATCACAGGTGTACCGAAGCGGCCTTAAAAAAAATTCACCCCGTTCATCTCATGAGCTGAATAAAATCCCTCGACTCCGCGTGCGCGTTTCTCACAGTCCGAAGCAGTCAAGAAGATACACCCGAGTAATGACTTGCGGTGGCTGAGAGTGAAGCATGAGATTACTGGCGGCCGGCTCGCTGCTTCCCGAGTACTCCCTCCGTTGCACCTTGGTTTGGTGTTATTTCTTTTTTCACGTCACCTCCGCGATTCCTTCGCACCGCTCCCAAGTCCATCACGGTTTTCCTCCCGTCGCTCCTTCCCACACTCCTCCCCCGAGGGTCCCACCCCGCCCTGTTACCGCCCAGCCTCCGACGCTCGCGAAAGGCAACACATCACTCCTCCGCGAGATGCCCCGCGCCTGTCTTCGCTGAACCGGAGCAGCGGTTTCGTTCCGAAAAGGAAATAATTCCGCTGGAAGAAATTTATATCTATCGCTCCGACTGGCTGTCTACGCCACGGATGTCGGGGAAGGAGGGAGAAAAGTAAATACAAGAGAGAGAGAGAATCTTGATTCGGGAACGTTTTCTCGCTCGCGAAATTCCAAGCCGGCGGCGTCCTGGGTGAGTGTGGCTATTTTTTTTCGCCTAGCTTTGCCTTGGCATTTGGCTTAAGAGAGACTCAGTAGAGTGTGCGCGTGTAGTTTTTTTGGTAATCTTTGAATTTTTCGCAGTAGTTGAAACGGAAGGATGGCTGAATTAGAAAATGGGGTTCTGTGAATGAATCACACAAGAATATGCCGTCTCAAGGGGTGCATTTCTCTATGGGTAGCTCTTACGGTATGACGTTTGGGAAAATTTTTAATACGGATACGAGATATGGAGTCATCCGGTGATTCTTTCAAAAAAAGTCTCCTATGCCTTTCAAAAATGGGATTCACATATATTGCTCTGTACGTAGGTAGTTACCAGTTTGAACAAAGAAGCTCTGAAAATATATCATTTTGTTTTTATATTACTCGCATAGAATTTATCCTCCGAATGGCTTCATTTTCGACTTTTTCCATTATTTTTTGTAATTATTGGTTATTCCTGATTTTTCCGTCTATTCTTTACTTCATTGCTCTTACATACACATTGATTGGTATTGTGAATAGTTAGTGGCTAGATTACCTCGGTGTGTTGTCGCTTGAAGACGGTGCATAGCCAAAATTCGGTCGCTTCCAAAAATCCCAAATTCGATCTTGATGCAGTTTTCCCATAAAAGTACGATCGTTCAATCGCTGCATTCTCTACGCCATTTTAGCGCAATGCTCTCTTCTTAAAATCTCTCCCCCACCCCCTTTCCGAAACCATGAAATACCACGTTGCTGCATTCTCCCCGGATTCCCTATCTCTCATCATCTCAAAGCACGCGATGCTCACGAAGCCTCCTCGTTAAGGGATATACCCTTGAAGTAAGTGGCCGGGCCCCCACTTTTAACATCCGCCCTATCGCCTCTCCAACAGACCGTCGCGTGTCTTTGTTTAACTCGCCCCGTGGCACCCCGTCCGACCCCTCCCTCCACGCCCCTCCGGTACTCCTTCGCCACTCCCCCCCCCCCCACATGTGCAACGCGAGGGAATGCCCCGCGGGCATCCCTCCTCCCCGCGAGGTGACAGAACGATGGTTCCTGTCTGGCGGTGTAGCGAGAAGCTCGGCGAGGTGGTGATGGGCGGGGGGGGGGGGTTGGGAATGGGTTTCCGCTCCCTCATTCCCATCCCCCCATTTTGCCTACTGCCCCAATGAAAGTCCCCTCCTCACCCGCCATCCCTCATCCACCATTCCTCACCTCTCCACTTGCCTTCCTCCCTCCCACCCGCCGCCGCGGTCTGCGAATACAGACCCTGACCTACGTATAAGAGAGTAAATCAGAGCTGTCCCGCTGGGTGTGTATGCAGGGGGAGGAGAGAGAGGGGAAGGCTGGGTTGGACGTGGAGGAGAGGGGGAAGAGGAGAGAATCCTGGGGAGGCGTCAGTGGTAGCGAGGAACCTGAATGAGAATACGCACTCCCTCTCTCTCACTGGTTTAAGTCGTATAAAGCGCATGATTTTATAACCCCTACCGTGCAGTCGTAGCAATTATTTTTTTTTCTAGTTCGAAAAAAGGACGATTGGCCATGTCCGTTCTCCCGCATTGACGTTTGGAGTTTGTAATCTGAGGGATTGTCCCAGGATGTAAATTCTGAAGAATCGTGAGTTGGAATGGAATGATCTACTCGTCAATAATCTGTTATTCTCTAATTAAGAACTGGAAACTCATTGAATTATTTATTCTACCCGCGCGCGTGGAATCGAATGGATGTTATTATGCGATCCCATTAGATTGATGATGATTTTATCGAGTCCGTTGCATTGCATTATTAAAATGCAGGTACTAACTGCGTCATTGCTTAAATTATTCACTCGAAATGCTCGTTGAGGTTTGTTCGATGTTAAATAATGATACGGTTTTGCTTTGTTTTTCGTGGGTATTTTAGGCGTCACTCTGCTTTTTATTACAATTTTATTATGGCTGGGTATAAAAATAGCCGTGTTTCATATAAAACTCCTCATCATCGTATATGATGAGAGAGAGAAAAAGAGACGATACTTTGTTTCGTGCCATTCTCATTTACTGGCTTTTCTCTCGATCCTTTTTTTTCTTCCGGGAGCTCAATTTGTTCTGACAATGATAAAGCGGCTTAGCTGAGCATCGTTCATTACAAAAACAAATGCAAAAGAACTCCTTAGGCAGCATATTCGATTTTTCCTGTCTCGCTTTAAGCCTTTCGATGCTCTTCAAGTATCTTTTCACAGATATTTTTCCATAAAAAAAACCATCTCCGAGAGAGAAGAGGAATTACTCCCGAGTCATACATATTTTCCCATGGAATCCGAAACATTTCATTTTCCAGCGCATTTTTTTTATGATTGATTTTATCTTTTCAGCCAAGTACGAAAGAAAAAAAAGAAGTCACCTTTTCCTTCCCTTGAGTTGAAAGGATCCTTCATCAACCAAAAACGCCTAAGCGTTCCAAGAGTTTTCATACTCTTTGCCAGATCGGCCAAGGTAAAAAAAGAAAGATTAAAGAAGGCTCTCTATTTTTTCTCCGTTCTTCCGAGCTGAAATCTCCAGCGTTGAAGTCTCCTAACGACGGATTCCTACTTCAACGCTTCAGCGAGCATGGAAGTGCTATGGATCTTTCTCCTACCAACTCTCTCATCTCTTCTCCTTTTTTTGTGCTTTTTACTTCACCACACACACACACGTATATATTCCTTCGATGCCCTACGCTCGATGACCTTCTGGTGGCCTCCACCGCCATTCCCCGCGATGTAACAGACTCCTCAAAAGATTGAGCCGACCGACTCCTTCCCTTCCCACCAACAGCCAGCCAACACGAAACTCATTTTTTTCTCCGTGCCTCCCCCACCCACCGCGGAGGGATCGAGGAGGAAGGGGGTGGAGATAGTTTTAACTTTTTTTTATCTTATTCACGTGTCGAAAAGAACGCCTACTGACCTCACCCCACCAGGGCCGTCCCGTCCTCCCATTGGTAGGCCCACTTCTCCTGCACCCCTCCCCCTCCGAAACCAGCCTCCTCCTCCTCCATCCCTGCCCTCC
Organism: Hetaerina americana; assembly: GCF_022747635.1. NCBI lineage: Eukaryota > Metazoa > Arthropoda > Insecta > Odonata > Calopterygidae > Hetaerina > Hetaerina americana. The sequence continues at coordinate 26,922,742 of NW_027287538.1, forward strand.
GTCGACTCCCCTTGTCCCTTCTCTCTCCCGCCCTGCGTATAAATCAAGGACGAACCCGCCGCCTCTGGATGACTTCCAGACTATCTTTTCTTATTCGCGAACTTTTTTTCTTCCCTCATCCCCGGATCCAACTCCTTAAGGAGTGGCGGGTGGTTGGGGGAGCGGGCTCTCTGGAGCGAGGTTGGGGAGGGGGCGAGTGGGGAGTGGCAGCATTTCCTCACTCCAAAAACACACCCCTTTTTTGCATAAATTCTCCTCTGTCTCCTTCCTTTTCTTCGAGTGGTTACCGGATTAAGTATGCTCCTTGAGTGAGCTTGAGTAATGAGCTGATTGCCGGCGGTAGACATAAGCCTCTTTATCTTGTACCTGGCTGGAAGTGTTAATGAATCCCGAAAGACATTTTAGGTGGTCTTTTGCGTGGACGCCCTCCGCCATTTTAGGAATGTGCCGCGTAGTTACTCTGATATCCGTTGTTAATGCTCTTCAACTACGCCCTCGAGTTTGTCAAAATTAACTGAAATGAAGCTTTTTCTCTCTTTCCTCTCGGAGGACAAAGTAGTTTTTTTTATGGTCCCTAACTCTTAATGCGAGGCAGCTTTATGGCGCGAGGCTAGTTCCCATTCTTATAGCGTAAAAACGATTTTATTGCGGGGTGTTTATTATCCTTCGATCATAATCTCACGGTATCCGTATTCTACGATTGTAACCGAGCTCATTCAGTCGCATCTTCTAAGTGGCAGTCCTTTAGAATTGATGTGTCATTCACTCTGGGATTCACGACTTGTCGGACGTCTCTGTAATGAAAGCTTAAGGGGGACGAATGTATTGAAAATAAGGGTGAGTTTTTCCTGCTGGGGTACCTTAATTAAATAACATGGACGGGTGATGGCTATATGGACCAATTGCAAATTCTTTACATGACATGATGGGTTGAAGGAAATCCCGTTGTTTTCCCAAATAATGACCAATTCCATCCGTAAATAATTGAATAATTAGGGTATCAGTTTTAATTTAAAAAGGCGCAAATGACGTATCCAAAATCACATTATTGAAGCGCATTTAACTTCAGAAGCTCTCTTTAAATTGTAATGAGTATTTTCAGTTGCCTCTGGTTCATGGATATTAATCAACTTTTCATTTTCATGCAGTTGTCTCGAGTTGGCGAGAAAAAATTAATTTTTTTCATTCTAGTCATCAATAGAAGGGAGTAGATTATTGCAAGTCGATTTTATTAATAAAAAGTCACCGGCCGGCTCGCATGATTTTAAATAATGTATACTTCGTATATTTGAAGGTTAGAGAGTCTTAGTTCATCCTCCTTTTTCAATAGCTGATAAAGTATTTCTTGTTCATGTTTGAAAATTAAATTTAATCTATCGATTAAGCAGTTAAGACCGTCTCTTTTGAGTTGTCGTTTGTGTTAACTGCAATGGAAGGGCACCTTTTGCAGTTGTCACCCTTACATTATGTAACCTGAAGTTAACTCTCCCGTTAGGTGCATGATGCATTAAAATTCTTTGTATCCTTAGCTTATCCGGCGTAGGTGAGCGGCTGTGGTTTTATGGAATTTTTGCTCTCACAGCACTGGAGAAAAGAGTTGCTTGGTCTCTTCATTATCATGCCAAACCGACCAATTCATTAGCTGTGCGTACAACCGTCTCCTTCCAACGTGACGTCATAACTCCTTTCCTTGGCGTGTGCGACGGTTAGGAGATGAGAGGGTGCTTGGGGGGGGGGTTGAGATGGAGGTTGTTCCGGGGTTCCATGGAGGGGGGGAGGTGAACGGGTGTGCTTTGGGGTTTGGGGTTCTGTCTCCGTGAACATGGTCCATGACGCAGGAAGGAAGGATGCTCAGGGCCTGTGTTAGAGATCGCCCCAGCGGAACGAAACTCTTCCCGCCGTCCCCGCTCCCCCCGTTGCTTCGCCCCCCTCTTCCACACTCCTGCCCACCCTCCCTCTAGTCCTTACACATCCTATCCTCCCCTTTTACCACGGCTCCCACCCTCCTCGTCACATCCCGCAAAGCAGCCAGCCGTTGAGACATCAAGAAACCCTTCATTCTCCCCCGCAGTTTTCAGGGCGTGCCGGGAAGAAAATTGGGATGCCCCGCGCGCGCATGCATGGGGACGCGAGATGAGTCCCGAAATAACCTCTTCTCTTTGCTTTAGTAAATAATAATTGTTTTCCGACTTCAAAAACGAAGGTGCAACGCACTACAGGATAATATTTTTCTAGTAATACATAGGAAAAAGGTAGCTAAAATTCTGTCTTAGGGTAACCCGAAAAGTTTTCATAGTATTTTCCCTAACCCTCAACACTGTGGCTGATTTTTCGGTACACAATCGGATCGACTACAAAATGTGTACCTGATCAACTGCCACCCTTTCCCATGCTCTTCAAAACTTCAACTGCTTCACCGACTCAATGACTCGTCCACATTGCTTGTCCTTATACTGTGCTTGTGTAAAGAGGGGGGAGTTCCTATTTCTTCACATTACGCGAGTAAATAAATCAAAAGCTCATTGCGTAATGATGATGTTAGGTTGTGAAAGCCGAAGTAGGTGTAGTCATTTTTAAAAAACAGACCGGATAATTAAAAATCATCAAACATAAAATTGGCAACAAGATTTAAGGATAACCGCAGTGGAATATTCGTAAAATTACCCAACCCGGAACGGAGCAGCAGAACCAATTGGGGTGGAAATGAGCAGCCACTGAAGATCCCGTGAGAATTCTGACTTCTCTCTGGAGTATAATACCCGACACCCGCGAACTCCTTCCCAGGGTGGGGGACGCGCGGGTGAGGGTCATCGCTGGCTTTTCAATCAGCGTCCCACCCCTTGCGCTCCCGAATTCTGGTCCACGGACGAAAGCCCCCTTTTCCCTCCCGTGAGTGAGAGAGGGGGAAAAAAAGGATTAAACGAGAAAAAGGGCGAAAGAATCCCTTTTGCCCTCTCGCCTTTATTTTTCCACGTCATCTTAACGAGTGTTCGTGAGAGGAAGAGATGGATATGGGGGCGGGAGGGGTGTCAGGAGTTTTTCGGGCGGGGGAAGGGTGGGAGAGGATCGTAACTGCGGATGCTGTGGCGCTTTTTCCCAGACATCTCTGCTGTCACCCGTAGCAACCCTTAAAACCTTAGACGGCGGCGGTCCCCAATTGGTGGGAGGGTGGGAAAGGGGTGCTTGGTGCAGCGGGAACACATCATATCCACACGCCTCATCCCCCTCCGACGATAAACCTCCTATTTCCTCCCGAGTCTAACCCCCCCCTACACACCCGGCCCCCTCAACCTCCCCCGCCTTCGCCGCCTTCTCTCTCTTCCCCATCCCGACCCTATCACATGACACCTCCTCCACTAACGAGACTGGGGAAACGTGACCCTTGGGTGGAATGGTGGAGATGAGGGAGAATGGTGGGAGCTCTGCGGGAAGTGTTGGGGCTAGAGGGAGGGTGGTGAGGACCCGGGGGGGGTGAGGGGTGAAGGTGTAGAAAAGGATCTGGAGGGGGTTTCGGAGAAGGAAGTATTTCCGGAGGTCCATGCGGGACGCGCCGAGTTTTTGGAGTGGAGGACGTTGTTCTAGGATTCACATTAACTTGGATCATCTGTTCGCAGTTTCAGGGATTTGTGGGTAAAATTGCATAAAGATAACGTGTACTGGAGTGGATACTCAGAGTTTCTTTCTATAATTGGTATTATCTTAAGGTTGAACTTGTGGCATCACAGGGGCATACTCAACTCATTTCTTCCGGTTGATGGAGAAGGAAATTAAAACAAAACAAATTTTATTGTAGTCCCATGTGTGACCGGAAGCATTCTTTTTTTGGAGAAGTTGATTGATTCGGAAATTCTGACTTAGTGTCCCAATTGTGTTGTCCCACCTTCATAAGTGTCTGGTAAAAGTCGTTCTAATGATAAGACAATTTATATCGTGGCTTTAGTCATAACTTCAAATATGAGAAGAAAATTTCTTAGTTTGATTCAAATTCGTGTTACAAGATTGGAAGAGTAGTTCGGTGGATTTAGCAGTGACAGCATAATGTGTCATGACCTTCCTTCGTTTATTAGTTAATTGTGTTTTGAAAGAAGCGTTATTAATCCGTAATTTTTTGTTCTAAAATAGTATTCAGCGCAGCCTCTGGGGTCTTTCGTATGAAAATAATAAGTTAAACTATGTTGCCGAGTATGAAATCGACCTGTAAACAATCTCCCAAAGAAAAATGTGTAATTCATATTTGTGGTGCTCTGAGGCTTGTGCAAGGCATTCATGGAAATTCAAAGGTTGTTAGAGTGAGAAATTTTGTTTCTTGTTTTGTATCCTGGTAGAGAGTAACTGGTGAATATGCAAAAAGGTGACGATAGAGTCAAGGAAGAACATTACGAAAGTCTCGAGCAGCCCTCGTTAATCCAAACTAGATTTTCTTCGTAATTTATTCTCTTATCTTCATCATCATCTCCTGGGTTAAAAAGTATTAGTTGAAGGCCTCGAGTGTATCCTCTGGGGATCAGAAAGACAAAGTGTGCTGATTTATCGATACGACCAAGACAAAGACCAAAAGAAATGTTTGTCAAAATAGTTATTATTTAGTTTAGCTACATTGTGAGACGCACGAAATGGCTTAATTTACTTTCCTTAGTACGAGGTCTCGTGATATAAATTCAGTTTGTCCTGGGAAATATACGTAGATGAATAGAGAAATAATCGCTCAAGTAGTTTCCCCTATTGGAAAATAAGAACGTAACAATTCTTAAACTCGATCAGCAAACTGGAAGTTTGTGGACGAGTAGTTTTTACGCTTTTGAGATCTGAAGATGCTGAAAATAAGTTATTATCGCTATTACTGAAGTTAGTAGTCGATTTAGTAAGTGTTTTTATTCGATTTGCCTAGTGTTGAAACTATTATCCAAAATTTCCACCCGAAACCCTTATTTAGATAATTGGTAAATAGTTCCTGCTGATCAAGAAAGCCTGTCCCGGGGGTGCGCGGGTATTCTTTTGCATGGTGGGGGTTAAAAATAATTTCACACGGAGCATTCGTTCTTTGCGGGAGCATCATGCTCTCTCTCGGTCTCTCTGTCTCTCTCTCCTCCCCGCCGTGGTGTCTCTCGCGGCGAGTTGAGTGATGGGAGCAGACGGCTGGACGTGTAACTGCTTGAGGAGATGACGTTGAGGAGGTGAGGCGCGGTCTCAAGCAGTCAGCTGGATGTCACACACTGGCTCGCGGGAGTGACACAAGTAGGTTTGTTTAGAATGCCATTTCTTTTATTTCGCCGGGTAGAGAGCGCTCGCGCCCTCCGCCGACCGACGCGTCAAAACGAAGTTAAGCGCAGATTTTACGAGCGCGGAGTCCAGTTAAAGGCGACCCCTCGAGTTTCCCCGGGAATTGGCCTGCCGACACCACGAGGTCGCCTCAGCCGTCCTAGCGTAATGCGCTATAAGCGGGCCGAGCCAATGTCTTATGCGTTGAACCAATTCCAGAGTTGAATCAATTTAATGTCATGGCGAATTTTTCGTCTCTGCTCCCACCGCGTTCGTCAGGCCAAATTAAAATGCATCGTTATCATTTATAGATTAAGGAATGGTTAGATTAACGTCTTGATGCCTTTTTAATTGTAGTGACGAAAAAAAGGTTGCTTGGAAAAATTCATATAAGGCAGGTAATATTAATGCAGGGCATATCGAATGGCGAAGAAGACTGCGGGGATAATGTTCGGTAAGCGAGATAGTGGCTGGAATGGAATGAATGCTGGACGGAATAAAAGAAGCCAGGAAGTGTGTGGAGTTGAGGAATGGTTCGTTGTAGTGCTGGGTTGTAGGTTATTTTTATGCTGGGTGGGACTTGGAGAGGTTTAGTTGCCGAGTTTGTTATTGAGCTTATCAAAAACTTAGTTTTACGGATAGAATGATCTTTACATACCACTTTAAATTCGTGCGCCAACATTTTCTGCAAATAAATCGACACTTGCCACCATTTCGGTATTTTTCGAGAATAAACGATGCCGATTTTTTTTAATTTTTCGAGTTTTAGGGATCTACTTTATTTTATTGCTGATATGCGGAAAAAATCTATGATGGAGTAAGAATTTAACGTTTGGAAAGGAAGCGGGGATTCAAAAGAGGTTACTTCCGCAAATACGATGCGGGGCGCATCCTTTAAAACCGATAAAAGCTAATTAAATATATCAACCGATAAAATCGATGAATACGAAATGGGGTATGAGGTGCTTTAAGCCAAGTCTGTAATATTTTAATCCTTCGAAGGGATCAGTAATACTTTCAAATCTCTCTCCGGTTTTTTATTTTTATTTTTTTGAGAACCACGTTTAAAATTTTTAAATTATGTGATGCTTACGCTAACCACCGGGTCCATTTAATCAGATTGGTCCCGGCGATAACGTTAACGCGAAAACATTCCCTGAGGAGCGTGTGGATGCAGCTGCCTCCCGGTGGCCTCACTGTTGCTTGTCTCAATAAAAGGCTGGCACATCTTTCTCACCCCGAGTGATTCCTGTGGGCGCATTCTTCGACGGTAGAACATTAATGCAGTCTAGCTGTGCATAAAATATCGCCCGGGCTTTGAACACGGTGACCCGTCGATCGGGAGCCGGTCGGAATGGAACTTCCCGGCGTGCTGCGGAGGTGTGGGAGAGATGCACACGAGAGTGGGGGATCGTGAGAAGGGACGCTTTAAAAGTTTGAGGGCCTTTGGAGGAGAGGGGGGTGGAGGATGTGGACAGGGTAGGGCTCTCTTGTACACGTAAGGGATATGCAGAGGTGGCAGGGAATTGGGATATAAAGTGTCAGGTTCGGTTTGGTTGAGAAGTGTGAAGAGCCTTACACGTGACACCCCGTTGTCATGGTGAGGTTTAGTGTGTCCCCCCCTCCACCCTTTACCTCCCTCGCATCCCCGTCTCCCACCGTGTGCCCTCCCCGGCGCGGCGCTCCCAAGTGGCCCTTCGCAGCCCTTCATGCAAAGCGTCCAATTATGGCCCACTGCCACGCCGAAGGAACCCGCCTCCACCCTCCCGCATTCCCCTCCTTCCCTCTCGCTCCCCCTCCCCTCAAGCATCGCACTCCCCAAATCAAATCCCACCCTCTTTTCCTTCCCGTCATCCCCTTCTCAGTCAACCTGCAGCGGCTCTCCTCTTCGTATTTCGCAAGCGAGCGGAGGGAAGGGGTGAGGGGATAGGTAAGTGGGTGGGGAATGGTGGTGTTGTTGGAGGGAGTTGGGGGTGGTGGAGGCGGAGGTGGTTATGGTTTTGCAGTAGTTAGTCGGTGGTGTGTCTGGATATAGGGAATACTTGACCCAGCAATCTGGGGGAATCCACTTGCCCCCGTCACGTGCACGGAGCGTCAACTTAAACCTCGGGCCACTTGAAGGACGGAGAGGAAGTGCTGCTCCTCTTTGCCGTCCTCTCACTCGATCAAAAGACGATGGGTCGACTCGAGCGCCTCCTCGCTTCTACGAGGGTTTTCGAGGACTGACAAATTTGTACTTTTCTTTAGGAGGTGTCGGCGATTTTATCCGGACTCGTGTTTTAATTTATTAAGTTTATTATTGTTTCTCTCTAAATACGCTCTGTATATCACCAAAAAGATTTTGTTTGTGCATACTTTCTGCACGGTTCACTCACAGCTTGCGTTCGCAAAACAAATTTCTCCCTTCCCCGATCCGCTTACTAACTTACGCTCCGAGCGAGAGAATTTTTCCATTTCACCTCTGATTGACTCGGGGTTTTGCTGGTATTGTGATTCGAAAATGTTTCAGATGCTGGTGACTGAATGGAATTGGAAAGTATCTTTTCTTTGCAACTTGTAGTTGATTGCGTGAATATTCATGCTGAAATTTTCATAAAGATAGCGAGCAGCTAGTTGGCAAATTAATTTATTGTTTTCGTCGAAGGAATTAGATTTTCCTTAAGGTAGTCTGAATTAGAAATGGTTGCATCACTTCATTTTTAATGCCTTTTTTCAATTCCCCTTGCGGTGGATGCCAAATTATCACATGGCTAAATGTAGTGTTGAACTACTATAAATAGTATGGAATGCTAGCATTATAAATAGTGTCATCGAATGCAACGTTTTAAGGAGTATTTTTGGAATCAATCTGAAGTCTTTCACGTCATTGAATGAAAACTTTACTTCCTGTTGTTATGACTCATTTACTTTATTCATGAAAGCGATCATGGAATACGAATATTGCTATTTGTATTTCTGAAGATGTGGTATTTAGCCTGCTCCCTTTGCGGGCGAAGTGATGATAGATGTGAACGTTCTCGGGGATTGAAATTTTAACGGAAATGTCAATGAACTTGGAGTGTACTTGATCATTTATTTCCCGTTTTCCTTACAGGTAAGTGGTGCCCAACGAGACGAGAGTGGTCGACGGGGGACGCGAGGACGCCGGGGGCCGAAGCCCGAAGGGGAGTCCTCTACTCATCAGTCTTCCTAGGAAGCCCTGGTAAGTACAACATACCTTCCATCCCTCCATAATCATTAACTAGACATATTGTCTTAACTGCATAAATGGCATTTGTCTATGTTTTGGCACAAACAATTTAAACCATTCCTCCGTGAAATTGTCTGAGACCACATGCATCTCTTACTTCCCTAATTCCGTATGTTGCACCTGAAGACGTGCATGGATTAAGTCCATAATAACCTATTGATGCCAATGTTCTCCGCGTGTGTTGGTGCTAAATTTGAGCACCACTGACTGACTCATCAAATTTAGAGTTTGAGGTTTCTGTGACATCGATATAATAGTTTGAGAATTTTTAATTGTGACGTAGAAATGTGCTGCATCCTTTGTTCTGGAGAGGTTTCATGATGATCCATGTATTTATTTAATTTGGTCAATTTTTTCTTATTATTTTGCCTCATTTACTGAAGTAGAAGCGTACGTACCTTATTACACGAAAAACCCATTACATTGCGGTCGGTTTTTTTATTTTTCTAATGTCAGATGAAAATGCCTTTTGGTGATTAACATACTCTCCAACTAATAAAAAATTTCACCTGTATCTATCACAATGATGTAGTGATTGAGCGAATAGTTTTAAGGATACTGTAGGATGATAACACAACGTATTCCTTCTTATTGTGAGATTATCATTATGTCGCGTGAGGTGTTATGGCTGGTATTCTATATCACCCCTTTGCCACACGTCCTAACGATGGCTTGCCGGTTTGAAGTAGGTGTAGATTTGCATATTCTTCATGACTTAGTGTTCGGTATCCTTAGGTTATCAGTATGTAATAGATTCTTATTATTATTTTCCTGTTATGATTATTTTCTAAGCAAGGAAATTTGATACTTACTTTTATTCCTTCCGTCACTTCCATGTATAATTTCGTCAGAAAATGAAGGCATATTCAAGCCATGCTGCTGATAAAAAGCTGACGAACGATATTGGACGGTAGCGTACCAAACTGACGGCATCGTGGTATTTCTAATACAGGATCTATTTTGACTTTCCTCGGTGGAGAATCAAATAAATTTTACCAAAATGTCTCGGAAAGTCTTTTGTGATCCAAAGAGCCATCTCGCTAGTCCCGACGATTTGCAAGGATTCGCCCCCTCCCTTCCCCTAATTTTATGTCCGCTCCTCTGATGTGTGCGATGCCCGAGACGTGACGTGCCATTAAACGCCGCTCTGCTCAAGCGTGATCGTCGTGAGGTCACGTCAGCCCCTCGTTCACCCCTTCATCTCATGGCACGGCGGCAATCCCTCCCTCAAATTGCGTTCGGGGACGAGGAACGCGGAGCGAGAAATAAATACGCGGTTTGGCAATCGTGCTGATCTATGTCTTTTGCGATCACGTTGGGCTCTGTGAGAGGATAAATGCATTTCCTTGAACTGGAAGGGTCAAATTGAGCATTTACAAGCAGTCGTAGCAGTTGAGATATTAAATTTTCTTTCTATGAAGCAGGGCTACCTTATAAATTGTGCGATAATTTTTCCTCTGCCCTCAATCAACAAGAAGATGAAAACCTGATTAAAATTCAAGTTTGCCCTAATTAATTTGAAAACTACTCTTTTGGTTATTGGAGGCTCATATTTCTGGGTTAACTTTAATTCTATGGATAACTGACGTATATAAGTTTAAATCTCCTGTGAACGTTATTTTTTGTCCAAAAACAAACCCGTAGACGTATCAGACAGGTTATTGAAAATCAGTAATGCGGTAAAATTTTGTTTTCATATGTTTCCCGATTGCAACTTAACCCCGGCAATCAGGTACCGTTTTGCATTTTTAAGAACCGAAATTTTGATACCCGATCCTTCTCGCTTTAAGGTTTCATTCGACTTCAATCGCAACCTCGTGTAGGTCTTATTTGTTTCTTTCAAACTCAAAGCCGGACGACATAGAGAAACATGAAGTCGCTAATTCCGGGACTCAAATTTGATGCACGCGTCTCTCTCCGGCGCGAGTCGAAAAAGAAGAGCTCGCTTGAGAAGCAAGTCCTTTTACCCCCGCAGCGGCTTGACGATTGGAGAAAATATAGGCATTTGCGAATCTATATAACCACTTAAGCACATGCAAGTCTCGCATTGCCGTTTGCATTATGTAACCTCGGGGCATTTTCGTTACCCCGGGCAACTATTTCCCAACGATTCAGCCGTTTTCTCCGTGCCTCGGACGAACTGTCTCTAACCTCCCCGCCCACCCTCCCTCGTCCAACCCTCACGTGCTCTCCCCTCTCCCTCACCACCCACCCCTTCCCGCCCCCCCCCAATTCCGCTCCCTCCCGACTCAGCGCTACTTTGCGCTGGCGCACAGCTTCCAGGGGATCCGCTGTATATCCCTGCTCTTCCAACCGTCTCCCACCTCCCCCCTCCCTCTTTCTCGGTCTTCCTATCCCTCCCTCGTTCCTTCATCCTCCGACCCGCTCCTCCTCTTCCTTCGCCAGTATTGATGTCAGGACCCTGCCTGCCGCCATGCCTCTCTCTCTTGCTGTGAGGGGCACAGGAGGAGGCAGTGGGACTGGGTTGGTTGAGGGGACGGTTTGGGGGGAGGGGCGTGGGAGGAGGGGGGACGGATGGTGGAGCCTTTGCGGAGGGAAAAGGGGTTAGGGTGGGCGGGGTAGGCGGGAGGCTTTTGGCTGCCCTAGGAATGGGCTCGCCGGGAGGAAAGTCCCCCCCCCGCTCTCAAAAGAGAAATCCCTGGAAAAAATGGCCAAGACGACATTAAATAGAGATCAAGTTGGACCAATCGATGCCAGTCCTGCTCCGAAGATACGATTTTCCGAGTTACTATCGAGCAATTATTTCACAGTTTTGATGCTGTGTGAAAATCAGTTCATAATTAAATGTTTTGTGCTTGGAACCTCGAGCAATGATCCAGGTCAAGACGTCGAAGAGGGTGGTAGATGTGGCTAGGGCAGGTTTTCGAATTACTTGTCCTGTATTAAAGGGATTACCCTCTGTGGTGTGGTATGAGAACTTGGTTCGATCTAACAAAATTGTTAAAATATAATACTTCTTATTCCAGTACAAATATATGCTATGAACGGGCGAGTTCATTTTCTTGTGGCATAATTTCTCCCGTATTTACTATTTCCCTTCAAATAATTCTGCAGCTACAACTACATAATATCCTGCAAGCCGACGTAGGGGCGTGTGGCGGGGGAGGGGGGGCCGTCATCAGCCATGCATGTACTATCACAATAATTACACGTCGACCCAAATATCAGTTCGATCATGCAATCGTACAAAGTCAATCATGCGAAAGAAGGAACTCACATGCAAGAATATTCAATAAAAGGACAAATAATTCTGTAAAAGAATGCTATGGAGAGCGTAATAATGACTAATTCAGTTTAGAGAATGACTTAGCCATCTTAAAGGTTGCTGTCACGCTGTTTAGGATTGTAATTTGTCAGAAAAATTGTCACTTACTTCATAGGTGTTAAATTCGCCATTCATCATGAGTTGCGGTTTTTTGGTATGTGGTCTTAGGTTATATTCGATGGCTTGCTTTTTCCGTTACGTGGCGATATTTGTATCACTGTTGTCGAGAACGTGAGATACCCACATAAAATGTATAAGGTGAGGAATGCGTCTTCTATGCATCAGATACCCCATCACAGCTGGAAGAACATTTATTTTGCCGTAAATGTTATTAAAATTCTTACTGAGTACGTGTCAAGTTTGTGCTGGATCCTCAGCAATGGCAATGTAAATAAAACAATTTCCCGGGACTATCGACTCTCCGCTTATAAGAATAATCATTGGTTTACTGCAAGTTGTAATGACGCACGTCGACAAACACATAAACATGGTGCAGACAATAATTCGTCCTGAATTTTGATCCATGTTTATCGGAAGCTTATTTCGCTTTCGTATTTACTGTCGGTCGCTGCCTAACCGGATAAAGATATTCATTTCCTCATCGGTAACCTCTGGCTTTATCACATTCCGTCGATCGTTTCACTTAATCTCCCGTAGGTCTTCCCCTTGAGGTACTCCTGCCAATTATGTATTTTTTCTAATCAAATAACACCATCTTCAACAATGATGTCTTCAGTATCATTACATCTTCACGTAACCTTCAAAAAATAAATTTGTTTGGCCAGGCAAAATGTTAACACACGTTTTTGTTTCGCCGATTTTCCATCATTTTCAATTATATTTAGTTTGGTACATGACACCCGTAAGATATGTTCATAATCCATGTGACGTTTTATGTGTCATATGGTAAAAGATTCCCATCACTGCAGCTATAGTCAATATCTGCGTTTGTTTCCGTTTTTGTTTTGAGCGTTTCTTAAGTAGTTTTATCTCGTCGTAGCCTTAACTTCTTTCGCCAAACGACTGCTATCAGAGTCGGAGCTCTTCATGTAAGATTGGTGGAGAGTAAAGGAACCCATCCAAATTAATGAATGGCGGGAAAAACTCACGTCATTAATGTTAAAAAAAATCTACGACTTAAAAAAAAAGTTCCGAGGACTTTGTAAACAGAGAGGAAAGACTCTTGTTTCTAAATGTTATGGTCACAAAAGATGAGGTGACGTGAGTTGTCTTGAGACACGGCAAGGAGAGTTTCTTCGCATTCCTCGTCTGTATTTCGGGTAGCGCCGTTTTTAGGGTCCAATTAAAGAGCACTAATCGGGGATTGCCTGCATCCCCTTCCGCTCCTCTACCCTCTCTCCCTCTCTATCACCCACGCACACACACGTTTCTCCTCTCCCTCCCCCCGTCCTCACCGCCCCTCCACCCGTTGCCATGACGACTGCCACGGCGTCCGTATCCAGGCGACGCCGGCGCCACTGGGGGCGCGTTCTGCGCTGGCGCGTAAACTCTCCCTCCCCGGTCCGCCCTCCTGCTCCGTCGTCCCTTTCCCCGCTCCGCGCACCCTCCCCCACTCCCGTGCGCTGCCCACTCTCTTGCCCTGCGCACACCTTTTGCACCATTCGTCGCCCTGCCTCTGAAGCAATCCAATCAATCGTCTGGCTAACAACAGATGGCGTTGGTTTGCGTCGGGTAGAAATTTTTCCTCTTTCTGGGGGGGGGGGGAAAGAGTACTGGAAAGGTTTTTCTCGCTCGCTCTCCCTGCGCGCGGAGTGTGTGTTTGTGTGTGTGTGTGGGTGGTCGCGGCTGAGTAGGAAGGGGAGGAGGGGGACTGTAACGACAATTGAAGATCGTTAACGTTTTCGTGTGCGCATTGGATGGCGGTGGTGTGAGGTGGTCGGGCAGAGGGTTGGGAAAGAGAGAGAGATGGAGAAAGAGAAAGAGAGAGATAGAAACGCCAAAGAGTGAAGTGAGGGAAATGGCCGAGCGTTGTAAAGCGCGAGGAATGGCTCGGTTCATTCTTATTAGTTCGGAATTGAGGTAGTATTATTGATACGGTCGCGTTTTATTAATTTTTTACCCTTTTTAAACTTTAAAGGAAGGCGTATATTGTGCAGCATGCCCCTGGTGCGCTTCCATCGAACGTAGTGATGCAGAAGTAGAACGTGGATGATGAGATTTTTTAATTCGGTCCCCTCGATGCACACTTTTCGCTTTGCATACTTTTTCGTTTTTTTTGGAGAGAAAATATTTCGCGGGTGAAGTACGATGATGGGATATTTGATGTACATGTAATAGCAAAAATAGTTTATCGTTAACTTTATAATTTGTTAATACCATTAGCTAATAGTTATGTAATATTGGGTTTTTACAGTATTTTGAGTGCTGTATTGAGGATCATGATCTCAGGAAGAATGCCGAATCAATGCTTCATTGCAAAAATGCATTTTTGACAGTTTAATTCCTGCTAATATGATTATGAAACTGAAAATGTCATTCAGAAATACGATTATCGGAATGTACGCTGGTTCATAATTGAGTCACGATAAAAAAAATTGACCTAATTCAAAAGTTTGGTATAATACTTTTGCACTGGTTGAATTCATCGTCTAGCTGATATTATTGTTTTGAACAATATGAAGTTTGGTGTACGTGCCTTTTTTGATATTATGGACTTTTTCGTGCTTCTGTGGAGTGCGTGATGACGCACGGACTCACTCGACGATAGCGTTCCTTGTGATAGTAAACGGCTCGCCTATCTTTATCCCTGTCATAATTTCGCGGCTGATTTGCCGGGGTAAAAAACGCACCGAAAACCGGAAAATCCCATCCTCTTGTTTGGACGGGTTGCACTCGTCTCCGATGGGTTCCGTCAGAATGCTGAACTAAAAATTTCATCCTCGTCATGGAAAACCGATCAAATGATGTGTAAATTAAGAATCTCCGTTGCCCTCCCTCTTTCCGGTCCGCGGGAAGAACGGTTCATGAGAGCATTTGGCAGTGGGAGAGGAGAAGCGGGAAGGAGGAGACGAAAAATAAAGATGAAATAGGAGAGAGAGAGAGAAGGAAGGGGGGTGGGGTGGGGAGCATGAAAGAGAGTGCATGAAAGCAGAGTGAGGAATATTTATGGCGGACGGATCGTGATGGCCGCGTCTCCTCCCATTTTGATGGTTTATTATCCGAAATATCTCCCGACTCCATATCCCCCCTCCACGCCCTCTTCCTCACTCCACCGCCGCACCATACCTCACCACCTCTCTCGCTCCCTACCCACCCACCACCCATCCTCCTCCTCCCTGCGGGGTTTCCCTCCCTCCCCGCTCTTTCTCTCTTTCAAAAAATCCGCCATACCTTTTTCCTTGCCTCCCTTCGCCCCTCTTTGCCTCCGCACCCGCCACCCCCCAAACCCAACCTCCTCCTCCCCGCGTACAGCTCGCTTCCCAAACGAACGCATTTAACCGAAATGACCGTAAAAAGGTGCGTATTTCGAGAGTTCGAAACCAGTCCACGTACTCTCTAATGGTTTTTCCGCCTCCCCCTCCCTCCTCGTCTCCCTTTCCCCTGATGGCATGCAAAGCGAGGCGAGCCGGGAAGGAAAAAAATGAAAAGCGATCCGCGAAACATGAACAGCAAACAGGGATGGGGCGCAAAACCAGGGGGAGAGAGGATAGATAAATTCGAGTGTGGGGGAGTTGAGGGGTGGTGGGGGGCAGGGTGCGTGGGCGTGGGGGCCGGCGTGACTGGTGATGCCTAATTAGTGGATAAAATGTTTCAAAGGGAATTGATCCGCAGTAATGGAGCGCGATTTCGTATTACTCGGGGCCGGGCGAGTGGAAGTCCCGTCGCCGGTGAGATTCGATTTCCCTCGCGGAATTTAATGACGTTTTTATGCACTCCCTTTCCGACGTGCACAAAAATGCGCGGGAATGGTGAACAATGGGGTATCAAAGCAAGATGCGTTTGATCAGGGCGCGTAATTAATGCTTTGTGGAATTGAGAGGCCCTTAAAGCTAATGTTGTTAATGTGTCGCGGAGTCTTCACCCACGTATGTTTCTGGGCAATTATATTGTGGGCTATTGAAAACGAGTGAACTCGTAAGCAGGTAAAAAAAAGAGGCTGCAATCGTCACTGATGATAATGTGGCGAAGTTAGGTTTTTTTAGCGTAGCAAAGACCGAGGCAGGAACGTTGCTTAACATGTCCACTTTTGAATTTGAATCTGTAGTAAATACTAGAAAAATTATTGATATTTGAATGAATAACAATTAATTACTCCTTGTATCTCCTCATTCCCGTCGCCGTGGTCCATTACAATAATTGAGGTATAGATATTTATACTCTGCGGTGGTATAATAAAATTGTAATTTTCTAAAGCTATTGCAATTTAATGCTGCACTTTGGGGTTCTAAATTTTGACTTCTTAGGTTGGTATATACCCGTAAATAGTAGCTTTAAGTACTAATGAACCGTGCGAAGCTTTTCATTTTCAATTTCTAGCTCTCTTCTATTCACACCTCCTAAGATATCGAACCTGTTAGGACTAGTAGCTTGGCTTAGTTTTATTAATGACGAAGCAATTGGATTGTTTAGTTACGTGTTCCATTACGGCATGCTCTCGGGAGCTCTGTACATGTTTCGCAGCAAAGATAGCTACGTTTCTACAAATAATTGGCTCTGTTCACTCGTGAACTGTAACCCACCGTTTCCATCAAATGGCTTTGCACAATGCCGCACTCGCGTTTACTCCTCCAAGCGAGAGCTTAGTGTTCTCTCTCTCTACCCTCTGTTCGACTTCTCTTACAACCCTCTGCCTTCTATGTTATTTTTTTACCCTTTACGATGTTTTTGTATTCAACTTGTGAATTAAGTATACAACTTCTGGAAGAGTAATTTTATAGCTTAGGAAATTGGGGTTCCTTTGTCGGAGTACAGCCAACTTTACGGCTGTTGTGAACTAACGTCGACGTTCGGAAAAATGCTTTCCAAAAATGAAATTCCTTCTAATGAGGACCGAAGATCGGAAAGAGTGAACGGAAGTGGGATATAAAAATATGAGGCACAAATGTCATTGCTTGATTCGGGGGCAGAGATATTAGGATGTATTTAGGTTTTGCTCAATTCATTTCATCGTCACAGTCCTTCGCCATTTTCTGACGGTGCCCTCCATTGTTCGTTCCCTTAACCATTTCGCTCCTCGCCGTCTTCTCACCTCAGCACATCTCTTTTTCCACAACTCCCCCTCCTGAGAAGACGAGAGCCTTTCTCAACTTCTCTTTATTATACTCTAGAACCTCCCCGCGCGCTTCCCTACCTTCTCTCACGTTTCTCATTCCGCGCTATCGTTCTTCCATTGTTTTTGGCATCCATCTCATGCCTCTCTCATTTTCACCCTTCCCTTCCAAGCTTCCCTCCTCCGGCCTAACTCCCTCCTCCTCCCTTTCCTTAAAGGACGCCCACCAAATTGGCGGGTTGTCCTTTTCCCACGAAAGAAGATAGCAGGTTCCGATGGGAGGGAGGTGAAAAAGGGGGGGGAAGAAGTGGGAGGGAACGCAAAAAGGGAAGGGGGAAGATGGTGAGGAACCCATGTGCCGCCTCCTCCTCCTCTACCTTTTGCAACCCTTATCCCTTACTTCCCCCCCGCTCCCGGCCTCGTCTTCCCCCTCTGGACTTCCTTTCTCCCCTTTCCCCTCTGTTCTACTCCCCAACCTTGTGTCCCTCTTCTCTCCCCCACAGTTTTTTCCTCCTCTCCCTTAACCTCTCTTCTTCCTCCCTCTCCCTCCTCCACACACACACATCTCTCTCCGGTGATTGGTCCATCCATCACCTCCCACGCACCTCGTTCCCTAATTGGCTCCCTCTTCCGATCGCAACCCCGCACGATTTCCCCCACCCGCGCCCTTCCACCCGTACGCCGACCCCTCCACCCTCCTCCGGCACTCCCATACTCCCTTCCCCCCCGTCTCATAGACCCTTCCTTCTACGGCCATATTACCCTCTCGTAGGTCGGGGATCTTACAATATTATCTCCGCGCCCTCCTCTTCGCTATGTGGCAGGGGGTGGGGGAAATTACCCAGCATCAGTCACTCCAAAAGCAAGGTTTTCGTGATATGCCGCGGACTTATTGCAAGAGCCATCGACCAGGAAGCATACAACAAGCTCTCCATTCTCCTCTTCCCCTTTTCAGTTCCTTGTTAAAGGTAAACGCGCTCGGACGGCCGTTCTTGGATGCAGACCGCACTCGTTCTTTTGTGGTGCGGAGGAAAATCCCGATACGACCGTTGCTAATCAGTCATCGAAGACTGTCAGTGGAGGTAGACATAATGGACGGAAAGTCGGAATCTGAGAGAAGAGTTACGGCTTGAACTTTCTATCAAGGTCATTTCCTTTTTAATACTATTTCGATATTTTCCAAGATTATTCGGGTCTCCCACCGGGTCCACGTTCGTAGGTTTGCCGACGTTTTGATGCCCTGAAGACGATGGACGACTCGGCCATCGAAACGTCGGCAAACCTACGAACGTGGACCCGGTGGGAGACCCGAATAATCTTGGAAAACATTATTCGCCGGGAAAGTACCAGATCATTCTATTTCGATATTGATTTGCGCTTACGGAAATTGTGTCCATCATCATTATCAGATTTGTTTCTTTCGACTCTCGTTTCTTCTCAGTCAGCCTGAGAACCTGTATTTATTCAAAATTTAGGTACCGATCATTTTTGTGTCTAATTTTTCGTCATAATTATTTTTCAACATATTATTTACATTCATGGGTCTCTTCTTTCATCCATAATTTCACCCTTGCATCTACTTGAAAAAATACCATTTTGGTAAATGAAAAGGAGATTAAATAGAAATCGGCGGACGAAAACATATGCCTGATGCACAGTATTTTTAAGCCGAGTCAATAGCTCTCTTCTCTTCACGAACTTTGGTCAGCTTTGGTATTGTTTGATGAAAAAGCGTTACACCGTGATGAGGCATCATCAATATTCGTATTTGATAATTCTGTGGAAGTTTCCGTCGTTCCTTCTGTTGTCATGGGTAAATGCCACTTCCACGAAGTGAAGTCTAAAACCCACAAAGTTTATTGTAGGGGAAAATTTTTATCTCCCCTCCTTCAGGCACTTCACTCGAAACTTTATAGAAATTAGCAGCTACCTTTCGCAAGTTATAAATTTGTCAGCCGTTCTTTTCCGTCAGGCATTCCTATAATTTTCCGTGCCCTCCGAGTATCCGAATGTGGATGTGGTAGTTTTGACTAATTTGGAAAAAAAACCACTTTCTCTCTCTTCGGCTCGTGGGCACAAAGGTTTCGTTTAAAAGGCTTTTAGCGGTGTGTTTTTTGTCACTTATCTTCAGCGAGTTAAAAAACGGAAACAATTCTTCATCTCACCAAACGGCCGCATCCTTCCGCGATTAATCTTCTTCTCGCATTTGCGCCATCTCCAGGCGAACGCCCACACTGTCAGCCTGGCGCGCTGGGCACATAAACACACCAACCAACCAATCTCTCTCTCTCGCCGCCCCCGCAAAACACCTAATTATTATATTTCTCTGACTGATTACCGTCCCGTTGACTGTTTCCCGCTCTGGGAGAAGGGCAGAGGGAGCATTTCAACGGGGGACCCTACGCGAGTATACACGGAGTGGTGTCCCGGCGCAGAACATTCTTCATTTGTCTTCACCTCGCAAGAGGCTTAAACGGGAAAGATTAAATGTGCCACATTTATTTTTTTTCTTTTACGTATTGAGTTTATTTCTCCCTCGCCAACCTGCGGAGTCATCCTCGTGCGGCCTTATCCCCCCTCCCCTCACGCCCCCACGGTGGGTCCAATGTTGTCTTTTCCCATTCCTCATTTGTCATTCGTTTCGGCACGAATCGAGGGAAACGATTTCCTCTCCTCTTTTATTTTTCCGAGGGCCCATCGCTCGTGACTTACCGTGCATCTCCCATCTCTTCTCCTCCCCCCTCCCCAATCCTCTCCTCCCTTTTAGGAACCCCGAAACTATGTAGGGAGAGGAAAATAAAGGAAGAGAGAGAGAGGGGCGGGGGAGAGGCCTTCACGTGCGCGCGCCCTTTCCTCACAAAATAGGCAGCGCATCGCTTCGTAATTGTTACCTTGGCGAAGCAGTTCACCACCACTCTCCTCCCCGCCCTCTCTTCCCCAAAATCAACCCCCCCCCCCCCTTGGCCCCCTCCCCATCCGCAGCCAGCCTATCACTCTTCCCGGCCCCCCGAGCGAGAACCATAACCCACCCGCCCCACGCCCCCTCCTCCGCACACCCCCCCTCCTCCTCCCTTGCCACGCATCTATCTCCCCTTACCCAGCATCTCTCTCTCTCCCTTCTCGTCGTTTTAACCACCACCAAACAGACACACACAGACGCACTCTCTTCCCAGCCCTTCCATTCCTAAAACCCTTCAGGGTTGTGTGTGTTCGGGGAGAGGGAGGAACTCTCTCTTTCTCTCTCTCGGGGTTGTGAAGGCGAGGAGGGGGCAGAGAATGGTATTTTTTTTAATGGCGGATGTAGGGAAGTAAGTGTGTGTGTGTGGTTGGGAGGAGGCGAGGGACGAGGCAATGGGAGGAGGAGGATGGGGAGGCGGGAGGAGTTTTCCTTCCATTTACGCTGAGGCCGCAAGGGATGATGGGTAAAGGGTTGGCGTGGGAAGGAAGAGTTTTGGCGCGGTGGGGGGAAAGTGTGTGGGGGGGGGGATTGAGGACGGAGTGGCGCGGTGAGGTGGGGTGGTGGTGAAGGAGAAATGAAGAGATGTGAAGATAAGGGTGGAGGGGTGGGTAGGGGCGATGGGGAATGAGCTCTGCGGGGGTGGGTGGAAATCCACGAGGACGAGGGATCCGAGGGGGGGTGGGGAGCTGGAAGGGGGAGCGGAGTCGGTGAGAAAACGATGGAAGTTGGATGAAAGAGCGTGGATTTAGAGCCAAGTGATCGAGTGAAGAGAGGAAGGGACAGTGTTAACAATAGCTGCGTACATGCATCCCTCGCGGTGAGAGTTGGATGTGACATTGTAGAGCGGAATGCAACTTACTCTCTCGTTTCTAAATACGAAGGGATTCGGTATTTCTTCGATCGCTGACTTATCTTGGCGAGCTTATTTTTCTCGCGTGAGGACGTTACCCGAGTTCGAAGCGAACTATTTGCGGGGGTGTGTTTTCTGTGATAAACAACCTAAATGAATGCATTCTTAGTGACTTATCAAAGGTTTTGGAGTCCCTGCTCAACTCTGTGCCTTTACTTATTTACCTATCAGCTATTTATTTCTCCCTTTCCTAAATGATTACATTTATTTGACTTTCAACCCGAAACTACCAGGGAATTGTAAAACATGAGGGAAATTGTATGGCTTTCAATGCGATTTATTGCCTGTTTATATTTTTATTCCATTTCTAAATGTCGATGGATTTGTAATCTATTTCTTGGGGGTGGTAAACCGAGACATTCGGCTATTTGTCGCAGGTTACCAAATTCAAACACGGCTGATGAATTTTGAGCCTCCCTTATTGGAGCTACGTAATAGTGTGAATTTATGGGTGCTAATACTGGTTGGGAAGCATCAATTGTCACAAGAAAAAAAAGGGACTATCCCCTTGTATGGAAACTGTGTGAATTTCACATCCCCAACAGCCTATTGCATTCCAATCTCGTTCATCCATGTGGTCTAAGGCTGATTCGATTATATGTTTTTCCTTGTGAAATCGCCGCCCAGGTCTTTCTCGCAGTTTCATTTTCTTCATAGACTCTTGGTTTGGGACTTAGTAAACCTTGGTGAAATTTTTCTCGATGTTCTCTGACTCGTCGCAGGCCCAACATTCTCTGATCGAATTTTCACCGCGAGTCTTGATAATACATGTTTTTCATTACGGTTGCCAATATTTGTCTGCCAATTGTTTTCTTCTCGGAAATTGAAGATCTCCTGAAATGTTTTTTTTCTGCATGTTGAGTTCCCAGCCGATTTGTTGTCATGACAGTTTTGGTCACTTTCAAACAGTTCTCCTTCGATTATACATGCAGACATGGATTTTTCCCTAACTGACTAATGTAACCCGGAAGATACCCAGCACAATGCCACTTGCATCTGTATATTTGACTGCAAGCCGCGACGGAGGTTTGTGGAAGAGGGTGTTGGTCACTTGCCATTAGAGCACTTATTCTGCATCTACTGCGTGGCACCATACAAACCATTGCCTATTTGTATGACAGGGAGTGGTTCAACACCAGGCATCAAAAATTTGGTTTTCATTCATTTTAATTCCAGCAACTATGTAAAATAATGTAGGTCATGGTAAATACACGTAGATGCATCAATTATTTAAGTGGGATATAGTTTTCTATTCACACGAGAGGGGCGGTTAGAAAAGGAATGGAAATAAACTAAGGTTGGATGAAATAATGAAGGCATACTAACAACTTAGAATTAAAAAAAAGAAAAATACTTTTTCACCCAGCGCAGTCACAGTTATTTTAATCCCATATCGAGTCAATTGTCGTAAATTTGTCACTGTTTTCCACAGTTGTTTATGTCGAATTGTGTAAAGGAAGAATGATTCCTTATATCTATCGGCTCTCCAGCCAATTTATTTTAACCTCTCTTATGGTCCCACCTGCCAGTGTCATGCGATTCTAGGATTATTCTATCAGTGTCAGGGTTAAACCTGAAAAGTTTAAGTCGCACCGGTAATCTACGTACTTCCGAAGTCTCCCAATGAAGATCTTTCAATAACCGTTGAATATCACAGCCTTTCATGGTGAAGTTTGGACACTTTTACCTCGTTCCTTGTCCAAGTTTCTACCTCGTGGGTAACTTCAAGAGATGTTCCTCGGCGAACCCCGTCGGTAGACCCTATTCCCTGAGGCTTTCCTTTAATGCAAAATAAACCCGTTAAAAATTTAATTGGGAATAAAAATGGACCAAATGGGGAAGGGTGGGTAAAGTGGGTGTTGAGGTGGGAGGAGGAGGGTAGAAATGTGGGCGTTATCGACGTTGAGCAACAGCGCCGTCATGCGGCCGTTAAAGCACTTTTCGGGATGAGATTCCGGCACTCTCAATTTTCGCTTTTACTCTATATATCTCCCTTTCTTCTTCCCTCTCTCCCTGCCTCCATCCTTCTCCCTCCCATTCCTCACTTCTTTCCACCCCCAAAGCTCCTCCGTTCCCCTTCGCCCAGCACCCTCCCCCCCCTCATCTACATCCCGCCTCGCCTCTCGAGAAAAAAAAGTGGCCGGTAAAAAAAATATATATATAAGGGAGACGTTAATTAAAAAGTAAGACGTGAAAGAGTTATTTGCGGCGTCGTTAAAGGGTAAGTCGCCAGGGTTATATGGGAAGAAAATGGTGCGAGGGTGATGGAGAGAGGGACGTAGAGAATGGTCGATGTGTTAAGGGGCTGCCGGCCCGCGCGTGGGGGTCCGGAAAGGCGTCACCCGCAGCGGAATCCAGCTCTCACGCCGAACTCCTCTTGTATGAACTTCTCCTATCTTTGTTTACCTGTTTACCAAGTAGAAGGACTGCTCCCACCTTCCCTTCGAATCGACATGGTCGGTATTTGGAGACGGCTTCATATTTTCCGTTTTTTCATCCCACAAGCTCCCACGTGTGGGTCAGAACGGCGAATGATGCCTACTCTTGATTTTATCAATGGAGCCCTCATCGATCACGTGAAAGAACTTTTAATTGATGTCCTAAATGAAGTATTACTGCCATTAATTATTAAATGTGCTGACAACATTATATATATATATATATATATATATATATATATACATATATATATATATATATATATACATATATATATATATATATATATATATATATATATATATATATATATATATATATATATATATATATAGTATTACTTGTCACAATCGGGGATCTTTATCAAGCGGAGATCTTTCAAATCCGGAAAATCCGCATTTAATTCCTGAGGATTGACCCTCTCCGAGAGACGGAATCTGTGAGACGCTCTTGGAAAGCATTATCCGCACCAATACCTACATTAATAAATTGCGTTTGAACCTTTGAAAGGCATTAGCTTTATATCAGGCGCAAATTTTGAAACGTATTTTTGTTCCAGCTCGAGTTTGTTGTCAACACTGCCCTTTGCCTTATAGACCTTCAATATTCGAAATTACTTACGTCTTTCTCGGTGCAGTATGAAGAAATTTGAACGATAAATGATTTCATGCCTGTAAGTTCAATTCTAATTTTTGCGTCTTTAATTCTCACCGGAATATCTGTTTCCATTTTGTCAACCTACCAGGGTGGAAAATTACTGTTCGCGGACATATCTCCCGGTCCCTTGCGAGTTCGCCACTAGGAAGTTTGTCTGTGTACAAAAGTAAAAAAATCGTCTTAATATACCTCTCATTTCAATTTATCGTTTCAACTACCAGCTTATTAGTATTACGTTGTAATCCATTCCAAAGTAAAATCGTTTTAATTGCACTTACTCATGATACTCAGGACTTCAGCCGGGATTTTAACGTCGTGAGCAATTAATGGTAAAATCACTCTTGCGCCGTTAGTTCATCAGTCCTTCACGTTCGTTCAGATTTCATCCGTATCGCCGTAAAGCTCTATGGCTTTCCAAATACGCAGTCATCATATTTATGTTTGTCTCAGGGCAAGTTTCAAGTAAATCAAAAACATCTAATTTATTTTTTTCGATGCTGGGCGATTAGCAGACGTTCTGTGGGCAGTGATGGACGCTCCGTGCTTATCGGACTGCCCAGGGTTGCTTACCCGTCCGATCCACTCACATGTTTCGAGTTTTGAGTGAAAGTATAAAACAATTGAAGGATTCTGAGCTGAAATGTCGACTTCTAAAAATAAGAATGGCAGTCTTTATTTTTTTAATTATTCACCGAAAAATCCCAAATTCGGAGGCATGTCTCATCTCCCCTGCCGTTCTCATCCGAACAAAGATCCTCCTCTCGTTTTTTTTTCCATTCGTAATGTGATGGGGAGCACAGTATCAAATGCAGATAACATATTTCGTCTTCTTTTGGGGTTTTTGAAAAAAAATGAGATTCCATTATTATCAATCAATTCGAAAAACATTCCTTTCGTTTTCCGCGGACTTTGTGCGAGGCGAATTGTTTTTCAAAAATGCTTTCCTCTCTGGTTTTCACCTTAATTTTTAGGATTTATATCTATATATATAAAAACTCATCACCAGACGCCTGCCTGTAAGCGACAACTGAATATCGGAGATGTGGATGCTCATTTGTTCAATGCGTCCATTGTATCATCCAATGTCTCGGATAGTAACGAAAACAAACACGGCTGGGCAGTTTCCTCTCGTTCCTGGGATTTCGACGTATTGTAGCTCCTCCTTTCAGGGTTGGCAGGAAGGAGGAAATTGAGGGAAAGACAACCTCATGACACTGATCGTCAACACACGCCCTGATACCCCAAAAAATAAGCTTTTCGTCCCGTAATTATAAATACTAAATCTATAAATCCTCTCCAGTTACGAACTGTTTTGTCTACTTCGATGACCTTTTCAAATAATCAGATCAATAACCTATTTCAGCGTCATGCTAGTGACAAGTAACGCTCCTCTGAGGATTTCGCTCGAGGAAAATTAATGCCGTTCACTTGTTGTTTTTCTTCTCTTGGTAAATTATTCAAGTATTCATTTAAAGATAAATGTCATTGTATTAATAACATGTTCACGTGATTAACGAGGTTTAAGAAAAAGCAAGTAAATGCTTATCCGCAGCATGGGATAACAAAATGATATAAAAATTCGGCCTGTGTAAATATTACACAGGTCACTTCTGATAGAAAAAAATACATATACATATTCTATGCCTGCTCATCTTCTCTCTTTGTGCGGTTTGTCGATTAAAACTAAACTTGAATCACGAGCGTAGTGTGAATCTCCTCGGAGTAAGTTGGTATTCATTGAACAGTAATGGACGATGTGTTACTTCAGCAAGTGTAAATAGAGTCCTAGCCTAAGCGAAGCATGTCCGTAGCAGAGCATCAAGGGTGAAGCTCGTTATATCAGCATCACAGGTGTCTAATGTAAATCATTTGCGCATAAACTCAGTATCCTGGCGCAACCACGGTGCCCATTATGCCCCCACTCTTCTCCCCTAGGTCGAAAAAAAAAGAAGCCCGAGTGTACCTCCGCCTCCCCCAACGGTCCACGCGCTATGTGGCACTCCCACCCGTCCTGCCCCCCCCCATGCCCTTGTACTCCTTCCTCCCCCACGCCATCCTTCAACCCCCTCATTCAAACATCCCCCTTCCCCACCTTTCGTACACTTTTCCCTGCCCCTTAATATTCTCGCCTGTCAATGCCAGGGCGAATTTCTGCAGCTGACGGCCTGGAAAATGAAGCATTCGTCAGCTATTTCTCCTTCCACCCCTGCTCCGTCCTCTTTCCCTTCCCGCCCACCCACCCTACACGCGTACACCCTAACCCCCTCCCACCCTCTCACTCCCGAGGTCACTGCCGACGCACGCGGGGGCGAACAGGCGTCCGCTTCGCCCCTTCCCCCCGTCCTCCCGTTCACTTGCACTACTTAATACTTTCCCTCGCACGAGTGTGCAGTCGGCGGACCCTTCCCCTTGCGTTTTCACCCATTGTTTCCTCCCCCTCCTCCCTACTCCCCGAGAATAAATACCCACCCGCCGATCAGGCCTTCCCGTCGGCTCGCCCTAGATGAGTCCGCGAGTCGCCAGCTCTTCCTCCTCTCTGGATTTGTGGGTCACAACAGAACTCACCAACTCCGTTTTTCTCTCGCTCGGCGATGGTAATCCACACACTCCTGCCGGTCCCTCCACCCTCCGCTCCGCCGTAAATATCGCATCCCCCAGGCCTTACGTCATCGGATCGTGTTACGCTTTATCCTTCCGGAGCAATAAACATCAATTTGGATTCATACCGCTGTACCATCTGCGGATGCGTGTGTGTGTGTGTACTCGTATGAGTGAGCGATCGTGCCCGTTAATGTCCTTGTTCCGGAGGTGGAGCGGGAGGAAGCCGGTGAAAGGACCCCTGGAATCTTATTATAGTCCCCTCATTCACGCATATTTTTGGATAAAAGTTCGGTGGAGCGGGGTTTAACGCTTCGTTTTCCATCTTGGGAGTCCTTATCACTCCATTTATGCCCTTATTTGTTTTCCCTGGAATGCTTCCATGCATTAGCTCTGCGTAGCCATCAATGGTCTTTCTACAAAAGTTCGGTCATCGTGGACGGTATTGTCAGTGTCATCAAAACTCATCGGAGAGGGATTCTGGTTTTTCGAAAAGGTCACGGGAATCGCTTTGCCTTTTGAAATACAAAATCCTAAAATGGTCCCCTTTGAGCGGTAGATAACAAATTCTAATCGGAATTAGCGTACAATTTTCCCTTTCGATCGATATCAGCCGAATTCAAGGCGAGACCTGTGTAATTTATTTGTTAATAAAGAAATTTCTTTCACGGTCATGTCGCACGAATAACATTTGCGCGGGATATTGTTCAGTATTGGAAAAAATATCTGCATAAAAGTTTCGTGTATCGTGCTCACATTTTTTTCGGTCCGTATCTTCCACATTACGTACGCTTCCGAGCTCAAGCCCCCCTCGGGTGTTCCGCCACGGCCCCGACTGAATTTTTACGTTCAAACACGAGCGCCCTTCTTCCTCCCCACGATCCACATCCCTCCGTTGTCCCTTTGGAGACGACGTGCATCCGGGGAGATTTCGCCCGTCCGCTCAATTCTTGAAAAACATTTTTCCAGAAACAAAAACAGCACTCCCACTGGACCCAGCCGTCGGCCATTGTTCCCCGCCAAGTGGGCAGGGGCTCTCGAGCGCGGCCGGGGCGTTATTTGCTTTTGGATTCATTTGTTTTTTTCCTCCTGAAAAATGTTTCTTTTTTTCTGTTACATTATTTTTTTTTGTTTTGGACAGCGAGAGCACCCGTGCCTATTCCGCACCACTGGGGGATTTTTCGTGCGAGAGCGGTCTCTTGTCTCGCTCTCCCTCCCTCTGCCTTCTTCTTGCTTTAGACTTGCGCGGACGAAAATTTTTCCCGTTCTAGTCTCCGATAACGTCGTTCGGAGATAGGGAAACGTGGGAGGATTGGACGGAGGGTCGCTTTTATTTCACGCGTAAAATAATTTTTTTTACCTCCCTTTTCCACTCGTCTCTTACGGTCGGACCAGGGTAGAGTCGGTCCGTCGTAATTTT
This sequence comes from Hetaerina americana, assembly GCF_022747635.1. Lineage (NCBI taxonomy): Eukaryota > Metazoa > Arthropoda > Insecta > Odonata > Calopterygidae > Hetaerina > Hetaerina americana. The sequence goes on from NW_027287538.1 coordinate 26,950,750, forward strand.
AGCGTGGATTCGTTCCATTGTTGCTTCAACAGCTGCCCACGGTCCCTCTCTCCCCATCTTCGTCCCCGACGTCAAGCTTCCCCAACCCCATTCCATCTCCATCCCACCCTTTTTATCCGGCCTTCGCCCTCATCGTCTCGCGGGAGGTGGACGGGGAGGAGTCCCACGTTTTGCCGGTCCCCGGAGGAAAAAATACTCATATACGTATTAAAAAGGGAATTTCTAGTCCGCATTATCGTTTTTGGAGATTTTAATTTGGTTAGGCTATCTTCTTTCTCCCATCGGGATTAGCGGTTTTTTTTTGAAGAGGGTTGGGCGTTTGTGACCGTTTGTTTCTGAACGGGAGAGGAAGGGGAGAGAGGGTGGTTGGAAGAAGGGGGGGGTGAAGAGGGAGCGGAATATTTAGGGTAGGCAGGAGAAAGGATAGGAGGGTGGGGGTAGGGGCGAAGAGTTTCGTGGATTCGGGGAATCTCCTTTAATGAGACATTCCAATTTTTTGGTCCATATCTCGTTTCGGTCTGAACAATAGAGTTATTGTCCAGATGTCCCCGTATCCCCCATAATCTGGTGATGGGATTAATGTTTTTTAATATCGTCTGAATTAAGCAGTCACGTATTTGCAAGAGCTCGAGAAAAGGGATTGAATTATGTCGCATTCCGGAGCGAATTTCATCATTCCCTATGTTGTAAAATTTCCGTTGTAATAAGTTGAGAAAAGAATTCTCTAGGGTTTTTACTTTTATTCCGGTCCTACTTATGCGGAAAGAGCTGTTTTAATTACTTATTTTAACGAAATTAACCCTGATTAAGATCTGTTGAGCTTCAGGCACTTTGTGTATTTTATCTAGATGTAACATATTCTTGGACACAATTCTCCGCGTTTGATAGTTGAACCCCACGTCATTTTCTCCCAGTTTGACTGTACACATCAAATCGGGGGTACAATATTTTGTCTAGTTTTAATTGAAAAATAACAATTTCTAACCGTTTTACTTATAATTATAGTCTATGATCGAAACACTTTTTTTAATGATAGACTCACTTTTATGGATTTAAATAACGTTTTTCAACTCTTTTCAAACAAGTACTTTTGAACTGTTGTATTAGTATAGCCCTACAGTATAATGTAACTTTGCCGCTACCTCAATACCCCAGTTTTGCAGACCTGTTGGTGAGGAAAGCGATACTCGTGCGGCATTATCTCCAATGGCCGGCGTCATTTCAATATTTGACAATGAGATAAACTAAACATCGCCTCTTTTAATGTGACTCTTCGTGTTGACGCCGTACTTAGCCTGCGTTTTTGTATGCTTTAAAGAAATGCATCATGGTTAAGTTTCAATTGAATGTGAGCTATAGAAATTTCCGCTCATCGAATGAATCGCTCCGATATCAACTGCAAGTCATAAAATTCTTTGTGGCTCGGGTGTCCCAACCGACGACGCCCTGAAGTGGCCTCGGTGGGTTTGACGTCCGAATGATTCGTATAAACGCAATCTGAATTTGAATCTGCTCGTCGATTATTTAGACTCCCCGATATAACAATAATAACTGCATTCCAATCGACTGAACAAAGGCCCGTTTGCGACGAGCGCCGGGTTGACCCTTACGTTCCCCACCCCTTCAGGGCCGCTCACACAGACGTCGGTGACAGAAGTTTCAACCGCCCCCGCTCACATTTTTATGACTCAACTATATCCCCGGCCTCGCCCTCTCCGTGGCAAACGGAAAATTGTGAGTCCAGACGGTTTTCCCCCTCCCCCCTCCACCATAACCTCCCACCGTCTTACCATCAACCCTTTCGGCTGGTTCCCTTGCTCACCTCTGATGGGCAGGTAGGCGGACGCGAGGCGTCGTCCAAGCGGACTCGTCCGTCTCGAAGTGCCTTTCTTCTTCGCGCTCCCGACGTACTGGGCGCTTTCTTGCGACGCCCCCGCACGTCAGCCCGCGGGTTCCGGCCGCGTAGCCCGCCCACGGGAACTTAACCCCATACCTACAGTATCTCACGCACACAGACGACGCGTATCAAAGGAGGCCGGGGTGAAAAGAAGTGGATGAAAGCCACGCAACAGCCTTTATTTTCCGACCCTACTAACGGCCCGAGTCCCGGCAGAGAGCCAAAGAGCCGAGCCTTAGCATTCATTCCCCCTTCCTCTCCGCCCATATTTGAATGACAACTACTTTGAGGATCCATTTCGGGGGAAGGGGGGATGTATTTCACCCCTTGTCTCACCGTCGTGGAGGTTGTCTTTCTCGCCTCTCCCCTTTTGTTTGAATCGGTGCCGCCGAAGCCTCCTCCTCCTCCCTTTTAAGAGGGTTCCCGTGCGGGTCCCGGTGTGCCGTGGAAAAAGGCGGCGTTTCCGTTTCCCCGGTATCGGGCGGGAGGCCGCTCGAATGACGCGGTGTCCCCGCGGTTTCCTGTTCTCAGGCGATGCACGTCCTTCACTCTGCGAATCCTCCCACGCTGATCCCTGAAGCTCACGGCTGGTCCTAATTGAAGTAGGCGTCTTTCCATCTGCAACCTCGCTCCCGACCATTCACCTTACCCTGTTATTCGCGAATTCCTGCATTACGTTTTTCACGTTCCTCCAGAACAGTTTAATATTTCCGGGATAGCTGTGGTGTTCAAGTTGGAATTCATGTGTGGGATCGGTCTCCAAATACCGTAAATCAATCTTCTCTCTCATTTACCTATCCAGCACTTGCTAGTCAGCTCGCTAGGTACTTACGTATTACTTGCGAGTCATCAGTCGAGATTCCCGGGGATTTTCAATCTTTAGACATTAGTATTTTCTCTTCAAGTATTTAGACATCAGTACTCTTTCATCTCATCCCGGGTTTTCATTTTTTTGTTTTCTATCGGAGCATGTACATTATTCACGACATACTACTCCTTATTTTGTCCTAACATTATTTTGTTTATGCTATTTCATACTTAGCTCCCGTGCGATTTTCTCAGCATGAGTAACGGAAAAATATTGATGCGTTTATTGTCGACTTTATACTTGCTCTCAAGGTGCTGCTTAGGGCAAGGACTCGTACCCTCATGAACATCGGTGTAGAAACTCCGACACACGGCAGCGAATGACTCGTGAATGAATTATTCTTTGACTTTAAGAAATTGACACCAACACTTGGAAAGTGGAGAATTTCAAATTTACTATTTCGCAAGATCCATGGCATTCCCAGTGAATTCATTGGGAATACCAGTCTAATTAATTTTGTTTAGTTTTAGAAATTAAGGGGGTTTGGTAACTTAGTGGTTTTGGGGTTTGGCTACTGACGGGACGGGTCCTGGTATCGAATCACCTCCAGTGATGCTGGCACCTGTAATAATCCAGCGGCTGCAATTTTCTGGGAGCTAGAACCACGTGGGAAACCAGTGCAGGGAAAAGGAATTGCCATCCCGCGCATGGAAGGTGTGACTTTCACACGCCTCAGTCCGGCTCGGTGGGAACCAACCTCGCCTATGAAAACCAATCTTCGGGGTGATTACGACGGCATTGGTGGCTATAAAAATGCATCGGGGATATTTTTATTTTTTTCCACAACGCCGTGTCGCCCATCCTCCAGTGTTGTATTTTGATTCCATAATGGAAGCACTCCTCCCTCCTCTCCCCCGTCCGAATTCCACGCCTCCTAACTCCTCTCCCTCCCTTTTTAATGTGCCGCCCGAGACGTACGGAATGACTCGCCCATTTTTTCTGAAATTGACACGTATGCTTCGTCACCGTCGGTAGCATACGCCACGCTGAGTAACAATGGGGGCGCCGCCTTTCGCCGGGAGGCCCACTCGCATCATATGCACCGCACGAATAGGTTTCGCCCTCCCCCTCTAACACGTCTCCCCCCGCCGCCCCCTCCCCCTACCGACGCGTCCATTCCCCCCTGCACCCGCGGGAATCCCTTTTTTGCCCTCGATGAAGTAGTAGTACCTACCTAACACCTGGAAGGGGTGGGAGTTTCGGCCTTGTTCGCGGGCAGTGTGCTCAACCGCCCGCGATGCTTTTTCTCCTCTCGCTTTTATCGCACACGGTTAGTACCACGTTTCAATTTACTCTGTGCTCTGCATCAGTTATTAGGGGGCGGCGACCAACATCTATGCGCTGTGCTTCTCTGTGAAATGCCATGTTTATACAGTTTAGTTCGTTCGCCATAGATGAGAGTATAAGGATAGGAAGGAGAAGAGAACTACATGCCGAGGCGTAATTTGTGCATATTCCTTCCATTCGTTCGAAAAATCGACGTGGATCGTTAAATGATCCTGACTCAAGAATTTAGATCAATTTACCTCTTAGCTAATTAGTATTCTATTGAATAGGACGAACAGAGAACTCAAAATGGTCACAAACCACCGCACCTATAATATTGACGTAAGGCATAAGGTAAGAAAGACTTTCGGTTAGTTTCCAAAATACAAGTATATTAATCGATCATTGGATAACTACTTATTAAAGTAAAATTATAAAATTTCGGAGTCATTTCTTTCCAATGGATTTTGATTCAGCATCTAACAGCGGAGGCTTTGTACGACTATTCAGAATGCTTTTAAATTTATGGACGGTTAACGTTGTTTTATACGTTGTTTTGTATGACTAATATGTTAAATATTTAAGGTGAGTGACCAGTGAGATCTTATTTTGCTTGGCATTGTGTAGGCGATAAAATTTCTCGGATCATCAAATACTTATGGATTCATTCCTTGGCCCTAGTACCGGTGATCATTTCGTTCTCCCGTTATGTAAACCTTGTGAAATCAAGTTTCATTATACCCCCATAAACACTCCAATGATCAATACTGACTGCTCCGTAGATCTAGCTCACGTGGAGTAAATGTCAGCTTCAATCTTCTTACCACATCACATAGACTATTATAACCGGTTTGTACAGCTTTCACAAGCGATAACCCTCCAAAATAACGTCTCTTTTTTAAGAGCTTCCCTTATCAGCTGATTAGATATGTTACTGCTAATGCACTTCATTATAGAAATTACACGCTGTGGTGGTATTCCTTTCAAAATATCACTTAGTGGAAGGGCGCTTTGTCACAAATCTTGCCATCAAAATGAGAACAAAAAGAGGGAAACCTTTATCCTTTGGGCCATGTAAAAACCCGAGACACTTTTTGACAAGTCGTTCGCCCCAAATAGAGACCGCATCCAGCCGCCCTTCGAGAACCATTCCCTATGACTCTTTTGCGGTATCCTTTGATCCATCGGGAGATATCCTGAGACGTCCGTCAAAAGAGCTCCGAGAGAGGAGAGTGAAAGATATGTGTAAAAAGAAAGCACGCCCCTCCATTTTATAAACTCACATTGAGAGGAGAGAGAGGAAAAAAAGGCGGCAACTGTTTTGTGAGTGGTTTTCCCGAAAGGCCTCAGCGGTGGGTGTGGCTCTGACGTCGAGGTCTTGAAGGTGTGGGAGAGAATGGGAGGGATGGAGGAGAATGATAGGGGATTTTTTTGAGGGTTGTTCAGGAGAGTGAGGAAGGGGATGGGAGTGTGGGAGGAGATCCAAACCCTTTGGAAAATAAAATAAAAGTTAAAACTTCCGCCGCGAAAGGTTTGAGTGGTTACACCCTCTCGTGTCACTCCTCCTCCATCCTTACTCCGTCCCCTTTCGTACCTCTGGTCTCATCACGATGCCCTGCATGCCCTCCACCGTTTACATTCCGTCCCAGGCTATTCTATAATGAATGTATTCCATTGTTTTCAATCAATATCGTTTTGTTTTACCACCAATTTCCACAAAAAGGAGCGCCCACGTCAAATATCTTCGCCCGTCACTTCAAATGTAAGATATACCTTGAACGATCCTTTAAATCATTTATCATCCATGTTTTAATGGCTGATTAGTCTTGTAAGATAATTTTCCACTCTTTTTCCTATCAGTTATGTCATACCTATCAGCTGCACTTTAGCAAGTTCTTCGCATTTGAAATATATTCACCTCCAACACATTTTCTCCAAATGGTATCTCGTGTTACCAACAGCTCTCGAATTTTCTCGATGGTAATTTTCTGAATCACAGAATTTATTCCATTGGTGACAAAGATTATTCCCTAGTACTTTTATACATTTACTTGCAGATACGGAATAAAACAATTGCTGTTTCAATCACTTGTTTCACCGTCACTCCACTTTCTCCGTTCACTGAATTATGACTTTTTTATTTCTTAATCTTCGTTAATCTATCTCCTAGACGGTTATATTTTGGTTAGGGTTAAGACAACGAGAGGAATTTAAAATGAGGTCAGACTGTCTCAATTTCGCCCTGAAAATAGTGGACGTTCGCCCTTGTCTCTCTCTCCAAATTCTCGCCCGCCATTCCATTTCTTTCTCTCTCTCCCACCAACCCAGACGGAGAGTATACTTCCCTCCTACCTCTCTCACCTCTCATTCCTTTTACAATCCTCCGAAAAACCTCACACCCTCAACAACCTTTGTGGAGCCGCCCGAGTGAGACAAAAGACAGTCGGGAACGGGGTGGGAGGAGAGGAAGGGGACGGGCGCCCCCCCCCATTGAAAGGGGAGGAGATTCTGCACGTCATTCCCGGACCCTCCCCTCCTCATCCCTCCATTCCATTCTCTCCAACCACCCCCGTGTCCCTGGAAGGATGAGGATCCCTCTCGCCATCCCTTCCAGTCCCTCCCCCTCCTAACACCCACCTCATTCCGCCATATCTCCCTCTGCATCAATTTCGCCCTCCTCCTCGCTCGCCGCTGGAGAATACATGGGAGCGCCTTCGCTTTCATCCGTCAGCCGTCCCTTTTAACCAATACCGCTTCCTCATACCTTATAAGAACACCTCTCTGAATCACACCTCCAATCGTGACGGCCATTGTGTGCCCAGCTGCGCGCTCTCTCGGCTGTCGCTGCACCGAGAGGCTCCCTGCGCGTGTCTTTTCGTCCCCTCTCCCCCCTTGGCCGCAATAGTGTAAGGTGGCTCGGGGTGAAATTGGTGTCATAGGACCTCCTGGCGGTGATTGGTGACTTAGTTTTACTGAGTTGGCGAAAGGTAGCCACTGTCAAATGATAAAAAATGTGGACAAAATGAATTCGTGGCTTGATGCATGTGATATTTTCTTAGGAAAACCACTGTGATTGGGAATCGTGGGTGATGTCAGTCTTGAATCACCAATAAACGTATTGAATCAATCCAATGAAATATTTTTCGGAGTTCAAGAATATTTTTTTTACTCGTATTCATAGGCCAATAATGTTTGATGCCTTATTTATTTCTGATTATTTTTGTTAATTAGCTCGTTTTGAACTTAATAAATGGATCAAAGACAGTAAGTATGATATGTTACAATGAGATGCAGTTATTCTCATAGATCCATGGTATTCCTTTGTAGATGGTATCTTTATTTGTCAGTAGCCTTAAACATGTTTAGGTCATTACACATTAACTCGTCAGTACCCCTGACGAATACCTATTTCTTGGCATCTTAGAATATTTTCCCGTAAGGAAATCAAACTAATGGCCGTCGAGACTTCTGTTAAAGCGTAAGCTACTTGCTCTAAAGCTTGAGTTTGCACTAAATCGGAGGCATGGCTTGACGTAGTCATGAGAGTGTTCACCAGAAAATGAATGCAGCATTTCTATTTTTCATCACAGGCTTTATCAGATGTAATTCTGATATCGCTGACTAAATGAATGGAGGCGATTAAGAATATAAGAAATGCGGATTTTGGAAGGACCTGGATCGTAGGAGTTGTTTTTGTGTGCATTGAAAATGGTTTTTCTTCAGGATAATTCATATTTTGCCTATATTAAATTCCTAATTCTTAATTTTATGGCAAATCTTGAAATTCCCTCACTATAACGAAGCCTATTCCATAGATTAATACTGCGCATTTTGAAATGGTAGTGTTTTACTTTAGGGGCCTTAGCCTTTATCCGCCTTTTTTCCTCTCCCAGCGTCTTGTATCTTTTTCAAGTTCGGCTGTGCCCATATATTATTTCTCCATCTCCGTGTTTTCCTTTCGCTTTACCCTGCTTGAGTTCCCCCGGGAGACATAAAGCTGCAGCCATATCTCTTAAGCGTAATGAAGCGTAAACAGAAAATGTTAAGGGTGAAACTCATTTTCGTATCGCCATTGTTATCTTGAGCTTAGGGATGAATTTTTGATTCGCCCGAGGGGAAGACCTCCTATTCCGACCTTCCTCTTATTTATTCCTTCAGTCGATATTTATTGAAATGTAAATTTGTATTTCGTTCAACGCTGCGGAAAACGAGCATCTCTTCCATCGAAATAAGGCTTATGCCCTAAATAATTTGATAGAAAATTGGGCTTTTTATCTATATTCCTGCGTAGTATCCTCTGGGCATCCTTTTGGAATGAGATCTGATCCGGAATTATTCGGAATACGCAACGTCGATGGGGCCTAGTATTAGTTTCAAATGTAAAATAAATTTTCCTTTTCATCATCTATTCGCCTCATGTCATCACGGATAGTCCAAATCATGCATCGTAGAACTCTGATGAAAATGGGATCTAACGGACTGATACGGCAATGTGGTTTCTGCAGGAATGTATTACATTTAAGTCCAGATTTCAAAGTTGAATTTTGGTAATCATCCCCAAATTTTGAAATGTTTCAGAGTTGTAACTGTGGTCATGGAACATGTTTCATAGTTGTAACTGTTGCGACGGTTAAATATTTAGGACACTCGCGGAGTTAAAGGCTATGCGGGTAAGTATATGGAGTGAGATCCCTGCCGTAAGCGTGTTTTCTCTTTGGGGACATAGATTAATCCCAATGCAGAGGCAATCGCAAGCTTTAAAGTCATAGTGGAAATGCTTCAATCCAAACTTTGATGTTAATCGAACCAATTATGTACCCGCGCGACCTCTATTCGTCTCTGGAGGAAATTTTACTCGAGGAAAACACCGCGGTCCGTCCGTCAGGTTACCGATAACTTGCTCCGGGAACCGCCGCAGAAATGGAGGCTTGAGATACCCGAAGCGCCTCGCCAAAGGCCAAAACTTCCATTTTGATTGTTCATTTCTGCATGGGAGGGCTCCCCTGGTGACGTCTCGGCTCCCAACTGCCGCACTTCCATCGCATCCACCCCCCTCTCCTCGCTCCTCCCCTCGCATTATCCGACCTCCTCCCTCCGACCGTTGAGGCCGCCGGGAAAAAGAGCAGTGGTCGTAATGCTCGGCAATGCCATCTTACCCAAACCCCCTCTCTTCACAGGCTTATCTCGGACGTTTTAACTCCGGCACAAATTCCCAAACCACTCCGCCCCCTTGCTCCCTTCCCCCCTTCCCTCCCATCCTCCCCCCTCGTAGCCCCTCCATTAAAAACCTTCCCTGGTCTCCCCCCCCCACTCCCCCAACCCTTTGCTCCCCCAAACCATCGTGCCTGGGGTCTTCGCCCTCTCCCCCATCCACTTCCTCCGAACCGCGCCACACCGACCTAATCCTTTTATGGTCTCCCCTTCCATCGCCGCCATCATCTTGCTCCATCTCCCTTCATTTGGAAGGGTTTTTAATATTCCTGGCGTTTTGGTACACAAAAGGCGCGTGTTCCTTAACGCCCCAGCGTTGGATGTTATTTCCCTCGGATGAGGAGAGATGCATCGACGGAAATGCGGTACTATCTTCCCTTTAAGCGTTCTGCGTGACCGAAGACAACTCGTGCCGGCGAGGAAATACTTCATCGCACTCGGAATCTGACATCGCCTCATTCTCGTGTGAATCCTGGTGAAGTAGGAATGGGGTTTGAAATCGCACCCAATTTCCGAAATTAGGCTTTAAATATTTGATTGGGCATGCCTAATTACATTTATAACCAAAAACGGCGGGTAGTTATCATAACCGCTAATTCCGCTCGAGTTATTAATTGGTAATAAAATGGATACTAAGCTTCCTCCTATTGACGACAATGACTATTAAAGAAATTAGTCGTTTTTATAAGACGTAGGTCCGTTGCGATATGAAAGATGGTTGGTTCTTCGAGAAAAAACGAACATCACAGCATACTTACAATTCATATTTTTTCCATGTTTATGGAGGTGTGTCCCTTAAAAGTTAACTAGAATCTGCGTCATAGCGAGTTGTTCGTATTTCCTCATAGACGTAACACTCTATGTTCCAAGGGGAATGCTTTAATAATTGAGTTCGGTTGTTCTAGTGGCGTTCAGTTTGTCACTTTTATATGTCAGCCTTACGCTATTTATGAGGGAGAGCTCAGGCAGGGAGGGCTTGTGTGGGTATGTCTAACAATCATGATGCCGTGCGTCACGTGTCGTTCAACTCCGTACAATTTTAACGCGGATCGCGGCTCAGCCTTCTTTTTATACTCTGTACCTGTGTCTCAGCTGCAACCCATAAACATTTCACACGCCATCCTGCGCTACCCTTTCCCTACTTCTTCACTCCCTAAAGCCCCCCACCACTCAAGCTTCAAAAAAAACTAGAGAACACTCACCAGTCCTCCGAAGCCTACACGTGGTTTTCCGTCCATAGTATCTCCAAAAAAACTTTCTATGTTCCCTCTCCCTCCTTCGAAAAACCTCCTCATGGTCCATCCCGGAGAATGCACACTTCCCATCTTCTTCCTTCCCTTCCCCGTGTTTCTCGACCCCCTCTGCGTCATTCCCCGAACCAACCCTCCCACATCCCACCCCCTTCACCTTCCCCCGTACCTCAACCCGCCCGCCCCCCCTGCAGCCCCTCTCCCGTTCAACTAATTTATGAAGAAGGTGGGGGTGGGAGATTTTGAGAGGAGCCTCCCTCCGCATTGATAAGTGAAATGGGGGAATGTTGCGAAAAACCGTTGGCCCCATTAAACCGCCCATCCCTTGCGCCTCACCTACTGCATTTTTTTCCATCCCCGTCCCATCCTCTTGCCTTCGGCCAAGCCCCTCCCTCCCCCCTACTCAAACTCATCCATAGTCCCTACTTTTCAGGGTTTAACCCCTCCCCGCCCCTCTCATGTACCCTTTTACTCTAGCTCCCCCTCCGTGAGATGGTTCCTGAGAGGCTGGGTTCGTGCGGGGAAGGCGAGGCGGGGGTGTGGGCCTGGAAGGTGGAAAACCCATACACACTATAGCACATGCTCTCCCCTCCCTCCATTCCCGCCGCTCCCTCTTCTCAGATCCCCCTCCCCCCTTTCATCTCCCCGCCCACCCCCTAGGGACAGGGTTTGGCACGCTTCCTGAGTACCAAGTGGTGGGGGCTGGATGGCTCGGGCGTAAATAAGAAATAGGGAGTTTGAGGGTGTGGAGGAATGGGACCACTGGGGGATGTGCTCGTGTGTTGGTGTGGAGAGAGAGAGAGGTGGAGGGAGAGATCTTCCTCCTATGCGCGCCCCCACCCCACGCCTCCGTTACTCCTAGTACATATATCTGTACCTCACTTCTTCCTTCATTGGATACCTCAACACACATACACACGTACACTATCTATTTCTCTCTCCCTCCTTACCAGGCCCTCCCATTCCATTGTCCCTCATTTCTTCCCATATCGGTCGGGTGAAGGGCGGGAAGGAGAAGAGGGACGTGTGTGGCTTCGTGGCGGAAAATATTCGAGGTTTAAGAAATCCCGGAACGGCTATTTTTCGGATACCTACACGACATTTTTATCATTTTATTCTCTCCGATGAGAGCAACGGGGTTCTAGGTGTGCTGTACAAGCACCGAACCCTTTGCATTAACGCCTGTCATTTCCCTCCTGTGTACTTTCTCAGTTTGTTTTTCATTCGGTCGTGATCTTCGAATTTTCTTTGGTTCCATGCTTAGCCTAAGCTCCCCGGTACCACCTATTGGAAAATTAGCTCTTATAAGTGGTTAATTAATATAAATGTTTTTATTTGAAGTTCATTCTCCATTTTATTCGAATTGCATTTAATTGTGGTTGAAGTGTGATTTCTTCGTCGGACTCTTTTCGTTTACCGAAATTGAGGGTTGGCAAAATATGAGCACGCGCAAATAGTTCCATAGAATGTTTAAAGGATTGTGTGAAAGGATTTCCAATGGTTTTTCTGAAGATTTTGTGTGCGCCATATTAGCATTATTCTATGTACCGGAGAGAACTGAACCGTTTCTATTCCTGGAAGTAGCATAGACCATGAATAGCACGAATATTAACTTCCAGTAAAAATTTCAGCAGTGCATTCGCAAAATCGGGAATAAATGCATTTTGGAGCTGGCTAAGTGGAAATCCGATACGAGAAGATAAAGTATGTTATGTTATTTTCAATCCTACAGTAAATTTCCACGTTTACGTCATTTCGACACGAACATCTGCGCTTTATTCGGTGTTTCCCTGTCAAAATTATTCTCTTATTAATCACCCGTCGTCGTTATAAATCGGTGTCTTAAGGGAATATATGAGACGGTTAATTGCAAGGCGCAGTAAATAATTTCTTCTATCTAATTAATGATTATTTTAATACGAAGTGGAGAGATGGTTCTAAAATGGCACCAAGGGAATAATTGATGGTGTCTTATGATTCACTCCGTGGAAGCGAGAAAAAAAACATTTGTTGCAATGCATCACAGCAAGCGTTCCTAAGGTTTCGCAAACCTGCAATTATTTCTATAATTACGTCTGTGGCGGGAAAGAAAACTTGTCGTAAGTCACCTCAATTACATGGGATTTATGTAGCCAAATATTCTTCAACCACATTGGATCATGCCTAGGGGGGCATTAAATGTTTTGGAACCATTTCAAGAACGTTTTGAAGTACCGAGATTCCTTATGGTACACTTGGTGATAATTCGTGTGATTATTAATAGAAGGCCATGCTTGAGCATGATTAGCATTTGGGGGGTCAAATATGTAGAAAGAGAGGTTATCTTTGTGGTTATTCCCATGCAAACCTATTTCAGTCAATAGGATGTTCAAATACGTAAAAATTCAATTTGAAGCTTATCGATTTTGTTCGTGAGGAGATTCATGAGTGAATGTGAAAAGCATAGACGTGATGGGTCGGCTTGCAAAATAACGAGAAATGGTTGGAACGTTTAATCACAGCTTTGTTGATATAATCGTGCGGTCGGTTATTGCTATTGACTCCGAAGAGCGCACGTTCAAGTGAAACCTCAGATCGTTGATTGAAAGAAAAGGTCACATTTAGCCCCTCAAGCTGGATCCACCGAAGAAACAAGCACGCCGGCGGAAGGGACTCCGCGCGAAAGCCGATGTTTAATCAAACGTTTTAGAGGGGATGATAACAAAACCTCGGCGGTTGCGGAGAAGAAAGCGCGGGTATTTAGACCCGAGGGGAGTGAATCAAAAACTGTTTTCCTCCCCGTTTTAAGTTTCCTCGGTCTCCGTAAAGAGCGTTTATAGTCTATCAAAAGAAGTGCCGGGGGGTTGGGCGGGAGTGGTTACCACCGTGGGGGGTTGGGGCGTGGAGGGGGAGTCTGCTCGCCTTGCTGTGGTTACATTTTTCGCGGCATCGGTCGTGTTTTGGGCCATGTGGCGAGGAGGGGAGGGAGGTGTGTGCGTATGTGTGTGTGTGAGAGAGGGAGAGAGGCGTGGATATGGTTTCCCAAAGCCTCCTCACCGCATCGCTGCCTCATCCTCGGAGCCGTCTCCGCGATGGGGGCGTGTTGGGGTGGGGTGTCAAGGGCGGGCAACGGGGAAGGAGGCAGGCCAGGAGGACCGCGGGCACGCGGGAGGCGGCGGCCCTGCGTTTTTGAACCCCTGCCAGGGTAAATTTGGGGTCCCCGTCCCTGCTGGCTAAAAATAAAGACTCACTTCGGTCTTCTTCCCATTTATCCGCCGGAGGAGTGAGAGAGAGAGAGAGAAGAGAGAGAGAGAGAGAGAGGCTCATATCCTTCTCCTCATCTATATTCTCCGCCTCTCCCTCCTTTCCTCTCCTTCTCCATGCCATTCCCCCAGCTTTATCCCCTTATCCCCCTCCCTTCTAGGTTCACATTCATCCTCTTCCCTCTCCTTGCAATCCCTCCCCCATTCTCTCTCTGCTTCGAGTGACGTCATCGTCTCTCAAAAACCCATGGCGGTGTAATTAACCCCTTCGCTTCGGAGGGTGGGACTCTCTTGCAACGTATAAACGGGTGCGCTGAGCGCGGGAAGAGGCATCTTTAAGCCCGGAGGAAGACCATGGATATTTATGGAGGGGTGGGAAGAAATCTTTTGAAAGGGGACGCGTCGCCCTTTTTGGATGGATACCAAATTGAATATCTCTCGATTCCGTTGGGACAAAATTTCAGAATAATGGTTCACAAAATTGATTTTTTTTTACTTCCACAAGGAGTAGGAGAACGTGGTTCTCGGGAAAATATCCTTTGATGAGCGGATTTACAGTAGAGTGGAGAAGTTAGGTGGTTTGTGTATTCGACATATGGTCCTCATTTACGAAGGCTGAAAAAAGTTAAAAAAAGGTAATCTGATCGATATTTTTCTGACGAACTAAATACTGGCGATTCACCAACTTTTCAGGTGCCCGTAGGCTGTGATTTTGAAGGTTATGCTGATGAAGTGTAAAAGTTACATGTGATTGAACAGAATTGATCGTATTGAATGGAATGTAGAACTGATCAAGGAGCTTTGGCGATCATCTTCGGTATTTACTCAGGTAAACGATAAAATTTGACCCTATCGGGACCATGCTAATAATTCATAAGGCAAAGCTACTTTTATGTTTAATTAAAATCCTTAAGAATGTTAGCATAGACTCTCGTATATTAGATTTTTACGATGTCATTTATTTTAGATCATTTGAAATTTTAATCATTAGCATGTGTATTTACACCTTGGGACAAACATTTTTTTCCATTTCGTTGGAAAGGATAAAATAATAAAATGTTTTTTTTGGTTGCACATGTGTTCTGGTTTGGTGCGCCCGTTTAATCTCATCGTTCTGGTAATAATTGTTTTCATTTTAAAGTGATGTTCCGTAGGAGATCTAGGAAGAGCTTGAACGGGATGAAAGATGTGCTCATTCATGAATCCATATTAAACCAGGGGAGTGATGTTGGTGGACGAACTATCTTCGCTTTACTTATCGCTGGCCGACGTCTCTAAACGCACGCCGTTGCAAGGAAGTCATCTTCCTTACCCAATAATGTCTCATTACGCCTTCACATTTTGTTTTCCCGTCCGCTTGTGCAATCCACCGGCTCTCACGACCTCCCCCCATCATCATATCTCTCGCCACACGTTCTTCTACCCCCTCGAACAATTTTCCCGCTCGCACTCCCTGCCAGCCGCAAACTTCCCCGTTCTCATTTAATTCCCCATCCCCCTTTCAAGGAAAGCCGTGGTCTCCCCCTCCCCCACGCCGTGGGATATCTTCATTTTTTTCAATCTCTCTCTAGACCCCGCAACGTCTCCTCGCTGCCTCGGCGTCCGTGGGGTCCTCCCCACTTCCCTATCCCCTTGCAGCCGTGCATCCCTGCCGAAAACCCTTTTCCATCTCAGCATGGAAAAAAAAATTCTCCCGAAGACGCGAGCGGCTCCTCTTACCCTGCCCTCGCCTCCTTAATATTTTCTCCTTTCCCGTCGCGGGCTTGTCCCTTAAATCTTGGTCGGGAGGCGCGAATGCTGCAAGGGTGCTTCCATTTCCCGCCAGGGTATCTGGGGGGGGGGGGGGGTGGGTGGGTTCGGAAGGATGGTAGTCACTGGCTGCGAGCTGTCTCTCATGTGATTTCTTGTGACTCGTGTGTGCTTTCATGCTCGCTTGTGTTTTTACGTGTTCCGTTTGGCAACCTATCGGTCGCTTTGCAGGATTTTTAATTCGATCAAGGTTTTGTGTGGGCGCGTTTACAAATGATGAATGAGGATATGTGCTCATGTTGAGCTGAAACGCTTTCATTGAAGTCAGATGCCATGTTGTATCATATTCATGTATTACAATAAATATGCATGTGGATGACACATGCGATGTCGTGGAGTGGGAGGTTGAATTCCCGCAACCGTTGTGTCGCGTTCTTTTGGGCTGAAATGAGTACGAGACGAAACGAAATTAACATTACGCTATAAAATATATTTCTTGAGCAGAAAGAAATCCCTCTAGAACTGTGCCCTATGGCTGGTAGATATGTTTGTGATGAAAAGAAGATGTTTGTGAAAAATCGAAACATGTAAGGATATGCTGTAGATTTCGTCCGTTGTGCTTTTGAAATATGGTTTTTACTCAGTAGAAGAATGTAATTTGGCCTTACAAGACTGTCCGTTCCGTAACCTAAGACATAGTATCTTCGGGTGCTATAAAACTTTTGATAATTCACCTTTTATCAATTATTGAAAGTGAGATAGCTTAGAAGACATAAACACCAAGCTCCTCTCTCGTCAGAAGGAGATCCCTTCGCCGTCTCTCCCTCGAGCACGCCTCCTCTTCAAAAACCATATCTCCCTTCACGTAAGCAGGAAGGGGCTATCTCGATTACTCCGGGAGGATGCGCTACGTGGCCATCTTGTTTATGGCCACTTTGGTCGCGCAGAGTGAAGGGCGGGAGATAGGGAAATGGGGAGAGAGAGAGAGCCTTCCGATACGGGAGAAATAAGGAGGCCGTAGCATCATGGGAAGTAAAAAAAAATCTATACACATATAGACCTCTTCGTGGCGGGGGGAGTTTAGATTGGTTTTCCGGGAGATTTGAAGCTTCCTCCGGACTTTAAAATGATCGATACCTGTACTACGTTTCGGATTAGTTTCAAGCAGACGGAGGGGCCAATAGAATATTCAAGTATGCAAGGATGACGTAATGCATTGCATGTATTTTGTATGAGTGTCTACAGCCCAGGTGAAGGCGGTCAACGTGAAGCTTCCTCGAACAGAGGACAAGTGTTGACTTGCTGATGACATTCCACGTAATGCGGGCATATTCCAAAATTCATCACATGGGTTAGATCCCATTGCCTCTTCGTATCTGCCTTACCTTTCACGTTTTCGGAAATTTAGATTATCGTATTTGGGTGAGGTATCGAACTAATACAGTCTCATAAGCTTTGGTGTTCGGTGGCAGTAAATTATGCCGAGCTTATGAATGCTTAGAACATGCAATTTTTATTGAATATATATGCCGACGAAATGTTAGAATCCAGAAATTAATACCGTTCATTTTGAAATCGGTTGTGCCCCACGGTGCCAATGGGTCATTTTTTATAACAACTTCCCAATGGGGGAATGTTTTTACGAATGGAGTTTTCATGCTTTAATTGATAACTATCATTATGAGTAAGGAGTATTGATGTGCTGGAAAATTTGTGTTTTGTTTCTGTTATTCGTATGCGTAACTATCGTAAGTCTTCTTCGCGATTCATTAACTTATCGCTTAGCGCAATAGTTCCCTGACTTCTATTCATCTTTCTAGACACAAGAATGAGATGTAATTGCGTCGAAATCTCCGAAATATCCGACATGGGAAGCCTTTCCTCATTAGAAAGTACACAGGATGGTATTGTATTAGTTATTTAAATTTAAGGGAAAAAATATATCGGCGTAATCAAATGGCTTATCTCACGCGGAAACAAGCCTTGTGGAGTGCCGTTGTGTGCGTGTGTGCTTTTACATTTTGCATATATTTGTGGCGACACACAATCGAGATGAGACTTCAATTGGTCTCCCCGGTTACGGCGGCGCGCAGCACGGCTCTCCCATCACACTTGGATGTGCTAATACTTGCCTCTCGCGTGTGCTCCCGCGTTTGCGTGCGAGTTTTGCACGGGGGGAGGAGGGGGGGCTTTGACGCGCGATGGTGTCAGAATAATTGAGGGAGGAATACCGCAAAAAAAATACGCACCGCACGGGAGCGGGTCAGGGGGGGAGAGAGGGAGGGTGTGACGGGTGGGGCGGAGGGAATCAGGGGTTTCACGAGGGGCAGCGCAAATGTGTAGGAAGGCGTACCATGAGGGAGGGGGGGAGCTGACGAGGGAGGATGGCCATGGGGGGAGGGAGGGGCTCGTAGTTGAGGGCGTGCGGGTGGTTTTGGTTCCGCGGACGTCGGAGAGAAAGGTTTATTTTTTTATTATTATTCCCGTTCGGGAGGGAGGTTATGTCGAGGGGGGTTGGGTGTAGCGTTGCGGCCGCCGTATCAAAAATCATGCGAGACTGCCAAAAATTGAGGAAGATGTGTGTGCTTGTGAATCCGCACGGATGTATGCGTTGGAGCGCGTGTGGATAATTGGGAGAGGGGTTTTTGGGTGTATGGGAATTATTCTCTGCGATATGAATCTTGCATAAATATCCCGGATGAATTTGGGATGAGTGTGTGGGTGTGTGTGGTGTGGGGATATCGGGGTGGGGGGGGGGATAGCGCAGTGGTTGAGGTGCGATCTGGGAGGCGGCCTGAAGAGGAAGAGTGAGAGGGAGATAGAGGGGAAGCTCATAGAGTGAAAATTTAAGCGCTCTCCGTGAAATGCGTGAATGATTTATGCGTTACTGTGACTTTTCTTCGGTGTTTTTAAATTTTATAATTCAATGCGCCACCATGGAAGTGCGGTCATCTCGACCGGTGCCACTTCATTTTAATTCTTTCATTCCACCCCCCCCCCCCAATCCTACCCCGGCACCGTTCCTTTCGAGCTGATAAAATTGTTTTCACTAAGGATGGATCCTCTTCCGCGCCTCGCGGCAGTCGCACTTCCATTCGGGAATTCAAAACTTGCGGCGAGGAATTATTCATGATAGGAATTTGCGCCAGGGCGTGCTTCAAAATACCGAAAGCTTGGGTGTGAATATACTTCGTCAGGAAAGGTTTTCGCGAAAATGTCACCAATGAACTCATAAATTTGAGTTTTTTTTCTGGAGGAGTGGGTGACGTTTTTGCTTCCGTCATTACGGGAGATGACTGCGCTCTCATAAGCGAGAATATTTTGAGAGAAACCGAACCAAGGATGGAAGACAGTCCGGGAAATTAGAACGAAGGAGATTATTTTGTGCTCAAAGCCGCGACGAGATAAGATTCCCCTATTCTATTTTACGACTCTTTTCGATAGACGCTCGTGGCAGACTTCAGTCTCGATCCTAGATGAATTCCTAGAACAGAATGAGCCAGTGGTGGTGGTGATATTTTTTTGGGAAGATTCCGGGTCGGTGGTGGAGCAGGAAATGAATTTAGGACAGATTAAGTGGGTGATAGCATGGGGGTGTGAGAGGTGTGGGTGGGTGAAGGAGGGGGCATCAGGGGGAACTGCGGGTACTAAAAGGGGGGGAGGGTTTGGTGATTTAAAATTGGTCGGCGGTAGGGAGAGAGAATAGGGGAGGGGGTTTAGGGTAACGACGTGCTCCGGGTGAGACGCTGGGAGGAAGGAGGGCGCGAGTTGGATTGGGGGGTAGGCTGGGTGGAGGGAATGAACGGGCTGCACAGGGCCGGGGGGTGTTACGGGGGAAAGGACGAGGAGTGGGTACCGTAAGGGGGGAGGGGTTGGGGGAAGTATTAATGGTTTAACCGAAAAAGAGTGACACCTAAATGACGGATGTATTTATTTTTTTCCCTCCGGAGGAATAAAAAAACAACAAAAATTCAAACTCAACAGCGACCAGAGCGCGCGGGGTATTACGAAAAAATCGCTCTGGCGGAATACCCCAAAAAAAATCATTCGAAAAATGACGAGGAATATCCGTGGGAGAGTGTGTGTATGTGTGTGTGTGGGACTGGGATGAGTAAGGGTCTAGCGTCACTCTAGGGTGTGGTGACGTCAGATGTGGAATTGGACGGTTGGTGGGAAAAAGGTAGAACGGGGAGGAAGTCTTGGAAATGGGTGGGTTCCGCGGGGTGAAACATGAATATCCGTTGTTCAGATATTCGGTCGAAATTGTCATTATTTTGTGGATATTATGGCGGCGCGGACTCGGGATCGAAATGACCACTCTTCAATTTTCCACTTTCATGACTGATATTTACGAAGTATAAGTATTGTTGATATATATATATATATATATATATATATATATATATATATATATATATATATATATATATATATATATATATATAATATAATTGCGCCGAAAGCATTCCAATAATGCATCTTGTGAGAAGTTGAAACAAATGCGAATCTAAATTTTTTAAATATGCATGCTTCCGTCAGTTTACTTTCTAGTTACATTAATTGGATGATTTTTTTCGACGCCATGGGAATACTTGCGATCCATCAGGAGAATTTGTATTAACAATTTTTCGATCAAAAACCCAGCCTAAAAGGGATATCGCGAGAAATTTTCCGGGCACGCATTATATAAGAAATTATTGCTTCTTTCTATTGAAGGTTCCTAACTTTTCGTGGGGGAAAATATCCTTCCTTTTAAATCTTTCCGTACCAAAAAAATGTCTCTCTCTTAACTTTCTTTAATGCCCGGTCTCCCCAATATGAGCTGGGGCCTGAATAATGCCTTCGGAGCGAAGTGGCCCTGATGCCATCGGAATGGGGAATTGGTATGAGGAGGAGCGAGAGGAGAAAGGGATGAAAGGGGAAACGGTGGGAGGAGAGAGGAAGGGTAGCAAGGAGAGGGAGTATGAAGAGAGAGTGTGTGTGTGTCTGTGTAGGAAGGAAGGAGAGGCGTGAGTGGGAATAAAATGGCGACGGAGTATGGGAAATAATTGGGACGGGTGTTCGAAATTGCATCACGTCCCGATTGGAACATAGCTTCCCTTTTAGCGGAGCGGGACAACCTCGCAGAGTTGGCCGCCCACCCACCCGCCCCGTCCTCCGCCGACTCTGCCTCCCTCAGCCCCCCCCCCGATACCCATATCCACCCTTCCCTCTCCCACTCCTGTCACTCGACCACCCCTTCTTCGCGCACCCCCCTCCCCCCGTTCCTTCCTTCTCCCAGAGGACACCCGCTTGCATTATCCTCCTCCTCTCGGTGTTCCTTGCTTCCCCGCACCCCTCCTCCCATCCCCCATGCTTTTTCCCCCCTCCCCACTCTACGTCCCCACATCACCGCAGGAGACACGGCGTTTTGGAGAGGTGGTTGGTTGGATGCTGGTGCCGTCCTGGTGCTCTTCTTCTCCTCCCCTTCCCGTCACCACCCCCCCACACACACTCACACCCACCCTCCCTGTAGTTCCCTTCACGCCAAAACCTCCGTCCCCACCCCGCCACCCGCCTACCTTTCGCCTCAACTGTTCCGTGCCACCAGCCGTTCGTTCCACCCAGACAGGCACCAACGTCGCCCCCGTCCCTCCCCGCGCCTTCTCTTCCCCCCACCCCCCGCGGAACTCTCATCGACGCCTCCCCCTGGCCCTCTGTCCATGACCGTCCCCCCGTGAAATACCCCTTTCGTCTGCCGACTTCCATTACGCGCACCTTAAAAAAAAGAAGGATCAGTGCCTACATACTCCGCGAGAGCATTTTCATCCTCCGGGAAAATTCTCACTCCCATCTTCCGCTCGCCCGAACTGAATTTTTCGGCAAATTTCATCACAAGCTCCCACTCCATGAGGGGACACGAATTGGTTGACTACTTGTTGTATTCCTAGGCTAGTGTTTTTTAGTTAAAGTTTAAAAAAATATACCATCATATTCTTTTTGCGTAAACAGAGTTATCTAAGATGGCATTACCTTTGTTTAAAGCTCCTCGGTGTAAGTTCAAGGCGTAGTTTTTTCCTTTATTTTCTCTTTGTGACGTCTAAACGTTATTGGAACTTATTTATTTCGTCTTTTCCCTGGATTATTTTAGCGAGACTCTTCTAGGTGGTCCTTTCCCATGGCCATCCATGTTTTTTTTATGGTTTAATTAAACATTGCCACTTATTCTATTATACTTCTAGTAGTTCTTAACCCTTTCATGATGTGGTGGAATCTGACGTACACAGTTCATATGCTATGGGAAAGTACCAGCATATTTATTCAAAATGAATATCCGAATCCCCCACAATGACTAAATAGGATTGATTTCACTTCTCCTCAAAATGTCTTGATCGGAATCCCAATGTCGTACATCTGAAACTATGAAAATTCATACTTTAGCAAGGTTTACGACAGCATTACCCGTATTCTCATTTCCTCGAGCTTAATTTTACTATTTAAATGCTTTTGATACTGGTCAAATTGTTTGTCCTTTTCTTCCAGCTTGTGGGAAATTCCGAAGTAATACATTTATCGTGAAATAATTATCACGAGTTTTCTGAGAAATAAGTATCACTCACTCGTTCTCTGCCTCTTCATCAATTACCTCCTCAAGCAGGCTTTTATTTCCTAGAAAATGGCATTTTATGCATATCTGATTTTAGGGATGGGAAATATATGTTCAGGGAACTTGAGAATGATTTGATGTTGGTGTCTATAATGCTTTGGTCAATCAAAATTGTAAATGAAGTCATACTCATCTTTAAAGTGCTATTCAATTCATTGAAGAATGAGAGTGAATATTATTGGACATGTTCGGAAGTTAATTCAACGATTAGGTATTCGCAAATATTAATCCGTAGGGAGTCACTTCATGTAATGTTTTCCCAAATTTTCTACTATCGACGTATTGGTCGAAAAAAACTTTTTTAAGTTTTGTTAGTGGGACGGCATTATTTATTTTTTCCCGTTCATAAACTAGGGAGTCGCCCCTTGCTAAAAAATGACATAATGTATACGTTCGTATTTCTCCTAAAAAAAGTATTATGAGCAAAAAAAAAGAGATCGACTTTTTTGGTGCGTCAGCAGGGTCGATACCGAAACGTCCATCCCTCCGTGCACGTGCCCCTTGCCCGCCTCACCCTTCTTCTCACCCTCCGTCCTACGAAGGACTTTTGTCCCTTTATTTTTTTCCCACCACCTCCACCCACGTGTCAACCAGCCCTCCCCGTTTCTCTCTCTCCCTCTCTTTTTCCCTCTCGTGCCGCATGCAAATTCCCCGCACGCAGTCTAACTCCCCACCCTCCCACTCGGTTTAATGTCCCGCCATTTCGAAATATCAAAAGCCTGTGTGCCGTATTTGCATTCCACAACGAAAGACCACCGGGAAAAAGAATAGCTTGCAAAGCGCGAAGCGGAATTTATGCGTACTAAATCGCTTTAAACGAAAAGAGCTGTGTTTATTTTCAAGATCGGGAGCTTCCGATAGCGCCCGGAGGATCCGAGTTTTATATGCCACACGAAGCGCTTATCGATATGTGATGTTTCGGGCCCGGACCTCCCTTGCTTCTAACCCCCCACCTCCAAACCTCTCTATCCTCCCCCTCCACCTACCCCTCATCCTCCTCACCCCACCCACACACGCACACAAACACACAATCCGTGTGATTACGTGTGTATGGGTGTGCCGGTGTGTTTCCCGGCGTTAAAATCGTATCGGTTTTCCGATTTCACCAACTAATTAAGGTTTCATGAAAAATTCCGCGTTTTCATTCGAACGTTTTCCCTAATTAAAGTTTTATCCGGCGGGCTGCGTCATTAGCGAGATCATCGCAGTTTATTTAACGAGGTTTTGCATTTTCGCGTCTATGTTTTTCGCGACTGTAAATTGTCCAAAGGCTGGGCGTAAAAATACTTTAAAAAGCTCGGAAACCGCTGCTGAATTTCATCCTGAGTAGTAATTTATTGGTCATAAAGAGCCATTTTCAGCCGTTCAAAAACTTTACGTATTGCACTTTGAACCGGCGAAATGTGAATTGTTGTTAGGGCAACGAGTGTATCTCGTTGCTTCATCTAAATATCGTAATTAATCTTTATTCGAATTAACGTGTTTTGTTGGTTCAGCGCGAGATATATACTTCGAGTGAGGTAATTTCTACTTCAAATTTTCTTGTTCCAATACGTCAGCAGGTGACATTAATTGTTTGAGATCGATCGGTCATCTTAACGTTATTAACCTTTAAAAAAAATAAGGTTTATCTGTATGATAAGGTTTTCCTTGATTACCTCTGGTTAAAAGGCAAATAATTTCCGATTTGATAATAATGGACGTAAATATTTATACTGCATAATTAAAGGCAGAGGTAATAATAATTAATAAGCGAAAACGATGACTTCGATGTTAGTAATTAAATCACGATTACTGGGTTATTTTCCTGTGCAAAAATTAAGAGACTAGTTGAAAAATAAGTGTGTCATATAGAACTCGAATCATTTGTGAGAAGCAAAAAAGCAACGAAAAACACTGCGAAATACTACCAAGTGCATATTTTTCTCGTGAGATAGGGTTTTCGTTGGAGAATAACTAAGAATCTAGTATATCCTCGGACTCATTCTTTGTGTGACCTCTGCGAAATCCAAGCACCAATTTTTGGCGGTGGGGCACGGATTTTTATATTTTTCAGACTCGGTAACGGTCTCTCAAATTAAACCGGGGAGACGGAACTGAGCGGCGAATGGTGGTGCAAAGGCATGGCCAGGTGTGTGTGGGTGAGGTTCGGGGTGTTCCGGTCGAGCATATGCCTCTGATGGAATCGATTATGCACATTCTTCGCATCTTGGGACTGGAATCGAAACGCAATGGCGGGGAAAAAATGCTAATCCAGCTTATGTTAGCCCTTGCAATTTTTTTACTCGCCGGTCAAATTACTACTCTGACTCAACCTTATGGACTTCACTTTGTTTCATAATCTGTATTTTAAGACGCATCTCACGGAAAAAAGTCCCTAGCAAAAACGTTTTTGCGTTTATTTTTTTCTCTAAGGCCTATATTTTTTTAGACCAATAACGATCATACAGCTTCTTCTATTGCCGTATTGCGTTGAAACTGAGCAAGTGTAGACCTCCATATTGAGATATTTCCTGGAAATTTCAGTACTGTTTTTGGGGATTGGATTTTATGGTGTTTTTTTACAATCGCAAGGATTACTGAATTTTATTTGTTGCTGTGATTGAAACATTTTGTTACACTTGTGGATAATATCAGCGCGTTATCTAATTGCTTTTACTTAGTAGTTGAAATTATTCTTATCTATTTTTCCACTTTTGTTGGGGTTAATTCAAAACAATATTCTTTAGCTACGATTTTATAGTAAGTAATTAGATAAATAGTTTCTAATGGATTCCCAATCTTCTTTGGAAACCTAAGGTAGCACAGGGAAAGTCACTGGCCCACTACCTTGATGTGGGTATTCCTCGCGGTTTTGGGCTCAGGATTACGTGAGCTCAACGATCATCTACCAATATTCGGACTGATTACTGAAGTGCTACAGGTAGAGTGAGAAGAGAATTTTTGAGACATTTTCTACTTCTAATTACACCATCACATGTTAATCGATCTTTCGCAGCGCCGATAACCCAAAATGGTATGTTTCTTCGGATCCGCGAATAAACGAATAAAAATAGATAAACGCTCACCATTGAAAAATCACCAAAATACGAATAAGGGGCTTTAGTAGTACCAAATAATTTTTCGTTTTTCTCGCGAAATTAGTCACACGAACAAATTCATTGAGCGCCACTGATTTCCATCAAAATAACCAGTCAAATATCTGAGCGATGGGCGATTTCGATTCTCGGCTGGTATCGTCCCCACTGCTCGCACACTTAAAATGAAAAATAAATATAAAAGGAAAAAAAAATTAGCAAGCAGTCATCATTTTCGGTTGTCGGAAAATAATCGTCGAAGGTCGTGTTCGGGGGAGAAAATCCACTCAGTTTTGTTTACTACCGTCGGAACGGACGAAAAGAACGGGGCGAAAGAAGTGTTGCTCATCCAGATTCCGGGGACGATAAACCACCTTCTATCACCAACCGACGCGAAATGCCGCGGATCTCCCATCCGCCCGCCAAAAAAGATAATGCGGCAATAAAGGAAAATCGCCCGCAAAAAAAACCATTGTGTGCATATATAAATATTTTTTATCGAGGGCCCTGCAAGGTTTTTCCCACATCCCCTCTTTCGCAGGCGTGCACGCGTGAGTGTGTTTGTGAGTGTGTGTGTGTGTGTGTGGCTGGTTTTTGTGCGTACGGGTAGCGCGGGAGAGCGGGCGAGTGTGTGGGTGGGTCGGGAGGGGGAGGGGAAAGAGTGCGAGAAGGCTGACATATCGACATTTCAATGGCTGAGTTGGAGTAATCGATCCGTCGATAAATTCAGCGAGGAGACATACGCAAGCGCGTGGGGGCCCAGGGTTGTCCCCTCCCCCGCCATGCGCCCCCCACGCCTTTCCCCTTGCCAAACCCCTCCACCCCCGTCGCTGTTCCCGCCTCCTCGGCCCTCTCTTCCCCCCGCAGCCCCCCTTGCGACCCTCTTCCCCTCCACATCCACACCCAACTACTCCAGATCCCCCTCCCTCTCTGGGCTAATGGTAATGCGGAGGAAAGGAGAAGGGGGTCGGGGCGTGGGGGATGTGAGCGGGCGGGCGGACCGAAGGGGGTTTTACGGGTAAAAGGGTTTCAGGAAAGCGTATATCTGCTTGCGCAGTTGAAGAGGGGGGGCGTAGTGGAAGGGAGGGGTGTGTGTGTGTAGCTCGCGTAGAGTGGTGGTGAATGTTGGTCGGGGGTGGGCCGCCAGGGCAGGGATTTCGTGCCGGAGGGGGTTGTGCGTGGACGAGGGGTGGTTATTTTTTTCGGGAGGAGTGCGCGGGGGTGCGTGGGTTTGTGTCGGAAAGGGGTTGGGTTTTAGCTCGGAGGCGTGGTTTTAGTTGGTGGCGGAAGAAGAGGGGGGAGGGGTGAAACGGGAGGTGGAATGAAAGAAATAAACATGGCTGGTACTATGACGACGGGGAAAGGAAGGGGCGGGCGCGGTTGGGGAGATATTTTCGCTCCCCGAGTGAGTGAGGCAGAGAAAGATATTTATGCGATACGTTCGGGGAAGAGATGGTCACGGGCCAATGGAGGCCGCGTCTTTTTCAGCGTTTGGTTTTGATGGGAGATTGATTTGGTAAAGGTTATTCTTCCCTCCGCGCGCGCGTACACACACACGAGCTCATACTAACACACACACATACATGTTCACATATACACACACAAGCACAAACACACACACTTACACACATGGGAGAGAGGAGAAAAAGGTCCTCAGAAATCCGTGAAAAAAGTGCTTTAATTTTTCCGATCGTATCTCTTCCGATGGATGTTTTTATTCCATGAATGACACTTTTCCGAGTTATGCTCTCAGTTCGATTTTTCCCTCTCCCGTACCCGTTCGTTAAAAGTTTATTTCTGTCGGTATGAATGTGATCCAAATCAAGATTGATATGCATCTCTTTCCCTCCCCGCCAGCACTCTATCGGCTCTGCGCCGCTGTATTAGGAAAATGTTTCCGCAACCTCTATCGTGGATATAATATTTCCCGATTAAGACAAATATCAATCATCATTAAGGGCGCGTTGCTCATTGCTCCCAAGTATTGGAGATCTTTCGTTCGATAACGTCTGTTTCAAGGAGATATCATTTCGACACGGGGAGTTAAGGGGTATCTCTTTCTATTATTACGACTGTGTTGAAAAAAATATCTCTTTTTGGATATTCGACGGTGGAAATGAATCCTAAATCATGGTGAGGAAATAAAAAATATCTGTTTAAATTATGAATAAACTTTAACAATTGGATATAATACAATTTGTACTATTTATTCAGCAAGGTGGGTGGAATAACTGATTGGAAATTGAAAAAATATGAAAACCTCTGAAATTGTTGCATTGAAAACTACTAAATGAAACAGCTGAATACCTAATTTTCACCACTATGTACTTTCTTATATAAGTAAAACATTTAAAAATGTTACATGACATGGTATATTATTAATAATTGGTGAAATATATGTTGACAGAAATCCCTATTCATTAAAACGGATATTTC
This sequence comes from Hetaerina americana, assembly GCF_022747635.1. Taxonomy (NCBI): domain Eukaryota; kingdom Metazoa; phylum Arthropoda; class Insecta; order Odonata; family Calopterygidae; genus Hetaerina; species Hetaerina americana. The sequence continues at coordinate 26,978,392 of NW_027287538.1, forward strand.
TGCAGCCCTCTTAATCATTCATCATACGCACGATACTTACATGCATTTTTTGAAATTTCTAATTTGAAACATTTGAAAAAAATTGATTTAAATTCTTTGAAACGTAAAAGAGTCCCTGCGGTGCAGTCTCTTTTATCACTGCGTTTTATTTACGAGGGGATCTTAGATCAGCAGTTTTGAGCAGCGATTTGAAGTATGAAATTTTGGCTTGGAAAGATACCTAGGCGTAAAAGATAAGCCTACATTCATACTTACTATAGATTTGTTTGGATTAATTTTTAAAATGAACACTTCTTTGGGAAAATACTGGTGCAATATACTCGTATGTACTTGTATGTATTAACTTATTGACGAAGCCTAAAAGGCTTTCGTAGGCTGAATTTAGCTCAAGTAAATATTCGTTAATTACACATTGGCTGATGGCTTTATTTTGCACAATTTCTCACATGATGTATTATAATCTTCGAATATTTTTATCATTGAGGGTATTTGGAGTTAATCTGTCCTAAAAGCGACGACCGTGCAGTTTTGGTGTCGCTTATTTTGCGCAAGTGGGTAATAAAGAGGGTGAAGAAACGACTTCTTTAGGAAGGGAGAAAGAGAAATGGGTCTTCCTTTTGGAAAAAAACAAAGATACCAACCAACCCTCCCCCTCTCCCCCCGCCAATTTCAACTTCCAGCACTCAGCTTGCTGCCGTGTGCGCAAACACAATCCCCTCCTTTAAAATGTTTTGGGGGCGACTGAGGAACCGGGCCAGGTGGCGAGGAAATTTGTCAAGCGCTGCCGAGACGGAATAACAGGCCGGGTTGGGAAAAATAAGGGAGCCCCGAAGGCGAGAGAGAGGAGGAATCGATAGCTGCGATCGATGGACGCTGAGGATGGAAGGTTTTCCTTTATTTTCCTCTCATGCAGACTGCATAGATTGGTTCCCAAAGTTCGTTTTCCTCGTGTGTGCTCCATGTAGCTACGCTTCATAGTTCGATTTTTAAATTGGCGTCGCGTACATATCTGGGTACACGACTAAAAATAACGTTTTTCTTTAAGGTCTCTTTTATCTATTAGAGTGATGTCATTTCGAGACAGGATGCAAGTTTTGATGATATAAATCAATTTTTATTAATATACACGCGCTCATACGTAAGTTAAGTAACGACGTCATTACTTTAATTTACTGGCGAAACAGAACTCGTCTATAATTGTTTGCGCGTGTAGCTTTACGTCCATATTGCGTTGCGGGAAAAAATGTTTCTTCCCTTAATTCTATTCACTCATTCGCATTTCCTTGTTATGGCATATCAAATAATAAAGGAGGTTATTTCTGTTTTAACTATTTTTCATTTTAATCCACTTATAAATAATTTCGATGTCTCCAGTTTTGGTTTGTCGCATCTCCATTTATTTTCAATTGTATCTGATCTCATTCGTTATTTTCTTGTTATTCTTTAGCTATTACTGTCAATTTTGATGGTCTATGTCGCTACTGCCCCTGGATTTGTCCAAATGTTGTTTCTCATCTAATATAGTAGAGCAGTCACTACTTCCAGTGTAATGACTCTGATTAATTTATTCAATCGTATGATTTGATTGTTGGTAACTCCCATAAATTTTACTCTGTCGCACTGCGGAAATATTTTGCACTGAGAAGTCGCGTTCTTTCTGTACTAATCTTCGGAAAATATATGTGCATCGCGAGTCACTCTACACTTGTGTAACGTGTTAGCAAAATTTTTAAAATGGTCCATGTAGTGGAAAGAATTCCACTCTCGGAATAGGAATGGTCTGCGATTGTAAAGATTTAAGTTGTTGTCTTATTTTTTTCCCTCCCTCATCCGGAAAAAACTGTCAAGAGTGCTTTAAAGGGACAGCCGTAGGCGGTTTATTTCTATTCGGCTGCAAATGCAAGAATAGAGAGGGGGAGGGCATCGAACCAATGCCAAGGGGGGCGTGGTTTCCGTGTCAAGATCCCCTGGCATAACCGTCCCCTTTAGTGAATGAGGGATGTTGTTGGGCCCACGGTTGTGCTCTGGAGGGTGAGGGAGGAGTGGAGGGGGAGGTGAATCGAGGGTAGAAGTGGAGGGTATCTCCAACTTCAGCGGGGCCGGGAGGGGAATCCTGAAGAAAGGGAAGGTGTGAAAAAATACCCTAGAATCCTACATGGAAAAGCTGTCCTCTCGTCTGCAAGGCGACACGTCTAAATCGAGACATTCTAGCTCGCCATATTCATTGGGAACCAGAAGAATTGTGTTATTGCTCGTCCATGGCGAATGGCAGTATACAGGTATATACCATCACCACCAGAAAATATACCTGTATATACCACAATAGATCACTTAGGTTAAATAGCAAGGTTAACGATTGATAAAGTAATTTTAATGTATCAGTAGAACAAGTGATTAAAGTCCCAATTAACTGTATTCTCAGCGAACGCTTAAATTAATGGACCCAATTTTAACATTTAAGTCAGTCTATGATATTGTAACTGGGGAAACAAATAACTATTAATAAATGAAATCCCCAGAAACCTCCCAATTTCTGAAGTAAATTGATGAATGCCAAATTTATTTATTATTTTTTGAAAACATATTTTTCAACTAACATTTAGAGCAGACGTATGTATACGTTTTAAATCGCGTTTTTTGAACGATGGAATGAGCTAGGGAAATTTTTTCCGACATTACTATGGTCATATGGATATGCATGTTCGATAAATTCAAGAATGATATTTTTTTAAACTTTGCCGCTGATTGGCGTAGTTTTTGGACGTCATCTCTGTTTTAAATTTATTCTAATTGGAATTACGCTTATTTCTTAATCTTTTCCCAGATCCCATGCCTTACAGGAAAATGCCTTTTCCATTTCGTCATCTCTGTTTTACTTCTCTCGTAATGCTAAATATCCCGGGGAGCATTTTGGGAATGTAGAGGTGACTTAGGGAGTAAAAAATCGTTAGGGAAGTCAAAAGTCCCTGGAACGTACTAACACGGAGGGAAAAAAATACGCACGAAAACTAATGCAATCAACTGGGCGAAAAAGGTTAGGCGCACAGAGGAGTAGGCGTCGGTCAGAAAATTGGACGAACGGTGTGGAGAAAAATAGAAAAGTATCAGTGTTAGGATAAAATATGGAGGAGGGGAAAAAAGTGAAGAAGATGGAAGGGGATATTTTTTTAAATCGGGTTCTACGTCCGAGAGTTGAAGCCTCGGAGGATGGAGCTGTCAGATATATTCCCGAGAAAATGAAATAACGAAAAAAATCAAGGGAATATAAAGCGTAAAAATAAAACCCTTGCCCGCGTCCTTCGGAGCCTCCCGCTGCCACCAAAAAGGGGTTCGGGTTAAAAGGGACCGGGTAGGAGGGGTAGAGAGTGGGGGAGGCCGGCGGGGGGAGTGAATCGCATCGGCGTAACTGGTTGAAGGTTGAAAAATAGCTGCGAGCTAATTAAATCATCCTATTTCCTGTATGCGCGTGTCTTCTCCGAGGGCGTGGATTTGCTTTGACCAGGAGTCTTCGGGTCGAGGGAGAGAGAGGGGGTGTTTTTGGGTTTCGAGACGAGCGAATGAAGATACGAAGAAAAGTCGACCGCGACATCTTCCTCCCTCTGCCCCTTTCTTTCCCATCAGGTCTTGACGCCGCGCGTGTCTCGCCGAGAACGATTCACGTTCGCCCGCGGGAGCATCGGATGCATTACTCATTTGTTCGCGTCTTCCCCTCTCCCCCTTTCCCTCCCCCTGTCCCTCCCCCATCTCCGCTGCGCCACCCGTTAACTTTTGGATGCTCCTTGCCTTTTCATTTATTCTAATCTCCCTCATCTCACCGCCGCTCCCGCCAATCCCCTTCCGACTCTCTTTTCTCCGAGCCATCAAGTTGCCGGACGTCGCGCTGGAGGAAAATAAAATCTCGAATTTATTAGTCAGCCATGCCTGACTGCTAGATGGCGCACATTTCCGCGATTATATACCGTGTGCGGAGCAGTGCCCCGTTATATGTATTCCAAAGTTTTTTGTGACCGTCGTTGTTGCTCCCGCGTCAAAATTCTTTGGCTCCTCCTCCATTCTTCTCGTGGGCGGAGAAGGGAAGGGAGGGATTGAAGAAGCCGTTCGAGTTGGCCGGGGAACTAATGCTCCGTTGGGACCTCATTCAAAACTTTTGAGCGCATTTAATATTGGCTCCTCCACACCCTCCTCCTTTCCCGCGCTCACCTGTTTACGGAGACATCCTTGTCTTTCGCGACGGCAGCAGTTCGGTCGCTCTTTTCCGAGGCGGTCACCCTGGGCATGTCAATATAAATGGCAGTTGAGCATTCAAGTATTTCAAGACAGCTTTCAATTGCAATGTAGACCACCGTAATACTGGTATTATTATCAATTTCTCCGATACCGAGCCTCTTCAACTATATTGGGAACCTGTTTCCCAATCTCTGAACACGAAATAATTATATTTCGATGGTCCTCGCAGCTTTTTATTTCTGTTGTCACAGTTGTTTATAAATTTTCTAAATTTTAATTTATATTTTTGCTCAGCCTTAAAATTTCCATCGAAACAGAGTTACAAATGACTCGTCTAAAATATCCAAATTAAAATGTTTTACTTTTGTGTCATTAATATTTCCAATTTTTCCATTACTCCTTTTATTAATGTATTGGCTCTCTACCCATTTATAATGTACCGTCTGCTGTAGAACATAAGAGTACACATTGAATAGTCCGTTAAATTTCCTTTTAACTTGCCTTAAACAGCGTGATATCAGTCTATCGTCATCTCCATTGGCGTATAACTATAGCTTGTTCACGGCGAATAGTTTCCGTCATATTTCAACCTGCATCACCATGACTTGTTTCTGCAGTCGGTTTCGTTTCGTTGTTGTCTTCGCTTGTTAGGAAAACTTATGTTCTTACATCCTCAGCCGTGGGCAAACTGCATATTTTGTTATATCTCGGCATGTGCTCATCATGTTCCTCCACATCATGGGAAAACTATGTTGATGTGATGCTGGAGAGATGAATCCATCGTAACTAAGAGCTCATCTTATCCCTCTCTTGAAATTTCTCAAGCGGATCAGTTGGATGTTGATGTTTTGGAAGACCCCGTGCGCGCGATCAAAGGGCCGCGGAGCGAACACTCTTGTCCCCCCCCTGAGTGCCCCTTCTGACGAAGTAATCGCGATGCTCCCGCCAGACCCGCGCGCCCCAATTCGAAAGATATTAATTCCTTCTAATCTGGCGGAAAATAACTGCGGGGAGTCGTGCCAACGGGAGGGGACGAGAGGGAGAGAGAGAGTTAAAGTGTGGGTAGGATAATAAACTCGCGTCCGTGAATCGTCCTGGTTTCCTCGACGCATTAACGAAAATTCCATTTTACGCCCGTTTTGAAATTAGCGGCCATCTGTTAAAGAAGAGTTCCCGTGAGAAAGGTTTCATAAACACGTGCCCTCGCCGCCACCCCCCGCTCCTCCACCCACTCCCCGCTCGAGTATCATCCAGGGCGGCGTAACAAAAAAGTAACGGCTGGATGATCCCCGAAGAATCTCCCGTAAAGCGCTCGTAGAGGCTGTAAAGTGATTAAGTATTTCATCACCGGTAACCAGGGATGGGATGAGTCGGGCTATTTTTTTTTCTCCTCCTCTCCATCCCCACTTGAGCTTTTTATTTACTTATTTATTTTAATGATCTTTCCCCTTTCATCTCCCGAGAAGTGTCCGCCTTTCAAGAGGTCACCCGGGTCTTGTGATGTCTTCCAACCCTTCCGCTCTCTCTCGCACTCCACCCACGCTGTCGGCCCGAAAACCCGGCGTCGAGGGGCATTCCATGGCTCCCTGTGCCGAGGGAGGGCCTTGGTTTTGGGGATGGGAGTCGAAGGGGGAGTCACGGGGGTGAAGAGTGAGTGAATGAGGTGGTGGGCGGTGGCGGGCGAGGACGCGAAAGGAAACTATAAAATACTTCCCGGGCGTAGTAACGAGACATTGGGCTGAAGAATCTCGCCACGTGTTTTCCGAGGGAAAGGAGTTAAGTCAGTGTATTAAGGACTCCGATGGGGAGGGAAGGGGGAGAGTCTGAGGAGAGGGAGAGAGAGAAGGGGGTGGGGGTCGTGGGGCGACAGGGAGACAGAAACGAGGTGGGTAGAGTGGGTGGCGTAGGTGTAAAAAAGATTCCTTCCCTCATGTCTCACGCACTCAGCCTACCCCGCCCCCGTTCCCTTTCGCCTCGCCAACCCCCCCCCACCTCCCGGCCACTCTCATCTATCCCTCCCTTCCCCTTGACATCGCCCCCACACTCCCCATAACCCTTTGCGTCGTGAAAATGGATGTTTATCTTCCCAACGCTCCCTTTTCACGGTCTCTGGAATTTGTAAGTGTACCAAGTGTGTGCGCGCGCGGAGATATGTTTTAGACGTCTTGCGAGGAGGGTTTAAAGGGAATATTTCGTCGCGTTTCCCGCATGGATGCCGGCGGATTTGCATCGCGAGGTTTCCTTGAAACTTTTTGAGCTTGGATATCGTTGGCGCATGCCTAATTCACTTCATCACTTACCTCCTCTGTGTAATGAAATCTCCAAAAATATTTCCGCGACGCAACCGTAGGCGTGGAAATGAAACATCTACTTATTATGAAAGTTCGCCGAATCTTAGGTATTCACAGTTTTTAAACCTGACGTGGGAAGTCAACTAGACCCGAGGCTTTTCTGTTTGTTAGCACAACGGAATCATGATTTTAGCATGGGCCAATGCTATTTTTCCTTCTCCTTTTCTATATATTGCTCAATGTCTGGTGATCATTGGCACTACAGCTTAAAGGGGCAGCGTGTTTCGCGCCTTACCCGTTGGCGCTGTACAAAGCCAATTTCAAATTGTTTTTCATAAGCATTACCTATTTTTTAAGCAGAGCTTATGTTGTGTAGTCTTATTTATTAGTTGCCTCTAGGCTTGAAATACTTCATTTCCAAAGGTTAAAATATTCAGGCTGCCAAATGTATTAAAAAAAGGTTTACATGTTAGATTGTTTTCAAGCAGTGATTTCTAAGCTATTGACATGATACATCAAACTTTACCATGCCGATAAACTGAAGGGTACGGCCATAAACTTTGTTTGTGATGCATAACGTAGGTCATTCCAGAAATTATAAGAAGCATGCCCTTAAAAATTACCGTTTAAGTGTGTTTTGAAGAACAGCTTATGAAGGTATATTCCATTCGAATTTTATACATTTGCTCGAGTACTGCAGTATTGGATATTAAATATACATGTAGCTCATGGATTAGTTTAATGAATATTTCATGTCGGACATAAAAAGTTGTATTTATAATATCGCCCCCATTTTCCCTTGTATTAACTTATTAAACAATTTAAAAATAGCGATCCCTTTTAATTTTTTAATGATTCCAGTATATTAATTAGTCAACCTATTGTGTTTCAGATGATCATGCAGACAGCTGTTCCCGATTCGGTAATGTGCAAATTCTTTAATCTGAAATACCTGTCTTGAAATCGCGCTTTTTAAAAATTCGATGTTTTCCTAAATATTTTATGATAGATTCACCTTTTTTGCCTCTTAGTATGCATAAGTATTGTGAAAACGAAAGCACTTAGCTTAATTGAGGATGCAAATTGCAGATTTTATTATTCTTTTATTTTCCATGTCCATCAAATTTCCTTCTCTTTCGTAGTTTAGTTGATTCTTTGGAGTATTTCGTGCCTTTTCTTTTATGCTTGTGAATTTTAAAACATGACCTCACTTCACCGTACATAAACAGTCAATTCGTTAAGCCTTTTAATGACGATACATCTGCGAGAAGGAACGTATTCTCTCCTCCAATCAGTTTAATTGCCATAACTTACTTTTTATATTCGTTTCAACGCATATGTATCTGTTGATACTACTAAGTTGACAGGCCCTACGTATTACACCTAATTTGGTAAGAAAGGAACTTGAAATTTGTATATTCGTTATTAATTCGTCCTTCACATTTATTCCGACGTTATGAGACTGCAATTAATCAAAGGGAACCATGGCGCGCAAGAAGTTCTGTTGTTTACACTTCGATTGGAATTCGTCATTGGTCTCATTAATTCGTTCGCATGGGGTCGGAAAAAGTTTAATGTGTAACTGCGTGTGCATCCATCATTATATTCAAATCTATTACCGATGCGTCGGATGTGTCAATACTTCTCACTCGCCAACGAGTTCTTCACGCGAAGCGGTATTAAAACAAGATCAAAATCGCATTTTGATGAGTGCAAAAACAGCGAGTTTTATATATTTTTTTACCTTGTAGATAACATCGCATTTTGAAAAAAAAATGAAAAACAAGCGTCTCCCAATATCTCCCGCGTCCCCAAATTATGTACGAAATCGGCGGAACCCGAGTTTTTATTTCAAGTGCACGCGCACCTCGTGGAAACAAATGACTGTGACGGTTATTCTCGGATGATGGATCGAAAAACAAAAACAAGTCATATCCGGAGGGTGAAGTGGTGTGGTGGCGTGGGAGTGGTGGTTGGGGAGGGAGGGAGAAACAGAGAGGACAGGGGGGGGAGGTGGTTTTGGAGGGTAAAAAAAAGGAGGCGAATGACGTCTCGTATCAGATTCAATACAACTCTCGTACAAAACGTTAAGCTAATTCCGATGCCGTTTTGTTCTTCCCTCACGTTCGCTTTTGTTTCCGCCCTCCGCCGGCCGGTCGCCCACACATCCCTTCGCCCCTCCAACAACCTCACCCAAGAGCCTTCCGTCCCATTGGGCCAACGGTTCAGAGCCCTTTAAGACTCAAGTTGAAGGCATCACGTGGGCTCCCTTACCATCTTGCATATTTCCTCCTCCTTCCCCCTCTCTGACACTCATCTTCCTCCTTCCCGCTCTCTGACACTCATCTTCGTTTCCCGTCTACGCTTTGCGCGAAGGACTCACTTAAGTTGTAGGGTAAAAACCCTACAATCCGAGTTTTAGGGTTTGCAATCTTTTTTTTCACGCATGCGAGGGAAAACGAAAGGGTCGAAGGAGGGAGAGAGAGAGATGAGGGGCTGCCTCATGGTGTACCGGGTCGGGATGTATCCCCCCTAAAATTTTCTCCTAACCTCCGTGGAGCGCCAATGAAAATCGTTGCCGGAAAAGGGTGAAGGGAAGCTTTGAGCCGAGTTTATCGATTGATGTCGCTTAGCAACGAGGGTACCGCCCCCACTTCCCCCCTCCTCTCGAAAACCTGGTCCCTACCCTCCCTCCCCCAGCCAGCCACCCACCGACCCCACCCCTCTCTCCCCGCCTACCCGACACGAAACCCTTCCCCCTTCGCACCCCTCCCGGCTCCGTGGCATTCCTTCGCCTCCCCTGGATTAGCCGGAAAACCGTGTAACCAGCGTAGGGGGAGGGGAGAGGGAGAGACAGGGGTGTGCCATTGCTGTAAGGGGAACTGCTGGCGGGATATATACGTATTATTTCCATCAGCCCCTTTTCCTTCTGCCCAAACATTTCCCTTCCCTTCCCAAAATTCCCTTCGTCCCCGTGCACGAAAAAAATCGACCAATCAGTTTTCTCTTTCCCCTTCTCCCTCTCTCGCCTGCCCTATCCAATTCTCAAATTTTATTCGTTTTTTTGCATCCGGTGGAAATTTTTGCCGGTACTTTTTATGATGAGATACAGAGCGAGGTCTTCGCTTATGTCTTGCTCCTACCGTAAATTTGCACAGTGTTTTCCGTACTTATATTCTTTGGATTAGGAGAAACTCCGACATGGTATTTGTGAGCTCACTCTATTGCCAGACAGGAGCTGGATAGGTTTTTATCATGAGTTTATTTCCCGGCGGAAAATCGAGGAAGTGATTGAGTTTCAAAAATGATTACAGATGATACACTTTAAATGAGGTAAGAAGAAAATTTGTTTTTCTATTGGGATACATAAAATTTCTAAGACCTCCATGCCTGTTCGAAGAAAGAGGTAGAACTCCGAGCACTGTATTCAATGGTGGTTGGTCGCCAGAAACTAGGATGCTATTTGTTGAAGCTTTTTAAATTTGACGATTGTTAAGATTTTTATTAGATAATCCATTAAGTGCTGAAAGCAAATGGAATTCAGTAATAAGAACTTTAATTAGCGGTTCTCAATTTAAAGAAGACAAATTTGGAGATGTCGACTTGAATCAAAGTCTCTTTCCCGCCCTCGGTTGTGGTGTTGTGTGAGAAGTGACGAGTGTTTTCCGAAGTCGGGCCAGAAACAACTCCGCGCTTCAAATCCGATCTGCTACGCTTACGCCGTAAATCATTCCGTGGGCGAGGCGGGGAGATCTCCATGTGGAATACGCCCCGGGGTACTTCGGAACGATCGCTCACAAAAGCGCACCTACCCCGGACCGGACCAGCGTCGTCGACCATTTTTTTTATCTCCTTAGCGCTCTCGAGGCTCACCTGGGAAACGGCATTTTCCATACCATTCCACGGCGTTCGGAATTCTCTCCTAAGAGCTCCTCGGGGGCATCCGGAAAAATGCTCCCCTAGCCCTCTCCCCCGTTCCAGCCGAAACGATTACCGGTCCCGTCCCCACACGAACACCCTCGCTTTCACAGGCGGAACACAAGGCGCGTCGCGCTATCCCATCTCTTCGGGTCCCCGTGCCCCATTTTCACCCCCCCCCTCTTCCCCACCCCCCGCATATATATCTTTCCTCCCTGCCGTGGAATTCCTTGTGGGCCGCACCGACCCAGGGCGGTCGAGAGCCGCAGGGGTCCGGCCCGGCCCGGCCTCATATTGCATACAAATCGTCCGTTTTACCCTATCCGTAAGCGATGGCTCAAACGCAGCGGGCGGAATTAGCGTCTCCCCCCCCCCCCCACCTCTCAGTTTGCCCATATCCTGCCACCCTCCCATCCCACGCACCCTGGATCTCACAAACCCCCTCCCACCCCGTAATACTCACCTCCCCGCAGCCACTCATTCCGCCGTCCGGCGATTATCAATCATTTCTGGTGGGGCCTCTCTTCAAATTCTTCTTCCCCTCCGACTTCCTCTCGGGTGCCGTGTAATGGCCGCGGAGGAGAGTGATGACGTCCACTACGGGTCGTCACGTTTTCCTCATGCCCCGCCACCACCGCGCTCTCGCTTATGTTTTCCCTCGGAGTTTCTCGTTCGCTCTTTGTCTCCGCCCTCTTCGGTCCCGGCTCCATTTCATGGGGGGGCGATTCTCGCTTTCCTCCCTGTACGTAGTCGAGAGAGTTCAATTGCGGGTGGAAGAATTATCGGGTCCTTGCGAAGATTTATATCCATTCATGTTCATTCAGTTTTCGAAGCGCTTGAGTGTAAGGCAGGGAAGCAGAGTGGCGAAAAGTTCAGCAAGAATGTTACGGTTGATTGGTCAAAAGAATCAGTCACGGGAGTTTCGTTGGAAATATGTGGGGGCATCGTCGCAGTAATTTGCCTTTTTCGAATCTCGAGTTCAGGAAACTAACTAGTGAGGAGTTCCTTGTGAGTCGAATTCCAAGGTTTTCTTCGAAGTACCGTGATTACCATCCATTCATCTGTAATATAGTAAGTCGACTCTTACTGTATTGCCCTCACGGGAGTTATTTCAGTGGTTAAGCTGCCGTATAACGATGATACTCTTTAGACTCGGGAGTGCCCCTAATGATTTCAAAACTGATCGCTGCATTAATGATATTTGACCCTATTTTATAGCCAAATAGCAGTAAGGGATGAATTTTTGGTGACTTTTTTTCACTGCTAACAGTTTCGGATGTTCGGACTTCATTGTCAATATCCCGTTTCAACCAACGTCCTGGGCTAGGGTTAGGATGGTGTCCGAGTCTTCGCGTCTTCGTCACCGGCATGACCCTCCTCCCTCCCTCCCGACACGCTCGCGCAAACTCCGTTCTCATTGTTCCATCGTAATCCACCTCGTCCCTTCCCCCCTTTGCTTTCATCCTCATTTCATCCTCACTCCGCATTCGCCCTCCTGTCGCACCATTTTTCCGTCACCAATTTTATTATCCTCCTCCCTCCATTTTTCCCCTCCGGTCCACCTTTTCTCTCTCTCTCTCTTTTTCTCCTCTCTCGTTCCATTTCTTCCTCCGTCCATTTATCTCCTAACCGCTTTTTTTGCGTTCTCCTGTCCCCATCCCACGCCCGCTCTCTCCCCTGGCTGCTCCGTCGATAGCAAAAAAAGGAGAATATCGCGGTGAGTGAGAGACAAGAGGAGAGAAGTGGGGTCGTGGATAGGGTGAGGAGGAAGGCGATCGTACTTTTCGGAGGCTCGCCCGTAGGTTGTGGGGGTGAGGAGGGAGTCCATTTCCTCATGGAGTTTAGTGGGAGGGACGGGCTCTGGGTGGACGAGTCAGCTGCCTGCGCACCGTGGTTTTTCCTTGCGCTCCTTATTTATTTCTCGTGGTGCGGGCGGGCGAGAGAGGATTTTTGAGCCGGTCGGACGAAGAGTGTCAGGAGTCGGATCTCGATGTTGGAGGTCTGAAGAACGTTATGGAAACACACACTATATCAGGACATGTATTTATTCACGTATTCCTTTATTCTATTCCGAACTGGACACGTTCTAAGGACGCAGTGCACCTATTATTACGTCTGCGCATCATGCTTGCGCCCTCTATCGTCGATGGGAGGACCGATGTAGGTTTGGTCCGAACTACATGGCTCGTGGCCCGGAGGAAATGTGTGAATGCAAAATATTTCCTTGCCTCCCTACCGATCATATCTGTCCAGGAGGTTACTTTGAACGAGATAAAATTAAGTATACGGCAAGGCATATCTTTGTTCTGGGTTAGAAATTTTGTCAATTTGTCGATTTTTGGCAATTAGTGTCATTGCTCTAAGGGAAATCCAGGTTTCGTGGTAAGAATAGGAGTTAAAGCAGTTAAACCTTCGGCATTAATCTTTACGTTCGGAAATACTACGTAATCATAATCGTTAGTGTTTATCCCGATAAGATATGCAATTTAATGCTTATGGAGAAATGTTTTAATTCTCGAATGGAAAGGGGGGTTAAGGTGATACACTTGACTTTGTTATCTCGAATTATTTTGCCTTGGTAAACCATAGATTTCAGGCTTATCATGTTCTTTCCGTTTTAAAATATTTAGTCTGTTGAAAGGCTCTAAATCCAGCTCGAGAAACTTTGAGTCACCATTTCCAATAATTTGAACGTTCCTCCAAATATCACTAAATTTATTTACCATTTCTTTCATCAAAACTTAGATTATGTCCATGTAAGGGCATTTATTAGAATTGGTATGGATTAAGATGCGTATTTTATGTGTAACTATTATTATATAGCTATAATAATACTTTTAGTTACACTACTCCCAAATTTGATCGATTATTCGTTTTTGAAGAGCATGTATTTTGCTACCATGCCAAGGCTTACTATAAGTCTTACATTATACCTTTTTTAAGCTAAATTAAGTTACTTCACAGTTCAAAACGCCGAAACAGGAATTTTCATCGTCTCCCCCTTCCCCCAGTGCTTTTTTCTTTTACGCAAATCGAATACGACCATAAAATGTCGAATTCCATTTTGCCGTACAAAGTTTTATGCTAGGATAAACTGAATGACAGAAGTTTGCCGAGAGCTCTAAGGGATTGTGTACTTTCGTTCGCGGGTACAATTCAATGGATTAAGCTAGCTAAATCTTTGGCGTGTTCAAGAAATTCTCGGTGAGATTTAGTGCTTAGTCATTTGCAACCGTTGAACTTAAGACGCAAGCTATTTCTTGTCCCCTGGGGGCGCGGATATTTTTAAATATTGGGGCAGAGGGGGGAAGAAAAAGGAAAGCGGAGAAATATGAGGCCGTAAAGTCGGGTCTTACTCTTTCTCTCTCTCCATTTTATTCCTCACCACGCCTGCTTAAAATAATCCACCCCTCCTTTGATGCACCTTTTGATAAAATCTACGGGGGCATAAAACTCACGGCACGATTTAAGTGCATCGCTGGGACGGCGGGGCGGCCAATGCTAAGTCCTCGTCCGTCCCCGTTTTGATTGCTCTGCGCGGAGACACTTTCACATACTTATGCATATATTTAAATATACGCGGGAGCATCCGAAGTCCGTGGTGGCAGGGAGGAGGAGTATCCGAGGCCTCTCTCCGTCCCTCCGAGGCGTCTCTCTCCCGGCGCATAACTCGTGTGACCGCTGGCTCACGGCGCGGAGATCCTTCCTCCCTTCGCCCCAACCCCCACTCCCTTACTTTATTGCCTCCTTCCCCCACTCCCGACCGAAGCCCCAGTCGTAACAGCCCCGTCTTCACCTCCCACTCCCTCCTTTCCCACTTGCAGGACGTAGGTCAATGACAGCGTTCGTGGACAGGCTCACATCTCTTTGAGTTTTGTGCGATCTCGTTGGTGGGGACTTCTCCGTGATATGCTAAGCGGATTCCCCAAGGACCAAGGAAGTATTTTCCGCCTTCTCGTTGCCCGTTCCGGTCCAAATGTGCGGGGAGGGGGAGGCCGATTCCCGAATCTCGACTCCTTCCCCGAGAGCTCGAACAAACACGCATACCCTTCCCTTTTGATCCGCCCAGAAGAGTCTAATATATATTCCCAATCTTCACGTGTCCTCTGCGCGCAGGCTTAAAAAAAAACCAAACCCCGAGTCTCTCAGGACGTCTTACACGGGTCCGAATGCATGGGGAATTGGTCAGTTGCCTACAGTCGCCTTGCCTCCTCAACCACACGCCCCGCCCCTATGGAAAAATCTGTACCCCCTCGGAGCTTTATTTCCCGCCCATCCCCTCCCCCTCGCACGGCGCATCGTTCCTTACTTTTTTTAAGTCGGAAAATTTAGCCTCCCCGTGTTCATTTTTTCCCCGGGACATTTCTCTTTGGTCCTTTAGTTTTTTAGCGTATCGATTGCCTTCCTTTTTTATGTGATAGGGGTGTGTTTGTATATACGTATATATATATATATGTACTCACACACATCTATTACATAGAAAGGTAAAAGGTGTGTAGTAGCCCAGCGATGCACTTTGAAAAAAATATAAATGAAGTATAAATAGAAAAACTGAGTAAAATGTTTATAAAAAATCGATACAAAAAAAATCACCTTAAAGATAATCGAACTGTGGACTTTCAAGTTATTAATCCAATACCTTACCCCCATGGTGTGTATATGCAAAAATTAATATATATATATATATATATATATATATATGTGTGTGTGTGTGTGTGTACACATTTATTTTTATTAATAAAAATATATTCATTTCTACATTCCCTTCCTTCTTTTCTCTTCCTGTTGTACTTCCTATTTCTCCCTGATTCTGAGCAATCCCCTTCCCGAGTTCTAGTTTAGGGTACGTCTACCTTTTTCCCTTACTCCATGCATTTTATGCGTATTTTTAGGCCACGATTCAGTTGTTTTGTCTCCTCCCTTTACTTTCTTAACTGCAATGACCGTCATACATTTTTAATTTGAAACTTAATACTTTTTTATCCATCGATAGGCTGTCATACATGTGAGAGCGGAAATGTTCTTCCGCTTTGGTGTATCTTGAGAGCCAAAGGCCCCATATGTGACCCATTACACCCGAGCCGTTAGGTTTTACACTCCTATGAGCCCTTTTTTAAAATAATATATCTGGATAATTATTTGTTTAGAGTGCTCTAGGCGTAGGCTATTGATATGGATTGACGTATTTTCCCATGATGTTGCCTAAGTATCTGATATATTTAAGTGCTGCTGTACGGTGAAAATTACAAGAAAGAGGTCACGATACAGTCTTAATGTTGTCGATGGTGTATTCTCAAATTTCTGCGTGATGAAACCCCAGAGGGGTTATGTCCATCTATGTTTCATCTTTTAATTTCTGTGACTCATTGCTACCCGCTCACCATTTCATGAACATTTTTTAAAATTAAACATTTGCCGTGGCGTCGCGATTCCGCAAGGTATTTCTGCCTTACACTTTTTCATCTTCCCGAACCCACAAGGTGGCATTTTTATTTCCACCGACGCCCGTAAGATTTATCAGCCGCCGTCAAAAAACGCCAAGAATTTTAATTGAATCGGATCCGCAGAGTACAACGGTCAAAATAATCGGAGCACGTGCATATATTTTTTTATTTATGATGCATATATATCTATTCGCCGTGCCACATAACGTTCTCAAATGCGAATATAAATCTTTGATTATTTCCGTTCCCTAACCCGTCCGACCAATCAGTTTTTCACCTCCTTTCCGTCCCGTGTTCCACCTTGACGTCGGAACCTGGCAGCTTTAACGAGAGCGAGCCAACGAGCTCTGCTGGAAATCTCCGTCCGCCGCGTCGGAATGAGAATTTTTTTACTATTTGCATACGTGCGTTGGGATGGGAGGTCAGAAGGGAGAAAGAGAGAGGAAGAGAGGATGAGAAAGTGGAGAGGAAGAGAAAGAGAGAGTAGGAGAACCTCCGAGACAAAACAAAAAAATACGAAAGGGAAAAAGAGAGGGACCTCTTCAGTTATTAGAACCGGTCACCAATTATTCCCAGCCACCGTTCTTTTTCCGTTCCGTGTATCTCCCTGACTGATCTCTCCCCTCGGGAGTGGGCCCCATCTTACAATTTGAGACGCAGTCGGAGGGAAGAAGAATTCTGGCGGTTCGGTTCGAGCATTTCCTCCTCGCACCACCCGTCCGATCGTCATTAAGGGCCTCTGGAATCGAGAAAGCAGAGGGAAAGGGCGGACAATGCCATAACTTTTGTGACATCCCCCGCCATCCCTGTTATTCTTTTTTACAAACGAGTGTCGTAGGATGGAGGAAGTCGAAAATAAACATTGCCCATTTTTTTTCTCTTTCCCTCTCTCTCGGGGATCCGAGTGATTTTTTTTCCGGAGATAAGGAAATCAATGCGTGTGTGCCTCCTCGTTAGCGTTGATAAATATGTGATTCGACGGAACGACTGCTTCCCCTCTCGGCTTACGGAATTTCTGTGTAATGAGCACGCATATGGATCGTCTTTTGTTTTGGTGATTTTCGTTTATTCCGTCATGGTCGCCAAGAGTAGTGTGTCATTCCAATCGGCCCGAAAGATGATTTAGATTTTCAGCGTAATTGGACGGCCATCAGTGTGTTTGGAAGATTTTTTTTTCCCGGGAACGTGCTTTCGCCGAGCTGCGACTTCATGAGCGTATCCATGCAGCCGTTCGATGAACAGATAGGAGCACTCCTGTTTGCTAATTTATTTTTTCGAACCTCTAGAAATTTTGGTTGAAATTATGCATAAAATTATCGTGACGGGATAGGCAATTTTCTAATCCTGCAGGACATTTTACCTGTATTCAGGTAAAATGATGCTGGTTATTATCTGGACGGATTTCGGTTTTTTATACATTTATTTTTATTGGCGTTCAATGTTGTTGCAACTCCCATGGGGAATAAAAATTCCTACATTCACTAGCGACGCTTAAATATACGATTACAATGCACCTTATGGAGAGAAATTATTAATATTTGTCATATAGCGTTGGCATCTGGAAATGTCGTTTTCAAAATATTTTGAAAAAGAATATTGTACTTATTTTGAATGTATTATCCACCAAATTTTACCAAGCATATAAACGGTGCGGTCTGTGTGTGTGTCTATACAAACGAGAGATGGGAAATAAAGTAGTCCTAGTAATAATGCACGCATGACGAATAAAGTAGAGAAATATTAATCGAATTATTATATTGTTTCGTTGGACCCTAGGATAGAGGAGTAGTGTTTTCGCTCAGTTAGAATGTAAACACCGAGTTATTTCATCTATGTAACGATTTAGATAATTTTAGCTATTGGAAATGAGTGTAGAATTCTATTTCATCGGTATTCAGAGGCTCATAAAAGCGCTTCAGTAGAACGGTTGGAAATTAATACTTTTCAAAATTAATGCCAGTATATGGAATGGTGCACAAAACTATGGCCATTACTTTTTTATTATTTTCCACATTTCGTGTAGATGCTTGAGGTTTTGATGAATATGTTTTCCAACATTTGGTGGTTTTCGAATCATGAATGCCAATGTGATGCGTGTATGTGTGTGTGTGTGTGTGTGTGTGTGTGTCATGAATCATCATTTCATTTGAACCAGTAGTGGATTGCATAAGCCTTCTCGATTGATCATCAAATTAAATTGAGTCCCAAAAATATTCTGTAAAGCAGAAGGGAGAGAGTGGGAGGGAAAGAGATTTTTATCCTGTTTGATTTGTTCACCAAATTAAACTTCGAAGGGGCTCGGAAATCATAAAATTTAAAAGTTCGGCGGCAATAAATAACCGATGACTTCCTCCTCTTCCCCCCCACGGACAGCGGGGCCGCCATCACGAATCTATCTAAGAGTGAACCATTTTTCGGGCGAATGTAAAAAAAATAATAATAATAATAAAACCTCCCGAGTGTGCACGTAGGAAGGCGATCATTGGCCCATGAAGCACCTTGCGGCCCTCTTCCCAGATCAATTTTGCCGATAGGACGGAAAGTTGAAAAATAAAGCAGCGGAAATTCTCCCCGTGGGTCGCCTTTTTGACCAACCCCCTCTGCCCCCTCTCCCCATTCCGACGCTCGAAAACTCCTCGGCCCCCAAACTCCGCCCCCGGAGGCGTGGACGAGGAGGCCGGGTCCTCTCTCTCGGATCGTCTGTGGCTGATAAGCTGGGTGGTTTGGGTGGGTGATCGAGGGGGGGGTGGGTGGGAGGGCGGAAGGCAGGAGGAAGTGGCCCCCCGGGCCACGCAGATGTAAGCAGAGGTTGTTTGCCGGACGGCTGGCGTTTGGTGCGGAGACCGCGGGTGTTTCTTGGTGCGTGGTGGGGAGAGCCGCTCTCCGGCTCGGGATTCTTAAGAGCCACCTCCTCCTCCCGCGCCCCCAAGGGTCAACTATCGGCTGAGACGGAAGAAATTTTTGCAATTCTATACGTATGAATACAACCAATGTCGAGACGCGGGGAGTTGTAAAGTCGTCGTCCTATTCCCGATACCCTTTTTTGACGGACGGACGGCTCGTTTGATTGGTTGCTCGAAATTGCCAGGTTAGGCTGCTCTTTGTAACGTGCACTTATCCCCCTCCCCCCTCCCGCAACGAGATTGGTAGTGTGATATGCCGTCAGCTCTTTCCCATCGATTTTCGTAGCAAAAAATATAAACGGCGGAAAAACTTTGCGACAGTGAGTAGGACAAATCAAATTTCATACATTTATTCATATAATTATAAAATTATACCCGTTTATGGTTATCTTCCTATCTTAACTGTGTTCATCATCTAGTCGCGAATGTCCATCTAAGATTATTTCCTACGGTCAGATAGATCACAAGTCGACTTCTATGCATTCCACATTTATTCAATGGTCACGAATTTATCTCTGATCGTACCGGTAACTTATCCAAAATATTACCTTCGCTTAGATGGATTCTCGGGCTCAAATCCATTTCTCAGTCAATTTCTATCATCAGTCCTCGCCGCTTTAATGTTTTCCGTGGCAAGCGAGGTTAGTACGCGGTGTCTTGCGGCCATAGACGATTACGATGGCGAACTGGTCTGTCCAGATTCAGGGAATAGTTAGTTAAGCCGAGGTGAAGCCCGTGGCGCGTTTCAAGTCTGGTTTTGAGATGCGTGAGGATAGAATGGCGAGGGTTCTGCAATTGGAATGGGTTCTGCAACAAAAGAAATACTTACCGCTTATATTCTCGTGACACAGAAGTGAATTCAAACAAATTGAGATTTCTAGTTAAATGAGTAATGTTTTAGGCACAGCATAGGGGTTTATGCAACTATTTAAATGAAAATGGTGTTTGTTAAAAATTGCCGTCGGATTTTTAAATAAATCTTATTTTTTACCATATTTTTAGCAAAAAGGGTATTTAAACATCAGAAAACTTTATGGCACGTTGAAAATATTACTATTTGTCGAAGCGAACTGGAAACGGAATGGGCATTGGTTTAATTCGCGTCAAGATCTTTATAATGAATAAAATGTTTATTTAATGGCATGCGGTGTAAGCAAAAATATCTCCCCCATAGTTTTCAATTATGGTCCTAAATATTTTTTTAGATCACGTAATTAGATTTAATTTAATTTGTTGACCTCAATGGTTGCGAAAATGTATTTATTCCCGCAATCAAAACGTTGTCTCTGCAAGCAAGAATTTGAACTGTCGAAAGTGTTAAATAGATATGTTTACGACTATGAATACGGAAACACGGGTTTTGTTCGAGACATTCCATATCGCGAGTGTTTTGAGGAATCGATCTCTCCGATGCCTCTGTGGATCGCGGTCGCCCACGCGAAGCGAAGAAACTCCCTACTCTAACATTTGCAGTGACAGAGCGTCATTTTTTGTGTACGGATCGCGGGATTGCCACTCCTCTGCGCCCGCCACCCTAACTCTGTCCCTTCAAAGGCAGCTTCGCACTTGGGGATGCGGAAGGAGGGAGTCAGTCACATTCCGATCATGCAAATGAACGGGAGACTCGGCTATTTGTCCTCCTGTCGTCGATTCATCCGCTCCTTATATGCAGGTGCCAGGAGAATGGACATAATGTGCCTTCCCGCGTCATTGAAGCTTATAGTATTTTTCCAAACGCAACAGGCATCTTGTGATCTCGGTAAATATTTTCATTAAATGAATCGAAGAAATATTTAAAAAATAAGTTTTGCTGAATGTTGTTACTAATATTTGCTGACGATGAATTGTTCATCTAATATTTTCGTCAGTTATTAAAAGTCCCTGATCATTTATTATTTACCGTATCCTTCGAACAAGGATAACGCAGATTTGGAATATCTTTAGTAAAGCTGGCGAAGTGAAAACTTTGTTAGAAGCATGAAGTATTAGGAATGGCAAATTTCATAAACTGCATATTCTACTATAATTAACGAGATCCAACTTGCTTAAACTGCTTAGTCTTAATTACAAGTAAGTTAATGGATACTTATATATATATATATATATATATATATATATATATATATATATATATATATATATATATACACACACACGCACATAACCAGTAAATAATAAAAGTGAAATGAAATTCGCATTATTTTTTAAACTGACAAATTTGTGCTGTTCCGAAAAAATGTAATTACATACGTGTGTCCTTATATAACAGGCATAAAAACGTGTTCATGGAATCACAATAAACTTGAAATCTCTTCTAAACTTTTAATCCCTGTTGGCTTGGAGGATTTTTTCTTTTGTTGTTTGAATAATTTAATATACTCGTATGTTGCGCACTCTATATTACGATATTAACATTGATTCAGATGAACTAATTAAAACATTTTGTTCAACGTTTTTTACTTTTCCTACCCACTCAATTGTTTATGAACAAATAAGTCGTCAGTTGGTAAAATAATGCCATTAAATCAAACATGAATGGAAGTTCATTTTACCTTATAGATTAGGGAAATCCCCCATTTCCTTAACTTATTTATTTTGATTTCATGTTGAGTGAAACTATATAGGCATTAAATCAGGGAGAATCTAGTAGATGTAATGCTTCGCCGTTATTGTAACATAGTATATATTGATTTAAATATGATGTACGTTGAAGATCGTGCGCAGTCTTGTCTGTTGATATGAGTTTATTTTTCATTTCATAGTTACTCTATTCTAATTGAATGCTCAACAAACACTTAATCGTTACTTTTCGAGCGTCCCGTGAGATAAGTCGTCTGGAATAGCTCGTTTGCTTCGTCTTGCCGCAGCTAACGACATCTCTCGGACAGAAATGCTACTTTTTATTTCACCCGTCTTCACCCCCTCTTCTTCGTCGTATCCTATCTTCTCCCCTTCGCTTTATGGCCAACCTTCATGTCTCGCCGGGGGCCGTTTTAGATCCCGATTTGTGAATGGACGGTGGGAGTTGGTCGTTTTCAACTCCTGAGGAGAGGGTTGCGTATTATATAAGCAAGTGCGGGATGGCGGGATGGGGCGACGACGCCAGCGGTAGAGGAAGATGGCGGAAGGAGGTAGGGGGCGTATGGCGGGGCAGTGAGTGGGGTTCGCATGCGTTAAGCGGACCGGGGCGGGAATGAAATTTTGAAATCTGGGGAATTTCGTGCGGGTGAATTTTTTTTTAGCGCGCGCTTTTAGATTTGAACGTGTTTGGATTTCCGAATCGGTGGCCCCCCTCCTGCACGGGACCATCCTAACTCTATTCCCCCCCCCCCTTAACCCTAGACCGCGGCCTCACCCTCAACCACCAATCCTTCTCCCCCCACTCCCCCTGGACCCAGTCTCCTTCCTTCAATTCCTCTTTTAAAACCACCACCATCCAGTCACCCCGCTTCTCCTCCCCTTCCCCTTAACTCCCAATGGCTCGTGTGGCGCGGGGACGTAAAATGAAACAGCCGACCTGTTGCTCTGGTTTTGAGTGTGCGAATGCTTCACTTAGTCCCCGATGGTTCTGTCGACCAGAGCGTGAGGAGCGGATTGAGGGGAGGGAAGCGGAGGGAGGGAGAGGGGGTTGGGAATAAAAAGAGACGGGAGGGGAGGGAGTCCGTGGGGGAGGGGAGAGGGAGAAAATACATATAAGAGGTTTTACAACTCGCGTAAAACGTGCATTAGGTCCTCGGGAGGGACGTGATATTATCGGATCCAGTGCGGAGTAAACAAATAATGTCAAACAGTGAGAGTAGTCACGGAGAGGATTTATTAAAGTTACCATTACCGTTTTTTTTATTCTAGTCTCGTTTATAACTCTGGGATGTGCGGCCACAATAAACTTCCCAGCGATTTCCCTAATGTTTATTTTTCTGTTCCTGGTCGCATCCCTTCGCTCAATTTTTGCGATAACCGCCACAGAGTCGCGAATGTCGAAACGTGTCCTATGCTGTTAAATATCCGATGACGGCAGGTCACTCTTTTTGTCTGTCGACCCTTCTCCGTACCCGAAAGGAAGTAATTGTTATTTATTTGCTTTTAGGGCATTCAATTTGCTCTCCGTTAGATAACACTAATGGAAGAATGGATTAATGCGCGATCGTGCCATTCTTCATTTGCACTGGCCACGTTGCACTTAGTTTGAGAGCATCCTTTTATTTTGGGTCGGATTGGTGATTTTTGAATCATTTTATGAAGCTTTCTGAGCTCTTAAAACGTCTTTTGTTGGTTTTATACTGGAAAATGTAGCTGAATGATTGATGGATTATCTGATTGAGATAAATTGAACACATCTATTCTTCTATTCGCCCCCGACATCTCTGGATGTGTGAAAAAATGTTGAAATTCATCATGAAGATTTTTCTCTTAGTTCGATTAATTATTTATTACGCGTGAAAAAAGGGGACAGTTTGCATTCAAGTGCCTCCCACACCATGATTCCTCTGTCCTTAGGTTCAGATCCCGTACTTGGCGGGAATCCAAAGCAGCTTGTTCCTTAGGAATTGGCCGATTCAATTTATTTTTCATCGGCACCGTACGCTGCAGCGAGGAATATGATCTTGGGGGGTGGGGGTATTCAGAAATCCATGATTGACGGGTGGAGAAAAATCTACTTGAATTGAAGCTAGCGCCAGTAAACCGTGAAGGTTTATATTAATGTATTCCGCTCTCTCCTGTCGATTGAGGTCAATGGAATTTTACACAGAATTATTAATGATATATCAGTGGCAATGGACTTGGTAGGCCAGGTGAAGGATTTGAGGGATATTATGTGTCTCTAGAGTACCTTGCGATTCCAAGTCGCGTCATTCTCCTCCAAACCCCCAGATGAGCACTTTTCTATTTCCACTTCCTGCATTCGGACGGCCGATTGACTTGCAAATACGAAAACTTTGAGGGGGAAGGTCTCTTGGGGTTCATGGGAGGAAGCGGGGAGTGTGGTGGCGGAGGGGAGGAAGCGAGGTGTCGAGGGAGTGGGGTGGAATAACAAATGACAGGCGACGGAAGGCCAAAGTGTCGAGAGGGAGGAAGGGTATCTGCGTCTTGCTGCCCGAATCCGGCATTGGGAGTCTTTGTTCATCGGAGTTGTAAAGTTTCGAACGCTCAAATGTGTACGGTTGGCCAAATGACTCCACCCTGGAATTATATCAATGTACGTTCATGTGTTATTCAAAAGTTTACATCCTTCTTCATGCGGTTTTATTTTTTTTAATTACATACTCGCAATTTCCCAGCTTAAGCGAGAATGTGAGCCTAGTATTAGATCGAGAATAGGGCAAAATTATTTCAATCCAGTGATTTATTACGGAATGCGGTGATAAATAATTTTAGTCTTAGCAAATTGATTCATTTAAATGTTTATTGACAATGCGAATTCATTTGGTAAAGGAATTGTCAAATTGAAAGGATTCACATTCAGGGATATTGGCACAGCTAGTGGGAAGATATATCAATTCAAGAAGTTTTTAAATTCGCGCAGTTTAATGGCTCTTAAAATTACTGCAATATTCGTAGTGGTTTGGGAAAATTTATATTATTATTATTTGGGCTTTATTATATTATTATAGTCAAAAATTTAAGTTTTACTGAACCATTTCCTCAAATATTATCTTATTTGGGAGTTAAAATTTCATTCTATAAAACATTCTAATTGAGGCCTAATAAAAAATAGCGTTAAAACATAACGCAAATTCATCTCTTTTACGATATTTATGTACGAAATAACGGCTATGACCTCTTACGCCTGCGATATTGCGCAAAACCACACCTTCGTCTACACCTGGCCGTCTATTGGATAGATTGAAGCCATTTTTCACTATATTCAAATATTACATGTACATAATTATTCATAATAACTAACCTAACCCGAGGAAAAATTATCCGTAAATAGCGTATAGCGTAGTCACTTTCAAGGATAAATCCATTTATATGAAACGGCTGTCTCTAAAGGGAAAGTAAATATCCAAATGACAAATTTATCATTACCCAGTATACTTTTTCCTTATTTAATGGCGTAGTTAGTCCTATCACAGGTTAATTTTCATTGTTTATTTGACGGTTATCAAATTTTTCCACCATCACCTGAGACTAATCTCTTTTAATTTATAATTTCAATGTAGCCACTCAACTTCCACAATATGCACACTTCACTTTTATGTATTTGAGTGCGTGTTATCTGTATGTGCGTGTGCGCGCGCACGCACACTCACATATATGGACACACTTACACTAAAGTATAGTTACAAGCGGGAATTTGTGTGGGTGTGTTCATTGGTTTTATATTTTTACTTCTATTGCCAAATGATAGAGTCTGCTTTAAGTACGGATATATTAAAATTTCAATTTATAGAGCCGAGTTTTTTTTATTTTTTTACGAGCATATTTTGAGTTAGTGTTAGGAAGTACCCTGGAGTAAAGCGTCGAAATATTTTGGCGATTACTTCGTAAGAATTTATGTCATTCGTGCAAATTTTTGCGGCTGAGCCATTGCCAATTGAAACAATATTGGCCGTCGAGAATTTAGGAGTGAGACACGTCGACCCAGCCGCCGCACGAACTCTGGAAGGCATCTTCGTGGTCTTATCGAGGCGATTCATCCCGCCGCCATAGTTTCATATAAATCCAAAACGGGTTTCTGCACAAGCTAGCGTTTCTCGATAGCGAGATAAAACTCATCCGAGTCGACTTACACGTTTGCGAGTCACCCCTGGAGTGCGAGCGGGCGGAACCGTCGCCATCGAAGGGTGAATTTTTATTCCGTCATGAGGTAGGGACCGGTGTATGCATGCATGTGCGTGGAGAAGAGAGAGAGAGAGAGAGAGAGAGAGCGAAGGGATAAGGAGTTGAGAGGATGGCGGGAGGGACAGTGAAAGGAGGGGCTGGAATGTAGGTGAGAGGCGGGGCAAGGGGAGGAGTAGGAAGGAATTTCATTGCGTACGTCTCCCCCAATCTTACCTTCTCTTTATTTTTATGTCACCGGAGCGATGGTCCGACGGATGAAGTGGCGGGCGATGGGAAGGAGGATGCAGTGGGAGGGGACGTGGGGTGGGAGTGGGCCGTGGTGCTCCCCGGGGACATTCAAAAACCCGGGAATGGTGCGTAGTGGGAAGATTAGGGGTTGGGGCGGACTGGAAGCGATCGAGATTCCCGCGCGAGAGGGGTGGGGGAAGAGGCGGTCTCCTCTTGGCAGTTTTGTGAAACAAGCGATTTCTTCTGCCCCCTCTTTTCCGTGGCGCAAGACGCATCATTATTTTTTTATTTCAGCTACTCCCCCTTTCCCGGCAATGAGGTAGCGGGGGTAAATGTATAAAGATTTTTTTTTAATGGCACTCCAAGCCTGGAGGAGAAACGGTTCCCTTTTATGCCCGCTAACTCGTCTTCCTCCCTGCATTTTTTTCCTGCCCCGTGCTCTCCTCCTCTGGTTTTCTCTCTCTCTATCCATCTCTCTCCGTTCTTCTTCCTCTCCTCGCGGTTTCACTGCCGTTGTTATGGTCGAATAACGCGCTTATAAAAGAGCTGATTCCCGAGGAGTATACTTCGGGGTTTTGATGGGAGCAGATTGGGGTTCAATTGAATGGACGGTAATGGTGCATTGTTGTGGGTTCTTGGGTGGGCGATTCCTTATTTTACGGCCGAGTTTAATTTTTTCCCGGTGGTTGATCACAACTCTTACGGCGGTGGCCTCTGGGATCGTGGAGCTCGGCTGGTTTTGCTCGAGCGATCGTCGAGTCGGGGCGGGAGGGAGAATGATATCCAGCGCGAGTCGGGTTTATGAGGCGACGTTACCCCCGCGCTACTTCGGTCGCAGGAAATAGGAGACTTTCTCGCTTCTTTCCATTCTCAGCATATGCTCTTCGAATGGCCATGATTCCACTTTCCGCCTGGGTTGCATATTTTCTCTTTTATGAAGGTTGCATATTTTCTCTCTTTCCGACCTCCTTTCTCGCGATTGATCGGGGGGCAATAAAGTAAACCACAAAAAGTGACTTCGCATTGAAGATATCGTTACGAAACCGAATGGGATTGACACATTTATGGTTTCAAAAGAAACCTTAACCGCTTAGGCCGTTACCGTTACCTTAGTGTCTCCTTAATGATTACGCATGCAGAACAAATATCTTTTTGTTAAATCTTAGTAACTCGTATGCTACAAAATCTTGCGTATCTTTCCGCTGAGTGTTGTCCTCAACTTAATGTCTAATTGTCACATGTCTATAAAGTGCGTGCCATGCAAGGCCTTTCTTTTTCGTAATTCCAACTATTCCAGTTAAATTCGCACTTGTGGGCACGAGACCTAGGGAATTAATTTAAAGAAGGTTGCAGGGGTAGTGAAGGAACCCATCACGATCTCTGTGCGTACATTATACACTTTATATAAGTTCTCTCTCCTGTAGGATGATGCTTTTCCTGGAGCATGGAAACACGCTGAGCATAGCTTTAGTTGAAAAAAAATCTTGTATCCTCAGGAATACCTATCAAGCTTGCATGTTAAGTGTTGATGGTGCTCCCTCATCCCCACACTCCACCCTATTCCCCCCCCCCCGCTCTTCCGCTAGAATTCACCATTTCGATCCTCGACGCATTCCATTCGAAGTGCGTAAACCGTGTCGTCCTTTAAAAGCAAGCCCGCTCCACCTTTTGTTTGTCCCCCTCGTGTAATTTGCATGCCTTGCGGAATCCTTTGACGGACACCGCCCGAGGAAAGTAAAGGCCTTTTCCCGCGTTTTCCCTTGTGCGCAACACGACTCTCTTTTGTTGTTTCCCTTTGAGGGAAGAGTCCGCGGAGAGGGGAGAGAATTGGCGGAGTGTGAGACAAAGAAGGTAACGCGAGCCGCCTTCGCGTCCCGCTTTCAGAATTGAATATGCAACCCGAGACGACCGTTGAAATGGCGAGGTGCATGTGGTTAGGGGAATTCCTCGGAGGAAATGGTTTGGAACGCTTATATTTATGTCGCCTGCTTGATAGTTGTCTTGCTCTTTCAATTGTTGTCCTGTTATGTATGTAGACAGTAAAATATTTTATTGCAACGTGCCTTAAATTTTTGCTTTGCTGCCATTGTTATTTCTTTAGGTGCTTATCTTACTTGTGTGTGTGCCAAAATGGAAAAAATTTTAAACTAAATTTATGAAGAGTGAAAAATGAATAAATTATCCAATGAGATAAAAATGTCTGTGAAGAAATCACCAATTCGCAATGTGTAAATTGTTGATTTTGATTTAAATAATTTTCAAGGACATTAAGATTCTCAATAGTTTAAGTGTAACCAAGAACTTGTTGAATTTTTCATTCCATTTCTTTGCATTTGAGAATCAATATTTGTCTCAATTCTAACCTTGGCATGTGTTGTATTTCTTGTCTTTGACAACAGGTGACGCCAGTAACGCGAGCATCGGAAGTGGGGAGGGAACGGGAGAAGAAGATGACGATGCGGGGGGCAAGAAAAACCAGAAGAAGAGGGGCATCTTTCCAAAAGTGGCCACGAACATCTTGAGGGCGTGGCTTTTCCAACACCTCACTGTGAGTACAACTACCTGCTATTCGTACGTTGAATAATTAAGAATAAGATCAATTTACGGCTGTTAATCATGATTAGGTTTCTGGAGAGGAGTACAATATTTTGTCGTGCTCACCAAGAATTCACTTCATACTTAGTAGTAAAAGACGATTGTTCTGAAATATAAATCAAGCGCGTGACATGGTATTCTTACGAAACAGTGGAAAAAGTCAAATGATGTGCTTTCCTTTAGTTTTTTGCCGAACATCTTAAAAGAATTGGGTCATCTTTAAAATCTCCAGATACATTACGTTCCCTTCGCTTATGCAATATTGTCAACTGTGGTGGTTTCCTCGTTGACCCTTACTTAGATGTTGCAACGGTGCATTTATTGAAATACTCTCCGCTTACCACACTCGCTAAACATCCCCCATTGCAAAAAATATAATTGTGTGAATAATTTCTCAATTACAAATCCATGAAATATTATACACACAAGAACTTGGCAGATAGTCGGGAGTGCGCTTTTCGCAATAATGTAGAGGTTCAAACACGTGTCGGCTGGTAAGGAAAATATTTCCCAATCCATTCGGTAATTGTTCTCAGGGGAAAATTAAAATTTAACGCTCTCTGATATAATATAACTTCAAGGATCTGTTTGCTGCTTAATGAGTTAAATTAGTTCTTAGAACGGAATAAAGCTTTACGTTTAAAGCAAGTAATTCATCGTCTTCGAGAAAATTATGAATATAAAGTCTTTGCGTTCATGGCGCCATTAATTATACCGTGGAAATTATTTTACGTCGGAGAAACTGCA
Organism: Hetaerina americana; assembly: GCF_022747635.1. Lineage (NCBI taxonomy): Eukaryota > Metazoa > Arthropoda > Insecta > Odonata > Calopterygidae > Hetaerina > Hetaerina americana. The sequence continues at coordinate 27,007,531 of NW_027287538.1, forward strand.
GAGTCGTACACTTAATACTAGTCAACTGGATTTTTAGAATCTCATGTTCAGCACTTGCGGGCGTAACGCAACTGTTTACGCAAAAGACTAGCGGATGGCGTGCGTTTGGAATTTTTTGACTAGGTGCGAATTCGTATCGTTTGCGTCACCGGGTTATGGGTATAATGCACGGGTTACGACACAGCGTAATGGGTGAAGCGGCCTAGGGAATGGAAGGATGCTCTGCAAGCGGCCGCCACCTCCAGACACAACGTCCCCGCTTTATGAAGCCGCTGCATTTTTGCGCAACCCCACTTCCGCACCCTGCGGCAGCCCACAATCCTAGAGTGCTTGGAGGGAGTGCGTGGATCCCAGGCGCAGAGCACTCGACGCCATCCGCGGGCCGTTTGTGCCGGCGGCGTGAGAACAATAGCCGGGAGGGATCACAATAATTACGCGACTCAAGTTTCCGTCAGAAATGCTCAAAATGTTGACGTTAATCCCGAAGTTAGCCAAGCAATCACTTTTCTTCTTAGGCTGGGATGAATCAATTTCCCTCAGGTATACGGTAAGGCTTGGGATCCTTAGCAGAAAGGTGAAAGAGAAGAAATTGGCGAGGTATTTGGTTAGTAATTAAATTTAAAAAATCAATCAAAAGCGGTTTTTCTCATTTTAAAAATGACTACTTTTCACTAGATTTCATCAAACGTGACTTGCCATTACTTGCCCTTTCTTAATTAGAAAATTAATTAATAAGATATGTTTCCCTTTTCATCTAGTGATATTTCACTAGTATCAACACACAGACACATATGGTAGTGAAGCAAGTTTCCTATTCACGGAACTTCGAAGACTATGTGACATGATATAACTCGGTTAACTTCTGCCATAACGCCCAAAAGTAGAATATATGCGATTTACTTATGCATACAAAGTTACAAACGCCTGACTGTGAAGAATTTTTCGACTATACATCTTCACTCGGAAGGTTTTGCCTCTGCCGGGTGTGGGCCGAAATAAGCTCCGGAACCAAGTTTGCATCATTGAGAAGTGCTAGACCATTGGCGTTGTCGCACTGAGCAACCACAATGCGTGACATATATTTTTCTTTATATACTCATGAGTTAAGGGGGCCATTTTGGCCCACACCTAAGTTTTAATGCTGTTGCCGCGGTCGTTGCCGTCGCAAGAGGCAAATCCTCTTCCACGACCCCGGGAAAGTGGTGACTTGAGTTGTTTCCGTGGCCCGATGGAGAATACGACGGGCAATAACGAATAAGAACATAGTAAAACCTCGACGCGGCCGCGTTTATAGACGTTTCAGGTGGGCGAAACGAGGACACAGACCGAGAATCGCAGGGAAGAAAAACCCGAGCGTGAAACAAAGAGATTTACGCGCGGGCGTGTACGGTGGGAATGAAGAGGGGGTAAAAGGCCCAAAAATTTTCGTGATATCATCCCGACAGCGTCGCGCGTAAGGAGAGGCTTTCATTTAGGGAGAATCTCATCGGCGACGGCGGCCTCCGTGATGTATGGAGAGGACGGAATTTCGTAAAAAGGAATGATTAAATATTGAGGGAGAGGCGTGGGAGGGGGAAGGATGATGCAATGGGGCAAAGAAGAAGGAGAAGAGACCATCGAGAGGGGGGGAGAGAGAGAAAGAGATGAGGGAGGGAGGCGTGGGAGTTGGAATGGTGGGGGAAGGGGGACTGGGATTCGAGGGAGAGGAGGTGGAGGGTAGCTGGAGAAGTTTGAGGGAGAGGATGGAGTTTTTGAAGTTGAGAAGTTTTGGATGAGTGGCTGATAAAAATAAGATGTGGAACGCAGGAGCTAGGAAACTCCTCGGCGGAGAGAAGTTCTTAGTCAGTTGTTCGAAAAGAAGGGGGTTCGGGCGTTGGGTGGGGGAGGCAGTGGGGTTGAGGGACTGGAAGAAGGGAGCAGTGAGGTTTTTGGAGTTGCAGGGTTTGAGATGTGATGGAAGGCGCGGTGGGGGATGGATGAAGGGGGTGGGAAGTCGTGGGGCGGGGGTGGATGAGTGTGGGTAGGGGGTGGAGGTAGTTTCGGTCGGGGGGATGGGTTGGTGGGGGGGAGAGAGAGTGTTCGGGGGAGGGGTAAGCAGAATGAGCACGGTGCTGGATTTCTCGGGTAATGGCTAAAGAAAGTTTTCCTTCGATAACAACTGGAAAATCGCGACCGTAAAGTTTGGCATGCCTCTATCCCCACCAGTCACCCCATCTCCGCCCCCGTTTCCCGGGAACCTTTCCATCCAACGTACTTCTCTCCCCACCCTCTCGCTCGAAAATCTGGAGTGTGCTACATCACAGCCCCTCTCGATGCGGGTTCCTTTTATCCTTTGCCCTTACCTATCAGCCCCCTCTCCCCCTCCACACACACTTCCCTCGCCGTCTCTCTCCATCCTCCTCTTTATTCGGTTCGAAGACAGGAATTCTTTATATGAAGTGGTTACACGGCGGAGCGGGCCTCGTCCGACGCGGGACAACCTCTAAATGTGACGGTAAAAACCGTTTCCCTCATATTCCCATTTCGGGAGATAAATTCGACCGACCTCCTCTCACCCACCCACACACACACACACCCGCCCCCCTTCTCTTTTTCATCTCCAACCCCACCCCTCTCCCACAGGACGAAAAACATACGTTGAGGAATGGTGTATATTGACGAGCGGTGGTTTTCTCGTTCCCTCTCATTCTTTCGTCGGCCCACTAGGATGCGAGATGATTCATTTCTTTGTTGACAAAACCAAAAACGATTCCAATATCGGATGGATAAACACGGCTGTATGTTACTCGGACGGAATATACGGACATATTTCTCCATCTACGACGTCTAACGTCGTGTTTCGCCATTTTGAAATCATTTTTCCGCATCTGTTAAAGAAACCAGCGCTCTGTTATTTCCCCTTCTGCTTCCCGCTGCCGTGGTTTCATGGCTTGCCTGATTCGTACTCTGCATGTAAGATCATGAAGTTGCTTATTCGAGCGTTCAAGGGGTAAGAGAATTTTTTAACTGGAACTTTTCGGTCGTTCTGTACCTATTACTCAATCCAAAATAAATAGCTTAGGGGTTGGTGTATGGATTTCGAAAATCGAGTCCTTTTAACTAAGGTTGATGAGGGTTGATATTAGCAAGGAGGATAACATTTTCCTGTTCTTTTGTCCTCGGAACAATTAAAATAATGTATTTCGCATGGAATTTCGAAAACCTTTCCAAGATTGATACTAGAATATAAACAAATAAAATAGTAGTAGCTACACCACCAACAGTTTTTACGGTATTGATGCCACCAATAGTCTTTTTTTACATAAGCCCCAAAATTTAGAGTGCCTTATCGCTTTGCAATGATTTGGATTTATTTACAACACATTGCCATGGTAACAGCAGTATTTACAGGAATATTTCGTTAAATATTGTCATTTTCACCCTGTGTCTTTGTCAATGTTACAAATAAATAAAATATCTACGGCTTAATCATGCCGCCAATTTTCTCTCTCCAGTTCTTTCATATTCAATTACCTATTGTGACCTTCTTTGGCGAGTAATGACGAAGAATTAATCCCGTCATCGTGGTTTCCCTTTCTTCCCATTCCTCCTCGACTCGCTGGACTGGAGTTGCTTCCGTGACGCCGGCGTGCTATCCGGAACAAATTTCCTCACGGGGCGCAAACAAAAGACGAGACGCAGCAAGGCCCCCGAGGCCATTGCATCCCCCCCGCGCACCGCAACCCTCCCCCGCTGATAAGTGAGACATTAAAGAGAGGCAGGCACCAGGGTCGAGTGAGGCGACCCGTTCAAAGTGTTGCAAGGGAGGATCGAGAGACGCCGGCAAAAACAGTACCCGTGCGCCAGCGTGTGCCTCTCTAGCGTGTATCTCAGATAAAAGCGACTATTAAACGTCGCCCAATGAGATGGAATGCCCACCGGGGACTTAAAACCCCACGGCTGGAACTGTAATCCTCATTGTTCGGGGGTACGGAGTGACTTTATGCCGGGTGCGGGGAGCGGGCGGCCGGGGGTGTGCGACGGGCCAAGGCGAGAAGAACCATGGGGGAGGTTGGGCGTCGGGAGGGTTGATGATAAAAGGGGGCGGCAGGAAGGGGTAATTTCATCTCCCTCTGGGGGGAGGCACAGGGGGGTGATGGCGAAGGGGTTAGAGTCGGGGACCGTGGCCCCCAGAGTGGCTGTGTGTGAAATCATTGAGATAGCGAGAGAGGGGGATGAGCGAGGGAAGAGGTGGCTGTTTGATCCGCTGAAGGAGATTTTTGGCACTAATTTGCATAGTTGCCGCGTGTGAGACTTGAAACGTCGCTGATACAATGGGAAGAGAGATTTATGCAAATTTTCGTGTGCGTTTTGACTTCATCTTTATGACTGGATGCATAATGAAAAGCAGATTATTATTACTATTGCGGCGGGTGCTTTGGTTATCTTTATCAATTTATTTTCCTGCGGAAATGTTCGTCGTGTTAGAGGTTTGCGGGAAATCAGGAACGGGTAGTCTGTGTTAAAGTGTGGAGGATATTTTATTAGATTTTGAATTCCTTTGGTTATGGATACGTTTTTTGAATCGAATCATTGATATGACGTTGAAGGAAAAAAATGATTTCAGAGACTATGGGTAAGCAGTATGTCTCCCTTGAGTAGACAAAGGGTGTTTTCACTTCAATTTTTTACTAAATGCACCAATGTCCCATTACTTTGATGTCATATTTAACTATGAATGTAAAAAGTATTTCAGTTCTAGCAAGTATATCTTTTTATTTTTGAGATACTTGCGTACAATAAAGATGAATAATTTGCTGTAGTACTTTCGATTATTTTCACTTCCTCTTTCAGTTAAGTCCCCGTCCTTGAATATTTATTCGTGTTAAAAGGACAAATACGTTTGAAATTTAAGATTAGCCATTTGATCATCGATATTTGGTTAATATAAATTTATTTGATTATGTATCATTGAATGCTTCAAAGTTATGGTCTCAAAATTATTTTCCTTCGACATTGTTTCAAGTCCCACCTTGTATTTTGAGGTTAAAATGGAACATTTTATAATTTGGACATTAAAAGACGCCGTGCGGTTTTGTTCCTCTTGATATTCATTTTAATTCATCATTAATGAGTAAATATATATATTAGAAGCTGATGTGTTGAAAAGATTAAAGTAAGAAGCAGATTATTCACCTTTGTAGTTTGTAACTGTGTACACGAGTACATGTAATGGGTGCATATATTAAATACTCTTCTTGATCTATGCTAGCCCCCTCTCCATCATGGCGAACCGCCTTCACCTTTGTTCACCTTGGTCGCCCTTCACTCTACCTCCACGAACCTCGAGTCCTCTCGTGCCCTTCCCTTGAAGCGAGCATTAGTTGGTAGGTACTCTCGGCCGCAGCAAATCTTACGGCCGTTCGAAAACCCTACACCGCACATATACCCACCCACACGCACGCGCGCTCACAAACACATTTTGCGGACCCGTGGGAAATCTTCTGGATGCGGGAGAGAGAGAGAGAGAGGGAGGGAGTGAGGGAGTAAGGAGAGGAGACGAGCCGTTGCTCTCGATATGGGGTCGGGGTGCGGGAGAGGAGGACGGACGGCACTTGGGTGTGGGTGGGTGTTGCAGTCTGAAAGGTGCCGGAGATGGGTTTGGTGGTGAAGGGAGTGTTGGGGGATGTGGGGAGGGAGCGGGGAGATAGAGGAATCTCATTGGCCCGCTCGAGTTGCGAGGGCCAACGAAAGAGCCCCGTCCGCATTCGTCGAGGGCGGGATGAAGAAAGTTTTTCGGGTGCCTCGGTGAGAGGGGGGCGGCGGCGAGGAGCTGGGGTTGGTTTTGTGTACGCTCGTAGAATTGAGGTTGGTTCTTGGTGTGTGAGGTGTGGCCTTAAACCTTTCGGGCGAGTTCCCTTAACCGTGCCCTTCCCACCTCACGCGGCGATGAGACGCGAGCGGAAGATTTGCGGTCGGGTGGATGGGGCTCCCTGCAATTGCTACGCCGGCTAATTGAGTTTTCTCCTGATTTGGCCGGAATATAAATGCGCTTAATACTTTTATGAGTCTGTATCCTCTCCGGTTATTAAATTACGGCACTTTTTCGCTATAACTCTATGTGTAGCGAATTAAAATTAAAATTTTTAAAACGTAACTGTGGAAGGTAGGTTTTTGAATTCGTGATCGGCAGCGTAGTTGCTCCCGCCAAACCGTCTTTAGTTATAATTGTAATTAAGTTATATTGCATCAAAAACATCATGGCCAAAATCCGTCGTAACTGATGGTCATCCATCAATGACGTGTCTATCTTAGGATAAGAACTGAAGTCAAGGTGGTCATCCTCCGTGGAACGTTCTTATATTTAATTCGCTCGGTCGAGGTAATAAGTGGTAGGCTGTTCGTGCAGACGGTGCCGTGCCGACCATTATCCCATGAAAGTGAATGACTCTATCCAGGAACTCTATGAATTCCGTCTCCTTTTAATCGAGAGCGTGCATTTACACGGATGGATGATTTCGGGTTCTTCCCTGAGCGTGATCCCTTCTCTGACAGCTTCATCCAATGGAGGCGGTGAAGGTGTGCGGAGCGATCCGGGGGGTAGTCCATACGTGTCGGCGCGCTCAGGGTGGCTTTCGCGAAAAGATGCAGCGATGGGGAGGGCGGGCGAGGTGGCGAGTGGGGGAGAAGGGCGCAGGCGTAAATCTTACTTCAAGATCACGGAGGGAGGGGGAGAAGGCTTCCGTCTCTCCCTGCCCTCTCTCCCGCCCCCGTCCCTCGAAATTAAACGTAACTCTCTGGAGGACCAATTGTCCAAAGCTCTCCTGCCGGGTTTTATTCAGTCTCACCTGAAGGCGTCTCGTTTCGCGCCGATGGCGTTGGGCTTTAAGGCAGCCTTTGATTTCCCAGCGAGCCGTTCATTTCGATCTTCTGGTCAGTGAGAGATGAGGGGTGAAACTTTCTTTCCCTTCATTCTCGTACGTCTTCTTTGGAGTGCGAGGAGTGTTGTAATGGCCATGAATAGTCAAAGTATTTCGCGAGTCTTGTCTGGTTTTAGAAATGTGAAGGAGCTTCTGCTGTGATTGACAATGGGAAGGACTTGAATCTTTCAGTTTAGTGTTTCCCTTAGTCGATATATGTACGTGTATGTTCGCAGTGTGTGTGGTAATTCAAATCCAAGTAGAATTAGGACTGCCTTATTTAGAGATGTGAGACTCTCACGACATTTCGGAAAACTATATACGATGATTAATTCATCTCGCTTGTTGGTTGATTTTCTATTATCTGCTGATTTTATTAGACTCCTTAGGTGTGTGCGCGGAAACGATTGCTACATACGCAATAGAGGGAAAATAAAATTACTTCAATGGTAAATGGTTTCTTACATCAACTCATTTGTATGATAGGTTACTAGGCGCGAATATTGTTATTTTACGAAAATGATGTCGGTGTCCACCAAAATATCTGATAAGCCATCGGGAAATAAGAAGAAAACCGCCTAGACTATGAAATGAGGTGCTTAAAGCTTGAACTCCGTGCGTGCAATGCAGGGAACCCAACGTAGTCGTCTGCTCGGCACTCGTGGTGCAAGGAACGCTTCTCCAACCGCACCCGATATCCCATGGAGCGAAAGCAGTGTTTTGAATTAAGGCGAAAGTTGAAGTGATGCAGACCACCTTCAGTCGATGAGAGAGGGTGGATAAGACGGAGGAAGGGGAGCGAGAGGCCGAGGAAGGGGAATTGGAAGGGAAACTGGTGGGATGCAGGGAGAGAGAGAATGAAGCCAGCGGGTGAAATGGAGTGTGTTTGAGGGAAAAAGGAAGGAAGCCGGTAGCCAAATGGCCTTCCGTGAACGAGGAGAGAAGAGGCGGTCGGGGAGAAGGGTGGGCCTGGCAGGGCGGGTGGCGAGGGGTGGGTGGGGTGTCGGGGAGTTTTCGTGGGCGGTCCATATACAAGGTTCACTTGCTTTCTCCTTTTGCGATCTTCTTCCGACCCAACCCTGAACGGAGTAAAAAAACTACCAACCCCACCCAGCTCACACTCCCTAGCCCACCACCCCCATTCTCCCAACCCATCCCATATAAACCCTTCCTAAACCCCCCCAGATCCTTCTCTCCGCCCGAAAAAATTGCCCTCGACCGTTCCCTTCCTTCCCCGCCCCACACAAATACACTTTCCTCTTCTGCTTCCCCTCTCCATCCCCCCTCTCTCCCCGCATCCGTCGATACGGCCCGGCGGACCTTTCCCTATCACCCCCGAGTTGTATCCTCGGCTCTCAGGGTGGACTTTTGTCCCCTCCCCCCTCTTTCTTCCCTTTCCCCGGGTACTCTGTGCTTCTTCGCGTCATTAACCCAGCGTTGCTAATCTCTTATGGATTCGACCCCGTGCGCCCCTATCCCTCCCGCACAGCCCTCGATTGGGCTCACCACACGCGTTCTCGCCGTCTGGCCGTAGACGAAGGGGGAGCTGAGGAAACGAGGCCCCCCTCCTTCACTCTTTGCGCTTAAGCTTATGAAGTCGCCATGTACGCCAGTCCCACCCGCTCCCCCCGCCCCGTTAGCTCAAAAGCAATGGCGATAGAATTATTCATATGAGGAAACGTAATGCTCGTTTTTCATTCATTTATTTTTTTTGGTCTGCGAGATTTTCTAATCTCTGTTCATCCAAGAGGCATCCGGGATGATGTGGAGGACCGAGTTTGGTGGGCACTTGTCTATGCTTGTGTATTTCTTTCGCCCGTGTGTTAACTGAAGTGTGGATGGAAATGTGGGCTTCGCTTCGACTTTTGTTTTTCCTCCACTCGTCCTTTCTCCTTTTCTTCTATTTAGTATTTTCTTCTTCTGGCCACGGATCGGGACGTGGCAAACAAACATACCCGTCTTTGCGGTTGCGTTGACGCGTGATGTCGTCGTTCAAATCTGTTATAAACTTCGCTTTGCCCAGGGCAATACATTGGATTTTTTTACTCACCATGCGCTTGCTTGACCTGACTGATCGCGTTGGTCAGCGATCGGTATAAGTTCCCTCAGAGCCCGACAGTTTGGAGACCGGTGGTGGGCGTTTTTAAATTCGATGTTTCTTTGAGCTCATTTTCCGAATGGGTCTCATTTAGCTTTGACGGAATAAAGGTGGTGCAAAACTTTGCTGTGCATTCACGTGATATTTCTGCTCGATATGTGCCAGAGAAACTCGAGTGTAGTGTGAAACTCACTAAAGAATGATTGTTGGTAAAACAGTGGAGCACAACATGCCCTTGGATAACTTTAAACATCGCGGCATTCGGGTAATTCATGCCAAGCCATACGAGTGTATTATTACAGAGTCAATCATCCGTGTCTCGAATCGGTGGGGTCGTGTGAATTAATTATTCGCTGTCTTAAAGAAATCTTCACGGTTTCAAGAAATTTGAATGGCTAAAAGGGGATTGTAATTTAGGGTTGCACGAAGCCATGAGATATACGTTTTACATCTGATGCCCGCAAGTGGTAAAACGTATGACCCCCCCCTTCCCTATGATTCCATATTGATTAACTTTAAGTAGGTAACTATTAACTCACCTTATCTTCGGGCTAGGGAAGGGAGCCAAACAATAGTATAAATTTCATTTTGCGGTGGTCAGGCCGCGTAATCCGTAACGACCCCCATTACTCAGACCTCTGGCACTCCCCGTTTCACTTCAATCGCTCAAGAATTCCAGCAACAAGAAAGTAATCCGGGTTCATCCTCCTCCAAAATGGTCCCGAGGATTGACCATCCCGGAGGAAGAGCGAGGTGTGTGTGGGGGGGGGGGCTGGGGGTAAATTTATACGGCAGGAAAGAGTTGGGCCGGGTAAAAGGCAAGGGAGGGGGAGGATGCGATGGGGAGGTGGGAAGTGGGTGGGAGGGTGGAGGGGGCGAGGGAGGTTATTTCGTATCGCTTCTGTTTTCGGCAACCACGGAGTGAGGAGGCGATGTCGGGGGATCGCCGACAGTCGGGGCGAAAAGTGTGAGCATTCCAGCAGTAGCAGCTGTCAGATCTAGTTTCCAGCGGCTGGAAGGGGGGGAGGGGCGGGCGCCCTCCCTTAGAGCCTCGTCATAGTTAATCCCACTTCCGGCGGGGCAGCTCGAAGGCGTTGGGGACGACCGCGAAACAAAGAGACGAGAAGAGTCGGGATAAAGAAAGGTTCTGTTTTAAGGTTTTCAATCCTTCATCGGGGCTTTAATGGCGAGCTCCAAGTGTCCGCTTGTAAATCCCCTCAGTTTCATCTTTGGAACAACTGGACAGCTTTTCGGGTAGAGGTGGACTTTATTTAAAGTGATTTGATGAGAGGGAGGGCGTTTCATTGAGATATGCTGGTCGTATTGCTTCGGTTCCAGTATACAAATAGAGATTGGTGTCCCTTAACGCAGGATCAAGGAATAAATCTTTTCGAGTTGTGGAAGTTACTTGCCATGAAACCTAACTTATTAGAACGAAAATTTCGTTTCTACGTCAATGCCTAATTGGAAGTTAATTTTTTTTGTTGTGGATAGGGCGGTTACAAAATGTGTGTATTTAAAGTAAAATAATTATTTACGCAATCCCGTTGCTTAAAGTGTTCGCTTAAAGTAATGAATAAGATAATTAGATTGACAACGTGTTAATGTATGCAGACTGGGTCATCTTTTTAGGAATATTTCTTTTCTCAAGGTATGATGTAGGTATTGCAGGGTTTTATTACAGTTTTAAAATTACTAACGGGCACATTTTAGCAATTACATTCACCATTTCCCAGACACGCTACTGACGCATCATGGGCGGTGCAGTGCGAGCGATCGAAGTAAAATGTTTTATTTCCATCCAAAACCGCATAACCAGAAGAATGCTTGGCATAAAATATTCTGTCTACTTACTGGAAATATAAGATCCTTCTAATCGTTTTCCGTTCGTCTCCGCCATCACTGGTACCTTATACGAGTGATCAGCGCGTAAAACAATTTCATCTTCTTTATAGTTTATTTCGTGAAATACACTTGGCTTGTCTTTTCTCCACCCTCATGAAACAGAATAGCGGATATAGCGGCCAGGAAATTTTCCTCTTCTCCATTTCTTTTATTTTTTTACTCTCTAAGATTTCTCACCAGCGCCACACTTATCAAGTGCGTGAAACCCAGCAGCTATGCCTTTGTCTCTCAGTTGTCAAACCCTAACCTCAGCGGCCGCCGCATTTTCTTGCAAATCTCAGAGACTTTAAAACTTTTCTGCGTAGCATACACATACACACACACGTGCAGGCCTCTTTTTCCCTCTAATTGATGTCTTTCCTCTCTCAAAACAGTCACGTGTCCCCCAACCCTCCTCCTTCGTTCCCCCCCCCGCCCCACCCCCATCTCTTCTCTCGCCGTCCCTGCGAGACCCGTGGTTTCCCCCTCTACCCCCCTTTCCCACTTCATTCGGTGTCGCTGCCGTATTTATAGCTTTCAACTCGGCGATCTTCACACAGTGGGGGCATTAATCCCAATCTTCTATCCGTCAACTTTTTCCTTGGGTGACTTAAATAAATTGGGAGCGATTTTTACTCGTCCCAACCCCTTCCTGACAGGTTTGTAACCGCGTCTGTGTTATTCGGTGGACTTTAACGAACTGATTTGACTTTCCGCGTGGTGTTAAATTGAAAGCTTTTTTTAGCAGTCTTTTGACGCCTGCTATAAATGTGGCTTTAAAAATCCGATTTAGATTATGTGTAGGTGCGCATATTTGAGGGACCAGTCACGTTTAAATATCCTTCAGAAAACCGGATACGTATTTATATTTGTATCGCCCTCTTTAGACAAAGAAGGATTCCCGTATCCAATGAACCATCCCGATTGGACCCGCGTTTGCTGGATGAACGATGGTAAGTACGTTTGTGAATCACTTGGCGATAGGTTTTTGAACGAAGCGAGAGGGCGAGAGTGCTAACGTTTTCATCTCTTATAAGGGGTTCGGCAATTTTAGCGACCGAGTTAGGCGCCTAAATATGTCCGTGACTAATTACCTAAATTTATCTTGTAATGATTGCGGTATTCCTTAAAGATGGGGTGAAAATTGGCCAGGTTGTTCTGTTTTAAAAATACTGAACTCACACGAGTTTCCAAAAGGTGCCGCCTGACGCTCTCTCTCTCCCTCCATCGCCCTTTTAGGACGTATTTAGAAGAGGGCTGCAGTCCTTTAATATCGCCGTAATTTAAGCAAGCTAAGATGCTAATTCCGGTGAATAAAGTACCATCACTCTGAGGCGGGTATGTATCATTCTATTCACGTAGCCTCCGCGCTCGCTTTCCTTCGCTCCGGAGTGATGAATGCACTCGAAAAAATTTAACCGCGGGGAAGAGAACGATTTTCATTGAATCCCCCCAATTAACGATCCAAATAATTAGCCTTTTTCTTCTAGCGCACACTAATCTTCCCCCGGGTGGGGATCCAGAGCGGCGGGGGAGAAGCGGAGGGATATTGAGGGGAAAGGAGAGAGAGAGGATCCATGGTGCCCATTCTAAGTGGGAAAGATTTATTCATCTCCTCGTTTTAATTTCCGAATCAAATTTAAATCAGGGAGGAAGAAAAACCCTTTGGAATCATTTCGCGCAAAGAAATTCCACGAGAGAGAGAGAGGAGCAGGAAGGAAAAAAAATCCGGCGGAGAGGAAAAAAAGGAGGAATAAAAGGAGTCCGGGAGTGGATGGAAAGAGGAGGGTTGGGGGAAGAAATGGCTCGTCTTTTCGGGTAGGGAGCAGATGTCCTGGCAACTGAAGGACTGGGAGATAAAGGAATTTCTTATTGCGTCCTCAAACGCGTACGGGGTGTGTGTGGGGGGAGGGCACGGAACCGGAGAGGCGGGGGATGGATGAGAGAACGGGAATGATAGGGGAGGAGGGGGATAAAATAATGATAGAGGGGAAGGGGGTAAGAGTGGAAGGAGAGGGAGGAGGGAAAAAGGGCTTATCCATGGGAAATAAAAGACAAACGCTTTTGCGGGAGAAAGACGACGTTGGAAGTGGAATTTTGGGTTGTTGGCTTCGCAATATAACTGCCACTCCTTCTGACTGCAGAGGAGGACTCTCTCTCTCTCCTCATTACTCCACCGACACCAGGACGGCCCGATCCCTCCTCCCCCTCGCCTACTTATCTTCCTTTCCCTCCCCCTCTCCATCCCCTTTTCATCTCCTCTTTTTTAGAGCTCCGGAGGATTCCTGAAAAGTTCTTGAACCCCCTCGAGAACAAGCTTTATACGTCTTTGCGCCCTCTGGCTCGCCTCCGCCGCGTTACTTCTCTTGTTTTTTTTGCGAATCCTCTGAAATTCCAGTGCGTGCTTCGTTTCGTCCTCATTTTGCTTGATATTCGCCTCTCCCAAAAGTCTTTCCTTGCCGTTTTGTTTCTCTTCCACCATGATTGCCCATTCAGTTCCCGCCTATCTCGCACTCCTTCCCCCTAACTGCTTAGTCCCGTCGAATCGCCGTTTCTGTCGATGATGATCTTTCTTCGTTTTAAATTGTCCGTGGCGTTTGCTAATTAGGTTTCCTCGCGTCCACCTGCGTGGCCGTTGGTTTAGGAGAAGAGATGGCTTGTGCATTTCAGGTCTGCCTTGAATATACTCCATTGTCTGATTTTCTCGGTCTGGCGATTGCTTTGCGCTACATGAGCTTAGTGTTCATGAATGCCCACTATTTGGAAGTATTACCAAAGTCTTACAATTCCCTCTTATCATCTCTTCTTGAATTCCTTACACCACTCATTTATTACATGCTCTCTCTCGCTCTCCGTTAATTTTTTTTGCTCAGGTCATTAGGTTTTTAAAGTATGCCCACGACTCCTTCTGGTATTCGTTTGTAATTTTATAATGGAATTTTCTTTAAACAGATTTAGTTCAAATTAATGAGGTAAACGATGTGAAAAAATGTGAACAAAAATCTCTCATTTTATGTTTAATAGTAAAAGGGAGATGTCTGTTGAAATGTGACCAGAAGTTCAAGGTTTGACCGAAAATTGAAAATCATTCTTTAAGAACCCTCTTGCTGCAAATTGAGATAAAACTGTAGCTGCTATAGCTTTGCTACGAGGTTGGATAAAATATTTCATCTGTTTAAACGGGTTGAAATTTGAGTGCTCCAACATTACTTGATGGAACACTCAATTTTCAGCACAAAAAAATATTCTTGCGTTTAAATTTCAAAACTCAACTCGCGCATCAACTTATAGTACGCCACCTTTAGACTCGTAGCCTTTCAGACCGTCTCTCATTTTCTCTGTTACATCTTTTCGAGATTATTACATAGTCTTTATCATTCCCGTTTACCTTCCTACCTATCCACCCCGCCAGCCAATCTTCTCCCCTCTCCCATTCCTCGCGATTCTTCCCACTCGCCATTTTATCCCCCCTCCCATGTCTTTCTTCACCCCTTCCCACCCCTTTCCGGAAGGGGGAGGCCGGAGCGCGAAGGGCGCTATGGACGACGGCGCTGGGATAGTTGTTTTCTCGTCCGAGATGCGGAGAACTGACGTCATTTGTTTGCGACCGAGAAGAGTCTTACTCTCCCCACTCCATCTACTCCTCCCTCCTCACCCCCCCCCCCGACAGCCCCCCTAACCTCTACCCCAGTAAGCCTCCCACTCAACCCCTCTCCCCTTTGGCGGGACGGAGAGGGAGGAGGGTGGGGGAGGCGGGTTAGATTCTGATTGGAAGACTGCCATCTCGTCACATCCTGCTGCCGTCTGCTCTTCGCTCCGCTTACGCCCTGACGGAATGGGCTCTTCGGAGGAATGCGGGAGCAGTTTGGATGGGCGGATGAGAGGGGGGAAAGACGGGGTTTAGGGGTCCTCCGGTAGGTTTGAGCCAGGAGAGAGGGGGGTGGTGGAGGGATGGAGTGTCGCCGAGAGTTGGAAGGGGGTGGACAGATTTGGAAAAAAAAGTTGGAAAGGGTTATTTGGGGGATGATGGGGTAGGGTGGATGTGTGTTGGAGGGGGAGGGGGGGGGTCGGTTTGTGTCGCCGGAATGGGAAAAGGAGTTATTTTGTCATTTATTTTTGAAGTGAGGAGGAGGTCGACTGCTCTTCGTAGGACACGGATTCGTTTAGGTGTGAGTCGTATCATTATTATTATTCGGCGTTACTGCGAGGGCGGGTGGGTTTTGTGGATGGAGGGTGTGGCATGTCGCTAATTCCGAGTGTCGATGGAGGGCGTCGGGGGGGTTGTCACATCGTCTTCGCCGCAAATGGTTGAGGGGGAGCGCGTGAGTGGATTTAGTTGGCGGCCGTTTGTTTCATGACGCATGAGGATCGAACGAGTCGCGTTGTCGCGTGAAATTTCTCTCGCGAGCGCACCTATTGGACTCGGGGGTTCCGCTTATGCGGTGAAATGATCCGTTTCGTCATGTGAAATTTTACGTCTCCGAGACTCCTGGGATGTGAATCCACTTGAGGCTTTCCTGAAAGTACCTCCCTTTTTAACACTGTTTAGTTTAATGTTTTAGGTATTTATTTTTGTTTTACTCTTAAGAACCACACTTCTAATGAGCATTTGTTAATTTATGTCATGTTAACAGAAGAAAAATATGTACAGTTAATTTATTCTTCCCGTATAATCTAACCGAATGTCAAAAATATGCAGTAGAGAATTTATTTTGAAATTTTAGGCGTTGTTAAGATTACGTGGCGAATCGGGAATTTGAACATTCTACGGCATGCTTCAAGTTAAATGTTATTTTTTATCCTCCGAAAGTGTCCCCTTTTTAACGTGATTTTTCATAGCCCGCCATTCGTGCTATTTTAGTGTCGTTTGGTTTCTTCCGCTTATTCTCGGGGAATATTTTCGCACATACTTCCATCGTGTATCTCGAACGATCTCGTATGTGAACGGAATTAATTGTATTGCCCAGCGTGGATGTAAATAGTACGTTTAAAGGATATCCAAAGTATTCAGTTTTGTGGCTGAAGATTTCCTGCACTGTCGGGTGTAATGTTATAGCCACTTCACTCACCAATCTCGTTGGGAACTTGAGTTATTTACAAATATCTTGCGGTCCCACCTTTCCTCAGCTTCCCTTGAATATCGCTCTCCGGCGTTAAACTATCCATCCTGGCAAGTCTGCAAAGCGGCCGATTCCAGGGCCAACGTACTCCGTAGCCTCGCCCTCCCGACCCTCTCCCCTTTCCATCCCCCTCCTCCATTCCTATCTCCTCTTACCTTCCGCCCTCCTATTCGCCTCCCGCCCACCCCTTATCTCCCACTTGTCCTCCCTTTTCGAAAGCAACCCTTCCACCACCCACGCACCCCTTTTCAAACCCCCCGCCTACCTCCCTCCGTCTCTTCTCCTCCCCTGCAGGAAACAGCCACCCGGTCCCGGCTTCGTTTTAACTGATAAGTTCCGAGCCGCGTCACTCTGAGCTGCTATCTCCTTCCGAGCCTTGTCTCTTTCCCTCCCTACCACTCACCCTCCACGCCCGCGTTCCAGCCCCCTGGTTCCACCCTCTCTTTCTCTCGGGGTTCTCTTTTTCATGAAATTTCTCTCGTCTTTTGTTATCTTTGGGTCGTTTTTTTTTATCCGCGGGCTCCCTTTTGCTTTCCCACCCTCGCTGCTCCCGCCCACCCCATTTCTCCTCCCCGCCCACGCTTTGCTGAGGCGTGAATCCATGAATTGGACGGGATATTGCCCCCTCGCGGTTGCGATGCCGGGATCGCTCCAAGGAGGACCCATGCGGGTACCTTGGGAGATGTGCGAGGTGAGGATCCGTGAGATGGGCGGGCGCGTCGAAAACTGTCGGAAGTTCAATTGGACTGTGTAAAACGTCGTTGGCATCTCACTGTCACAAATATTTTGGCTATTTTTTAGCCTCCCCCTAAAAATCTGTCTAACTGGGAGGCAACCTTTCTCCGATATTCCTGTTGGATCGCTGAATATTGGGATGAATTCAAATACTTGTATTTGTGATGTCTTGAGAAAGAAATAATTCACGGTTGCTACTCAGAGGATCCAGGCAGTGTTTCGGTTATAGTATTTTGTAACGTGTTTGATCGCCCAATTAAAACCATGTATTGGAGTATCATTTTATCATTTTTTCTTCTATTTTCATTATTATTATATTTCTTATATTTCTATATATATATTATATTTCTTATCATTATTTCTATCATTTTTTATGGAAAGGCCCGGAAAATCATTATCGAATGAATCCAACGTATAACAATTAACACGATAAAAGAAAACTGGCGAAAAAGGTAAAGCCTATATCGTTGCGGATAATTATCGATTAGAGTGAGAGGATATTAAAAGTGAATATTTTCGAGGATTTCCTTTTCAAAATCGAGTTAGTCGCATGAAATAACGGGTTGTAATGATAAATCTATAGGTGTGTTTCAGTGTGCAAGAGGTCACTGACGTTTGAGGCTTTTAATATTTCTAAGCTCGATTAAATATTTAAGTGCCCTGCCTGTATTAAGGGCGAATATAAAATGCATAAATTAGTCATAACGTAGTACTAGATGACTCGATCGTATCGTCGTAGCTTTTGTCTTCTTTAATTATTAGGCCAGGGCGTATTCCTTATGTTGTTACCTCGTGATGTCATTTTATTTTATTGGCTCTGCGTCAGTTGTGGTCATCTTCATCCTCCGTCCCAAGGAATTCTCATTTGAATGGTGGTACATCATCCAGACTTGGCTGGAGAAAAAAATATAAGGAAGGCTGCAACTGAATCAAGATGTGCCTGCGCGGAAAAGGCGAAGAAAAATGAAGGGAAGTCAGAATCGGTAAACCACGAGTGGGCATTGCAATATCCACAAAGACTTTTCGCCCAAAAAAATAAAGAGGGGGGAAAAACCCCGCTGCCGTCGATATTTATTGGGCACCTAGGGTGGTGGGGGTGGGGAAAAATTTCATCTCGGCGGGGTTGGGGGGTGGGAGGGAATAAAATTTGAGGAAATATTTTGCGAGGACGGGGATGCAAGCATGGCGGGGGACCCGTAACACAGTTTACACAGTGAGAGGGAGAGAGAGAGATATTGGAGGGTAAGGAATGGGAAGGGCGGGGACGAGGAGCGGGAGACGGGAAAGAAAATACCGAATGGCCACGGACGGGAAAGGGGGGGGGTGAGGAAGAGGTGGAAAGATAGAAGGAGATGGGAGTGATGTATATGGTATCCGAGAATGAGTAGAGCAGGGGGCTCTGGCCCTCATTCCCCTTCCCTCACCCGCCCCCCTCCACTGTAGCGCCCATTACATTCGCTCATTCAAGGCTCGGAGATGCGATCCCCAGGTGCGCCTGCGAGGGGCGCTGAATCCCTCCTATATCCCCCATGATCCCTCTCCACCCAATCCCCAAGAAGATAGAATCCCACCCCTTCCAGCACCCCACCCTTCCCATCTCGCCCCTTCTCCCACCTCCACCCCATCCCCTCCTTTCCCATCGCCCTTCCGACATCCCCATCCCCCACCGTTCTCCTCCCTGCCGTTGCTGGAGGGTAGCATAGCAGAGTGTGGCCGACGGTGTGTTCTTGCCACGTTCCAGAGAGAACTACAGGAGAATACTGTGACGCGCTGGGGTTTTACTCCAGAATTGCTGCATATGCCACGCCATCCGTCCCGTGGATTCCAGTCCTAACTGGTACTTTTCATTACTCTCGCACTATTCCTCTAGCGAACCGTATCTGTAATTTTTTCACAAAAATGCCCAAAGCTAAACATTTGAAAATATTATTCAAGAGAAATGCATTTACTCTCATGTATAGTCAGATATTTCGATGGTGAAAAGGCAAAATATTTCTGGAAGAGTCTCCATGTACTTCGTTCATCGCAAGTTTTTGACTGTATTTATTGACTCAACCGAATAGTTACCGTTTAGAGGTACGCTTCAATGTATGAAGGATATAATGATGCAGTATTTAATTCTTCCGTGTAGAACTTTGCTGTGGCATTATCAGAGCCAATTTATTAGAGATAAAATAGTGATATTGGGTATAAATGCACTTAAATTGTTTCTTTCGGAGGATGATAATATAATCATTTTTATTATCTAAATACAGCTTGTGATTACGCTTTGTTGATATTTTTCAACCATCGCTCCGTATTTTATCTCCTCTTTCTGAATTTTAAGACGAAATGATTGTTGATAGGACTCCACGTTTGACCATTTCCGTCGTAGACCCTTTATTGGGTTGATTAGTATATTGTAACAAGCAATATATTACTTACTTGTAGCATATCGATACGGTCTGCATTGTGGGATTTTCTCGTATGTATTTCGATACCAAGTCCCGGTTGCCACGTATCGAGGGGGTTAAAGTACATTCACAGTTTACCCAGAACAGTATGCATCGTTGATGGTATAGAATTTCGTATATTTATGGGTTTTAATTAAATCAGCTTAGCGTATATAGCATATTTCATCGGCAATTAATTATTGTTAGAGTTATTAGAATGTCGACAAAATTCTGGATTATATGCATATTTAATGCATATATATATATATATATATATATATATATATACATATATATATATATATATATATATATATATATATACATATATATATATATATACATACATACACACACACACCATAAACACAGTAATCAACCCGAAGGTCGGTTATATATATGCGTATATATATGAGTCCAAATATATATACGCACTTATACATACAATTCCATTTCTTCTTATTCTCTGCATCTATCGTTTGGTTAGCTGTTACTAAAATCATTACTGCGCGAATTCATCGCAATGCCCAGGAGAATAGAATAAATGACTATGAATGACTACTCAGATGAAGTGATGATTTTGTGGAAGGAAGCAACGGCGGCCTTAGTGATTTGCGTCGGAATTGGAGAGGAAAGTACACTTTATAGGATTAGGACCTCGGTGCTGGAGACATCAGCAGCGGAATGCCGTGTGCTTGGAGATCAATGGAACCGTCCCGAAACTCAATCCTGGTGGATGCGAGAGGGCCCTGAAGCCTGGCGCGCGTTGGTCCGAACCCCTTCAGGTCCCGCATGCATCCGCCGTCCACACTCCTCTCTCCCCCACTCCTCTCTCCCCTCTCTCCCCCACTCCTATCACCCCCTGCTCCGTTGCCCATAACCGAATGCACTACCTCCCGCCGTTCATCCCCTTCGTCCCGCGCCTCACTCGTGCTTGTGTGCGTGCTTGCGTGTCTCCAACGTCCTGCAAGGCATCAAGAGGATGAAGTGAGATCCAGGGAGGATGAAAGGGGGAGGCAGGGCGTGTCTCGTGGGGAGCGGGGGCGAAGAGGTTGTAAGGAGAATGGAAGAGGGATGGAGTGGCGGAAATGGACAGATCTTTCCATCCCTCGGAGGATATTTAGTAGGGGATGGCGTACGGCGCCTCCTGGGTCGAAGGTGGGGGTAGGGAGTGAGATTGGCGCCTATCTCTGCGGCCAGGGCTCCGGGTTGAAAGCCACGGAGGACAGGGGGCGGGAAAAATGGAAAAAAGGGTGGCGATATCAGAGGAAGTGGTGAAGATCGAATATCTTCACGTTGAAGCGTGGGGAAATTTCCACTTAGTCTTTGTTTCAAGCCGGTATCCTTAGGGTGGGTCTCAGCTGATATTCCCCGTGTTTGAACTGCACGTTTGTTCAGCAGCAACTATTGACCCGTTAACGTAATACTCGTATAATCATATTCTGGGAGCATTCAGGGAAAAATTCTGTAAACCCCTCTAATCCCTTCACGTGTATCTATGTAAGAAGTCAATGCTTGACTCCCTTTATTTGTATGGGACTTGTAATGCTAGTCATAATTGTAAAACCCACAATCTGGAAGAAAGAAACACTTCCCTCTTATAAAAATTCAACGACTAAATTCATGGTTTTTATTCTTTAAAAAATTCGTTCAGCGTTCAACTGTTTCATTTTTGTCCAATTTTATGGGAAGAACGATGGTAGTATTTCCCTACCTCATCCCAAGAATAGTGAAAATAAGAGAGTATTTTCGTGATATTTGGTGACTACCGCTTGTTCACTTCGGGCGAGAATTATATTAGGAACTGATTTCCAGGAGTCGTTTAAAGAAACCCGTGAAGTCCTTAAGGGAAACCGGCCACTTCAGGAAAATATGCATCCTGGTGCGACACAAATCGAGTAATACGTATAATTAATTCTTTGAGATAATCTCTTCCTTTTGACTTCTTTCCGACAGTTCTCCCTCCCCCCCCTCACCTCCCCCACATTCACTCCACTCGGCCGACCCCGTCCGCCGTACCTCCCGCCTTTACAAATCCTTCTTTCATCCCTCGGGCTGTTCGGCTGTTATAGCTTGATCGAAAACCGCACATTTTGTGCCGAAATGGCCAGCCAGCCCCAGCACCCACTACTCCCCTGCCTATTAGGGATCCCCGCCGTCCCTTCTGCGCTCGTGAGTGTGTTTGTGCTGGGCGTGTGCTCCCACGTAGGCTCCTCCCCGGGATGGAGAAAGAATTCTTGTGGAGAGGTGGGTATGGAAGAGAGGAGAAAGAGGTATCTGGACGGGAGAGGGAGATAGAGAGGGAGGGAGATGGAGAAACCCCTCATGCCCAGGGGCTCCGTTGAAGATGATGTGGAGGAGAACGCTCTCTCTCTCTCTCCCCCCCATTTTTCTTCCGCCGATATTGCTTTCAAGTAACGCCCACCGCTCGCTTTTCCCTCTCCTCCCCCTTCCCACAAATCCCCCTCTTCCCCTGCATCTCCTTCCCCAACTATTCCCTCCGCACCGACCAACCGACACCCATAGTGCAACGCGGTTCAAAAAAATTTCTTGTTTCCCGTCTCGAGAAAACGCCACGTCGTTATTTTTTTTAATAGGAAGTGAGGCGGTGTAGGAATCGAGGGTAGGGGAAGGCTTTGTGACGAGGCTTGCGGAAGAATGCGGACGCATGTTTTTATGCGTAAAGTCAAGTTTACGTGTCTTTGTACTGGGTAACTTGGGCGAAATGTCACTCTCTAGTCACAGAAAATTCAAGTGAGAGGAAATAGGCCAGTCGATCTCTCTCCAACTGTGTCAGTCACTCAGCAGGGTACTCTATTAGTCACCATGGTAGCTTAACCCGTTACTTGTATATTTAATTTTATCTTTAACATTTTCACTCCACGGATCCATATGCTTAAATTTCATGGTTTCGTCATTGCAAAGGGAATATAATACCATTGATAATTTAAGTTTCTAAAGTGAATTTGACACAGATATAGAAATTGAAATTAAGAATAAATGGCTTTATTTTCACCAAAATAGAAAAAAAGGAAATATCCTCTAAAAACCTCATGCTAGGTTGACTTGGTATTTTAGAGAACAAATTCACGATATTATAAATCTTAATAAGTAAAATGATCTAATATTACACGTGGTTCGAAGATCTTGCAATAGATTAGTAAAGTTGTAGCCACTATTTTGATATGTAATAAGTATGATCATAAAGAGAAAATAAATTTGCCTTTTAGGATAATGATAACTATGCTTAAGTACTGCACTATACGTTTTCAATACACGTATTGGTTGATCCATAAAAATATAAAAATTTAATCTTTGGTGGAAAACCTATGCATCGTTACTTGTGTATTTAGTGGAATGAAAACTCGTATGTTCGGTTCTCGACCATTGAAAGAAATACAGCAAATGTCACGATTAGCAACATGTTACCGAATCAGCTAGCTTTCCACTCTTATATTATATCATTTTAGAATCGGATCAGAATATGTCTTATTCATGGGAGCCTTGGGATGGGGATTTGGAACATTAGCATTTAAGAACAGCATTGCTTTAAAAGTTTCGGAGAGGTTTACTTCCAAGCACTGAAACTGGAGTTAAATCTCTTGCGTAACCTCATCCTTGAAAAAGGTAATGGGATATCGTAATGACACCTTGAGATATGTTCCTCTTAACGTAAACAGCGCCAACTCGACATAATCATTCTGAGGGAGTGGAGTAGGGGGAGTTGGTTGGGGAGCGGAAGATGGAAAACCGATGTTCGAGAGTAATGTCTTCCCGGCCACGGATTCAATTCATTCCTTCGCCCACCCTCCGAGATCCCTCCTTAACCCTCCCGACCCTCGAAGGAATAAAGAAATAAAACGAAATAAACCACTTCAACCACACCTATAACCCCCTCCCTCGATTCTCCCATTGCATGATTCAATTTTAATCCCCTTTCATTCCAGACTACTCAGTTCTAAAATGCACTCTAATGCCAGGTAGTCGCTTATCCAAATCACTGATTTTAAAGTAAATATAAATAAATCGTTTACATATATATGTATGTTTTCTTGCATGCGTTTACTTACGGATGTATGTATATGTGTATGTATATATATATATATATATATATATATATATATATATATATACACACACACACACACGCTTGCATAAATATGTGGATGACTAATACGAATATACGTTTGGGTGTTTGTGAGCATATATGTATGTAAACCCGAGCATATATATTAAATGCTCGAATTTATTCCATACTGGATTGTTCATCGTGCTTATCTCCTCTTCGGCTCCGCACTTGTATTCCTGAAGAGTGATATCCCACCCCAACACCCTCTCCCTCGTTTAAAAGAAAAAAAGATCCTCTCCGTTTCCCAATTTCTCGCCGGTCAACAGATACCCTTCAGCGCCTATACCTTCGGCTACAAAGGATCACGTCCTCCCTGCCAACCACTTCTCTCCCACAGACCTCTCTCCACCGAAACCCCCACCTCTATCCACTGAGCCCACTTTCCACCCTCCTCCCGTCCGTTTATGTGCACGTTTAACCTCTTCTTTCGTCGTGGATTGCGTGTGTGGGGATGAAGGAAATTTTTGTAATTTTCGTTTCTTTATCACTCATTAAGTAGGAGAATAGCAATGAATATCGATGTGGCATAATACCTACGGTCTCCAATCCGAGAATTGGATTCTGGTCCATTCTTCCCAATTGCACGGTAATATTCCTCGGGAGCTTATTGTGAAATCTCTCCACTCACGCTCTTAGGTATTAATTTTTTTAATATAAAGCACCAATTTTTAATGAATTTCGTAGCATGCTTACGTTTTGGTTATTCTTTATTTTAATAGCTTCGATAATGAATACTATTTTTTACCCCTTTCCGATGAGAATCTTCATTGAGCATAGTTTTTTGGAAGGCTAGTCTCTATATTTGGGTGATTCTTTACAATTGTCTCCTCTCATTTTTATGTATTTTGTGTTTTCTTCAACGGCGCCTTACATTAACCATTTTAATCGAAATAAACTCTTTTAGCTTATGACACAAGAAAACTGTGGAAATATGATGAATTTTCGTTAATTTTAATATATGTTTGGGCATTGTAAATAAATGCAAAATTATTCGATGGAGTAACAGTAAACAATTTTTTATTATGCCTTCGTCTTATCTCTCTTCATCCGTCCAGCAGGAATAATATTTCCTCCCTCCTTCTCTTACCCAAAATTATATTACTCCTCTATCAGTCTCAGCATTCCATTGCCCCTCATAATATTGTGAATTCACTTATCGTGTCATTTTTGTATTTCTACCAATTTGAGCGCTGTGCAACCCAAATTTGAAATGCCATTACAATTATCGCTCCTGATTATGAATTACTACCTTGATCAAAAATTTCCCGGAATTTATTCAGAAAATTAAAAATACAAGTTTATTCATCTAAATCTATATTGTCCCCTTCAAAGTAATCCCCATCGACTGCAACACACTTATGCCAGCGCTTGATCCAATCCTCGAAACATTTTTTATATTCGGTTTTCGGTATGTCCATCAGTGCTTCCTGCGATTTTTCCATTACTTCCTCTCGGCTGCTAAAACGCGTTCCCCGTAATGGTTTTTTAACTCGATTGAACAGAAAGAAGTCACAGGGAGCCAAATCAGGTGAATTCGGTGGCTGTTGGATGGTATTTGTTGCATTTTTCGTCAAAAAATTACGAATAATGATAGCACTGTGCGACGGTGCGTTATCATGGTGCAAAATCCACGAGTTTTCTGCCCACATTTCTGGTCTCTTTCGGCGAATTGCTTCACGCAAACGTCTCATAACGCCCAAATAATACTCTTTGTTTACTGTCTGGCCTTCTGGCAAAAATTCATGATGCACTACACCGTTGTAATCCATGAAAACCGTCAGCATTGCCTTCTTTTTTGACTGAAAACGACGTGGTTTTTTTGGTCTCGGCTCATTTGGTGAACGCCATTCACTTGCCTGATGTCTGGATTGCGTGTCGTACTCATAAACCCACGTCTCGTCTCCAGTAATGATCCTTTTGATGAATGTGGGATCGGATTCAGCCTCGCAAATCATGTCTTTTGCGACGTCAACACGGTCTCTTTTTTGCATGAAATTGAGGTCTTTTGGCACCAACTTTGCTGCTACACGACGGAAACCCAAATCATTAACCACAATGTCTTGGGCGGATCCATAGGCAATGTTCAAGTCCTCCGCTATTTCTCTGATGGTTAATTTGCGGTTATTGACCAACATTTCTTTTACTTTATCAATTTTTTCACCGACTTTCGATGTCGATGGTCTGCCACTGCGTTCATCATCTTCGATTGACTCACGACCACTTCTGAACCGCTCGTGCCACTGGTAAACGACCGTTTTTTTTAGAGAATCGTTGCCGAAACACTTTTCCAACATTTCCAACGTCCGTGCGCCACTAAATCCGTTTTTTACGCAAAATTTAATACAAGTTCGTTGTTGCAAATTTAAATCCATTTCTGCAATTGTAAAAAATCGCCAACACACACAGAGATAGATGTACTCTTGGCTACGTAACTTTTGCAAATGTCAAGTTATGACACTAAGATTTAAAGGGAATATCAACAACAGATGTACCAATTTAACAAAAAAAACAGAACTCAAATCGGAACGATGGGAGCGCCACACGGTGGTTATTCCGGGAACTTTTTGATCAAGGGAGTATTCTTCGGTTGCATTTCGCAACTGTATTTTCGTTCATCAATACATTTTGCTGAAATATATTAATTAATTATTAAATTCTGTGCAGCTAGTGAAATTTTCGCATTGTCCACTCGTATCACTGATAATTTTTTAATTTTGACTCTCTGTACGAGATTTCTTCTGCTTCTTTACTGCCGTTACCTACAAGCAAGGTGGTATGCGAAAGGGGAACATGAACGTTGCTCCTCCTCTCTTTGAACCTTTTTTGAAAGTTTTTGTCTTGTCTTTCCTTTACAAGTCGTTACTCTATTCCCCTCCTATCCAAAGTTCTCCATAACTTAAAATTTCTTCTTTCATCCACATTTTCGAGCGCCTAACCGATTCTCAAAAAATCTTCCCGCCCCTCCCGAAAAGTGTCGAACATTTTGGAATAGTTTTTCTTTCCAACCCCTCGTCTCCCTTTCAAAGGCCGTGGTGAAGGAGGTGGGGAGATGGAAATGGAGGAGGAGGAGGGAAGGAAAAAAACGAGCGTAAAAATCGACGGTGCTGGAAATATCTACCCCCGGCGGTGCGGGTGTTGTCTCTTTACCCCCGCACCGAAGACCTTTCCCGTGTACGCCGGGCGCTATTTCCCCACACCCCCCTCCCCACCATCATCGTACCCCTCCTTTTTTTAAAGCCCCCTTTTTATCCTCATTCGCTCGTTTTTTTCCCTCACCCACCCCTTTTCAACCCTCCGCCCGAATGCTGGGGAGTAGAGTAGGAGACGCGATGCTTTCGCAGGGAAGGGTACGAGGGGAGCGGGGTGTGTGTGTGTAGGCAGGCAGTGGAAAGGGTTTCAAAGAGCGAGAGAGAGGAGGAACAACAATGGTGGACCCTGGAGCCTGTATAGAAAGGATCTAATCAATCACGTGGGGAGGGGGTTGCGGAGGGGGCGTGTCGGGAGGGGCGCTGGGGCCGAGAGGGCACCGGGGAGAAGGAGGTGGAGGGGTGAAGTGGCGAAGGAAGGGTGGGTGGGGGTGGGCGAGAGGGGGAGGGGATGTGGCGTCTGGTCCTCCTCCTCCATTCCTGCGTCCTTATAGCCCGCGAGAGGGATGGGGTTGGGGTGGGAAAGGGGATGGCGATGTCGGCCGTGGCGAGGAGAGAAGAGCCCTCACCCCCGCCCTCCGTTTTCCGCAGAAAAAGGCGGGTTCTGGCATCTCCCGCCCCGTGGCGCGATTTATCAACCGTTTTCCTCCCGTTCCCCGTTTCGACATCCTGACTCCAGAATGATTCTCGAGACCGACCGACCCCCTCCCCCTCTTCCTCTACTCCCTCCGCCGGGAGAGTGGACTCCTATATCTCTCACTCGCCTCCCTTTTCATTGCTCTCGCCTTTTATTTATTTCGTCCCCCTTTTGTGTTTATATACATGCATACATGTGTGTATATATATATATATACACATATGCATATATATATATAATATAGTATATACATCTATAATAATATATATATATATATAGTATATAGTACAATAGTATATGCGCCCACACACACCATTTCATACATACCTCTACGCACACCAATGCATGCGCGTGTGTATGTGTAGAGTATTTTTCCATAAATATACGTCCTTATTTATTTTTATATCGTTCCTGAAGGGGGTGGGGGGTTGTGGATGTCCGCGCGGATCATGGGAGTGGATTTTCAGTCGTAGTTTCTTGTCGTTGTCGGGTACGAGTGTAGTTCTCCAGGTTTTCGTTTAATTTATCGCGATCGTGGATTAATGCCTTCCGATAAGAGGAGTCTGATCAACATGAAAAGGGAATGAGTTCTCCCCCATTTGGGCCATTGGAATGCGGTTCTCTTCTTATGAAAATGTCTCAGTTGTCAGGCACACCAAATATTTCAATAGCGCCACTATGGTACACAGAAAATAAAAGCTAGTCTCCGAATTTTACCGAGGAATATGTACTCTTCATCAGATTTCAGTAGCACAGTGGAGTTATGAATGTCAATTTTAGCGTAGTGCATTTGGGTTTAACAGTAATTATTAACTCCACGTATATGGCTGTTGATAGATTATTTGTAATGTTATGAATCACCGAATGGAGCGTAGGGGCAATCCCAAATTCGGTGATCAGTAATAGACGCATGCTCCAAAAATTATTTAGCATATATTTCTCTATCAAAGGAATCAGAAATATTAAATATTTTGATCAATAATTATATGGGTTTGTGTGTTAGGTATGCGGCCGATGAAATGAATGAGAAGTTTTCTGATCTTTTTTCTAATTGAAAATTTGAATTTTAGTTCGTAGCGGAAACTGATCACAAATTTAACTGTGTGTGAGAATTTTCTGTTTGAATCAATAAAGGATTTATTGAATCAGTAAGCATTATTAATTTTACAATAGGATATTCCAGTTAAGTGGAGGATTTACATTGTGAATTTTGTCAATGGGAATCTGACTTCAATGTCGTTGTACTTCAGGTGTGGTGAAATTTTATTAACGGCCGACGTTTTATAAAACTTCCCATTGAATGCAACGCCATTTTCGTCTCGACTGCGGTGGTCAGCGGTCCTCCCCACCCCCACTGGTATACGAAACAGTCGCCATTATTCCTAAACCACCCCTCGGACCCCCGTTGGTCAAATCCCCCTCTCAGCCCCGAACCCTTTCCCTCACTAATCACCCTTCGCGCCAATTAAACCGGTCAACCGCCTCTGGTCCCTATCCCGTCCCCCTTCTGCGCATTCCCTCTTCCTCATCCGCCCCTTATGGCCACCCGCCCACCCACAATAACCCCCACCCCAATAGCCCCCGCCCCCACCTCAACCCGAACCCTCCGGTAACGCAACCCACTTGAATCCCCCGCCCCTCGTGTCTCTTGCACTCCTCGCGACGTAAGACCCCCCCCCCCCCCCGATTACGAGACTGCACCCTACCCCTTTTATATCCCTGGCGATAGACATCTCCTCCCCAAATCTTGCCGTCCTCACCCTTGCTCACTCGCCTTAGACTTACGTACTACGATGCATACTGTATTCCGTTTCTCCTGCAGTGACCGAAAATACTTCTGTTTTTTCTATATTCCAAGCTCGCAAGCGAAATATAACAAGCATTTAACTCTGGAATTTATCATTTCAGTCCATAAATTAGTTCACTTATCACTCTTCATATTTTACAGATCCAGGTATACGTATGCTTCTACGACCTCATTTGTGCCTCGTTTTCCTTTGACCGCTTTGTGGGCAAACAATATAATTTCTTTGCGAATCTGTTTTGCAAATTTGTACCTGATGATGCCGCAAGTCGGTGAAACGTGTGGTACCGTATAATAAAATCTGTGGAAAAGTATGAGTCTTTCTTTTTAGTATGGATATAATTTCTCTCCATCATTGTCTCTAACTCATCTTCTTGGTATTCTTCCTTCGGCTGGCGCACAATCTCATCAAGTTAACTAGCATATGCAACCAATTCTAGTCCATCATCAACGTACTCCCCTTTTCCGTGATTGGGTGTATACTTTGCTCCTCATTTTGTTAATTTAATTTTCTTACCCGTCGTCACTGTGAATGGTTCGCGTTACTTCATGTTCAATATTCATTATCTCGAGTGCCACTAATCGAACGAGTCGTGAGACTTATTCAGGGCACTGCGTTAAATTATTTGATAATTTTCTAATTGTGACACAATGGGTTACAGTGCATTTCGGCGTATTGTTTTTAGACCTAGAGTTGATTTCTCAGTTCAAGTGATCCTCGTGCAAAAGCCACTGTCCTGCGTCGGGGGATACTGTAAATTACATAAATTTCATATTGATAAACGCACTGTGCCGTAGTAATTATTCCCGGGTCGTGAAAAAGGGATCAGCTCTTTGGAGATAAATTCGACGTACGCGGGGTTGAAAAAAAAATTGCTCTGAATCAAACCGGGAACAAAGTGGTACTTTTTACATTTTCTTATTTTATTTTCAGTGCGCGAAGTGCATTTAGGGGCGGACTTGGTCTGAGCGAGGAATCCGGAGACCGTTTCATTTCCCTCCCCGCGCCCCCTACCCCCACTCCTACCCCAACGTGTCGTAATTTGCCAATCTTGTCGTCGGGAGGTTTTTAAATCCGCGCAAAAATGGGCCGCTGATGGTGACGACGACGCCTTTTGAAGGTGATGAAATCGAAATATTTTTCCGCCACTCTTCAGCTGGCCGACCGGAGCATTAGTCTCCCTATCCTCCCATTCCCTCCCCCACCCCCAATCTCTCTCTCTCTCATAGGATGGACGACGAGCACTTTGCCATAAATGCGAAAAGGGCGAGAGACGAAAAATGTCCCTCTCCCACCTCCCCGCCCCTCGACCACTCTGTGCGAGTGCGATTGTGTATGTGTGTGTGTGGGTGTGCATGCGCGCGCGCGGGCTCGCGGATGCATTTCATCGGGGCGTAAATGCCACTCCCGCGAGGCTAGGCAGTCATTTAGTGTGCAATAAACAATTATTTCCGCGTCGCCATTTTTACCCCTCCACATTAAGCTCCGCTCCAAAACCCCACCACCTTCCCATCTTCCCCCCCCCCCGCCCTTTCCAACCATCACGCCGGGGAGAAACAAGAGTCACCGATCGCGCACGTCCGCGGGAAAATAGAGAAAAAAAGACGGGTTGGGGAGGTGGGTGTGGTGAGGGCGGGGGTGGAAGGAATCAAAATGCGAGGGCGAATAAAAAGACGCGACGGGAACACGAGTAGTCGGGGCAGATGCATAAACGAGCGCGACCTGCCGTCCCAATTACCCTCCGGGAGGAGGTCTGGGAGAGGCGGGGTGGGGGCGGGGGGTTGAGTGGGGATGGGGGCGGATAAAAAACAACGCGCTCGGAACACGTGAGGGAATGAATGATGAAGGATTTGTGTAATTCTGTTTTGCACAATGAATGCGCGCGGTGCGGCCGCAATATCTCTGACCTGCCGTGCACCCCTCCCCTCCCTCCCCGCACCCCTCGCTCGGGTGATTGAGCGGGCGGGGGAGAGTTCAAAATGGGAGACGCGGCTGGATTTCGGCGAGGGGAGCGGAGAGGGAGGGTTGGAGGTGGTGGGTTGGTCAATGGCTGCTGCTCCCTGTGTCGCGGGGGGGGGTATGTGTGTGCGGGGAGAACGAGGGTGGGGGTGACGCGCGGACGTAAATGGCGCACGGTCTGCCTGACCTACGTCACGCGGAAACGGTCCTCGGGACGTTCAAGGGTGAGGTGAGGCTCGGGGGGGGGGGCGCGAATGGTGGGTGGGTTGGGAACAGAGAGGAGACGGGAGGGAAAGAGGTGGGGAGGGGTCGCGCACAAGAGAATGGCGAGGAGGGGACTTGACTGAATGCGCAGAATAAAACGAGAGGAAATGGCGCACGGTGTGTCCGCGCGTGCACAGAAACAAACAAGGGTCTCGGGTTCTATGCATCACGCGGGATGGTGCGAGCGGGAGAGGGAGGTGGCGAGGTCGGGTCGGTGGGGTGGTGGATGCGCTTTAATTTTTGCGCGGGAAGGTGTGGGGGAGTTAGAACGGTGGGGGGAGGGAGGGGGGCATGGGAGAAATGGTGCTAAATTCATGTCGCTGAGAGCTTTCAGGGTAAACCGAATGTGCGAGGAGTTTTTTGGTACGATGTTTATTTTTTTCGTCTCGCGCCTCGCTCCCGCGTAAAAACCTGATGCCCGATTGCGTAGACTTCCGTCATTCCCTTCCCATCAACCCCCCTCCCCTTCCCGCCCTCCACTCCCCTCCTAACCGACCGACCAAATGCATGGCTCGCGCATATTACGTTATTCTCTCCCGCTTCCCCCCCCCCCCCATTCGCCCACATCACCCCGAGCCCTCTCCCCGCTCCCGTTTTTGTTTTTCCCCCTGTTTATATGGAGACGGAGTATGTGTAGGTGTCAGAATGATAAAAAAAGGACACAGAAACAGATAGCGCTTCCCTCGCTGTAGCCGATGGATAGCTGTCGATAGTATCTGGATGATGTACTTGACAACCAATAAGCCATTCCGTGCACACATCGGTGCGGTAATTTTACGCTTTTTGTTCTCGTTTCCATTTTTTTCTTTACAGTATTCTCGTTTTTTTTTTGTTTTTGCTTCGCCACCGTTCCCGGGGTCACCATCGGTGTGGAGTAGGGCGGGCGGTGGCTGGGATGGAGTGGGGAAGGGTGTTTCGAGGGGCGTCGTGGCGTTTGGAAATGTGTGCCCGCGGATGTGTGTATGTGTGTGTGTGTTTTGTATTCGTTAGGTGTCGTTCGAGCAGGGTGCACGCTCTGCCTTTGTGTTTGTGTGTGGAAGTACGTATGGGACTCCCTTCGATCTCTCTTTATATGCGAGCCCGCTGATATGTGCGTCGCGCGTTCCTCCTGCCCCGTTTGTCCTCGCGATATTTTTTCTCCATCCCCGTGTCCCCGTTATGTATTTTCTTTCCCATATTTTCCATCCGAGCGGTTCGCGAGTTTGTCTTTTCCTTTCATTTTTTTTACCATCCCGTTTTGAGAGGGGAAAATATATATGTGTGTGTGTGGATGTATGCGTGTGTATGTGCTGGCGCCCGGGATGGGGCCAGGAGGAGAGGAGGGGGAAAAAAGGAAAGGGCGAAATTAATGAAATTTTGCGGCTGGTCGTTTTCGTTCGCTTCCACGTTTCGGTTTTGTTTCTACCTTTTATATCCTCCTCTCTCTCTCTCTCCGCGTTTTATAATTCATGAAAAATGAGATCCGTTTCGCGAGGCTTGCTGGTCCGAGTAAAATGGAACGCAGTGTTTTCTAATTAGAGTAACGAGGACAAATCTGGCGGGCGGTGTCATAGAATTTTTACTCGTGTGCGAAATGCATTGGATCTGGTTTCCTTCCGTTCACGGATTATACTTACGCATGTGCGGAAGGTCGTCGGGGATGGGATAGTATTTTATTTCCTCCGTTTCCATATGATTTCATTATTTTTCGATCTTGCCCTTCTTTGGCATTGTTTCGAGCTATCCTCAAAAGACGAGCAAGTTGAAGTCGAGGGGGGTATGTTGGTAAAGTTGAGTAAAAGGTGGAGAATAAAAGTACAGACCTATGCTTGAACGTTTATTTTCTGCCGTGAGTGAATTTTGAAATTAACCCAGTTTTTGCTTGCTCCGATAAAGTCTAGGTGCGCGAATATTTTCCCCGTTTCAACCATTTTCGTCCTCATAAGTTTTCCATATGCTGAGCTGAGCCGCAAGCATGTTAGTTTGATCTACCAAAATGTTTCTTCATTTTCTCTCATCCCGGGTATTACAGGATCCCTGCATGCGATTTTATTCCTCTACTTTTCGAAAGGGCGTTAGATTTCTCTACTAGCGGCATCCTTTTTTGAAATTTGACCG
This sequence comes from Hetaerina americana, assembly GCF_022747635.1. Classification (NCBI taxonomy): domain Eukaryota; kingdom Metazoa; phylum Arthropoda; class Insecta; order Odonata; family Calopterygidae; genus Hetaerina; species Hetaerina americana. The sequence goes on from NW_027287538.1 coordinate 27,040,736, forward strand.
TCGTAAAAACTTAGAGAAAGCTTAGAGCTTACTCGCCCTTTTGTAAAAAATTAATACTTTGATGCTTCTACAAATAGCCCCAACTTCGTGCCATTCGTTTTGGTTAAATACCTAATCGTTTGAACTTTTACCGGTACCGGCGTGCGGAAGTGGAATTTCGAACTGGTACCGAAGATAACATTTTGAATTCGTTAGGAAATTGGGAAATAGTTTTGATTTCGGCAACATCATTGACTGTACGAGTGAAGGATGGGAAACATCTACCAGATAACTCGAATCCAGCCCGTTCCATATCTTTAATAATGACGATAGGTCGCCGAAAATTCTTGGTTACACGCATCCCTTTATATTCCCGCATTCGAATTATGCGTGTTGGACGTTAGTGGCTTTGGCGCGAAGGGGGTCTCCGATTCCCCCATTCATCCCCCCTGCCTACACCCTCCACCCTCCCTTGGGTCCTTCCCATTTCTGCCACTCCCCCGAAAACGCTTTGGTGCATTCGAAGCTGGGCGGCGGGGCATTCGGCATGGTATTCCTTTCACCCTCCGGAAACAGGGGCCCGTTTCCTGTGGCGCAATTCCTTCAGCCCCACCCACCACTCCATTCTCTATTCCACCCCCTCCTTTCCCTCCTCCCCCCGTCCCCCACCCCATTTCTAAGCTTCTTTCTCCACTACTCCCCCCACCCAATCCTTCAACCCCCGACCAACAACCCCCTTCGTTGCGTATCCCCCGCATACAGACCCATCCTTCCTCCTCAAAGGGTACACGCACCCCTCACTCTCCCTCCTTCCTCCTCAGCCTTTTGCGAATCTGCATGTCATGTCTATCCCCTTTCCCTACTCCTATCACCCTCTTCTTCCGGGAAACAAGGGGCGAGAGGGTGGGAAGGTTAGGTAGTGAGTCGGCTCCGTTTATGCAAGGGGGTGAGTGTACGTTGCGGAGCGTCGCGGTAGCTTACGGGGAGCATGAAAGTCCGCCTACCCCCGTCGTTTCTGCTCTCCCACCTTACGTATTTGCTAGGCGCGAGAGACAAATTCCTGCCTTTTACATCGACATCAAGGGTGGAGGTCCGACCACAAGGGCCCAGGAGCGTCGCTCTCCTCCGCGGTGTCTCCAAAGCGACTTTCGTCCCCCGCGGACCAAGTTGGCGTCACACAAGAGGAATGACTTTCATTTCGTCCAACAGGGAAAGAGGCCAGGGCAGAAAACGGCGATAAGGTGAAGATTTGATCAAATTGAGCGCATGTACAAGTACTGCATTCTGATTGCAGATGGAAGAGTGAAATTCTCCGTGAGGGATGGAGAAGGTGGCTAAGAATGGAATTCCTTCTTGAATCTAGAGGTTAATGGCAGATAAGTGGACCTAATATTGTTTACTGCTATGACGAATATAAAATGGAGGCAATTGGGTGTTCAGACGGAGTGAAATTTCGTTTTTTTTCCTAAAAATCACTATAATTTCACTCTTATATTACTAAAAAGAAGAGAATGGAGGTAAAACGTCGTCTTCCTTACTTTGTGCATTTAGAGTTTCTCCTCTCATCACTGAATGAGTTAATAAGTTGATAGAACGGACCATAGAAAGACCCAGTGAAATATAGAAATCTGTCGATGAAATTGGTTAATAATGCGAACTGGAATAATATAAAAACAATTTCAGTGTATTTTAATATTATTCGACTCTAATTAAATTCCAGTTCGTCAAGGATTTGCTTAATTATTTTGCTGTTGGAGTTTTATTATTTACTTCATGAGGTTATTAATATAATGATTAACTTTGGAATAGTTGAAATAAATAAAGACTAAAGAAATTTATAAATGCCTTTTTAAGTGCAGTGTCAGTTAAATTGTGAGCTTGCAGGTGTTATGTGAGATGCAACTTTCTCTGTTCCTTGTCGTAAGAATAGTTGAAAGTCAAATTACTCCGGCCTATATCCTCGCCAAGAATGGGTGTATCATAGCTCTCACCTTATTTGTAGAGTCTATCGGTGCAAGGTGAGAAATCTTTAGGTGCGTCATTCCAAATTAAAATTCACAACTCGTAGCATGTTTTCAAGGGACGGCAAGGTTACTCGGCTGTTTCCTCAACCAGAATATTGAGGATTTAAAAACTATCGAGGAAATTCGTGTACGTCTTTCGGAGCGTTGGTGAGTGGAGAGGAATCAAGGGGCCTCGAAACTGTTCCGCGGAGGAGGTAGGCGTGATGGGTTGAGGTAGGGGAAGTTTCCTATTCAAGGGACCCCTGCCGTGCGAGGGGGTCCGCCTCCCCTCCCGAGCCTTCCTCTCGAAGGAGCCAAATTCGCCGACGTAACACCCTCCTCCAGAGATGGGGACCTGCCTCTTTCATCAAAAATCACGCACCGATAATAACGACCCCGTCACAATACATCTGCATTTGCCCGGCGCCGTTTCAACCCCCTTTAACCCCTCTTTCCTCCCCCCTTCCCTCCAGCCAACCCCATAGAGCACCAAACCATCCATTCCAACCCCCCTTTCCCCCCCGGCGTCTCGGGAAAACTTCCCGGCATCCCCCGCGAGCATCCATCAACCATTCGCCACGAGGGATGGACGGAGATATCCTTGAGCTCGTTGAGGCCAAAGACGTACTTTTTGAGAAAGGAAACTTGAAAGTTATTTCGACGGGCGGGATTTTTTTTTCGTGCAAGTATACAAGGTTGTTACGTTTGTTCCTCGCCTCCTCTCCTCTCTGCCTTGCCTCCTCTTGAATTCCCAAATTTATTCGAAATTCCTCGTTTGCCGCCCTCGCCTTATCACCCGCCCCTGTTTCCTTCTAGATGTCTCTGTTTCCTCCTTCCTCTGGACCATTATCCAACAGAGAGGGACCCCTGCTGGGGGTTGGAAACATAACGACCAGTTTTGGGAGAACTTTTTGGTTCGAGATTGAATTGACTAGAATGTTATTGTTGTATGTATTTTTTCCCCTTGCCTTTATTTCCTTCGGTCCTTTTTTTTTTAGGACTGGAGGGATTGAAACGTTGAGCGTATTGGTTTATAGTTCCGGATTATATGGAGCGTGTAAGCTCCTCCTTTTCTCTTCCCTAAAGATGCATAGCTTCCCTATGCGACCCATGGGAAATAAACATGCGGGAAGTTATTTTTATTCCGAATCGGGTCAGCCTTCTCTTAGAATTTTTTCAGGCCAACTCGAGTGCGTTGCATAGGAGACTCCCGCATCTTTTTAGGATGTCTTCTTGATGCATTCTATTTTTTGGGGGTGCAGCTACCCTAGAGACACCGTAAATGCGCTTTTTTTAATGTTGAAGGTGCAAAGACGATTGCCGTTTTTCAAAAATCAACCCATACATTCAGTAGTTATACAGCCTAAATATAAGTTCTCATTCTTTATATATAATAATCTTCCTGCATCAAATATCCTTTTTTGGAAAATATTAGAGAATTTTTGGAACAGTTATCGTGACGCGTTCTACAATAAGGGAAGGTTCTGTAGCTTGTATCAGTCTCTGGGTGTTTGCATGCCCGTTTGATTTCAACCCCGAAGTAATTTTGAGAATCAAGCGGACATAAATTATTCTCTTAAATTCTTTCTGACCAAGTACCTAGAATTTTAAGACAAAATTTCCACGTTTGAATTCCTCAAAACCCCATTTTCAACAATTCTCCGGGCTAAATCTGCGACTAAACGGACGCGCGGAGTAAATTTTGAGAGCTCCGGAGCACTCACACTCTTGGGCAAATCACGAGAGTTTTCGGAAGAACGGCCGGGGAGAGGGGGACGGGGCGAACACGGGAAACATCTTCGCCGGCCTAGTTTTTCGATGGGCGGCGTCGACACTGCGACTGCCAGGGAAACTTGGGATGGCCTGTGACAACCATTTGGCCGAGGAGGCGTCGAGTGAGGTTACGCTTGGAGATGCCGTGTCCACGTCCTCCTGCACTCGGAGACGCCTCGGTTCGGGTCACGCGTGAGCGGGATTGAGCGGCGCGCCGCGCCTTCCTTTTTGAGTTGCCGGGGGAGGGGGGTGTCGGAAAAATCCGCGAGATGGGCGAGGAGCGTGCGGGGGATGGAGGGAGATGGGGCGGAAAGGGGGTTGGGGAGGCGGGCGAGGAGAGGAAATAAAGAGGGCGGGGGCGGGAGGGAGGGAGTGATTTGTTGCCCTCCACGGTTTTCCCCAAAGCGCGCGCCCCCAGGACGACGGTCCCAGAGTCCTCTTCAAGCGAGAAAAGGAACTAACATATTTCCTCGGCTCCCGAAGTGTGACACGTACTGCTGTGGTGCAGTAAATAACCAAGTTTCGTGCTGGGCTAAGGTCCCCCGAGGTTTAAGGCCCTGCAAAGTAGAAAAGGGGTTTTTTTTACGGAGGTGGCAAGAGTTAAGGGGTGTGCGGGGTTGAATCGAGAGTGGGGAATGTCCTCTGGGAAGGGACGGCACACGGGGTTCAGGGACTGGAAATAAAGTGTGCACTGTATGAAGGAGATGTGCCTACTTGAGTGAGAAGAAAGAGGGTATGCGTAATCAAAGAGGCAGGGACGACGTCTGCTTTATGAGGGTTGGAGGTGTCGAGAGCGGTCGTCGAGGAACTCAAATCTGCGGTAAATAGCTGGCTGTCAGTATTGAAATTTTAGATGCATTATTTAATGAGTACACTGAAATTAATCTGTTTTCAAGCAAGTTTAATGTATTTACAATCGTTCGTCTGGTGCGGTAATTAAGTATTAACCGTTGAGAACAGAGAGCGTATAATTGTGAAAGTTATCCTCGCTGAGCAAATTTAAATTTTCTTTATTTAAAACAGATTTCACTGGCATTCATGGCATAAATACCTCAGAAGTAGTATATTTTAATTTTTGAAGTTCCACCCTCGCGTATGCTTTCGTCGAAAGCTCGGAGAGGAATGTATTTCAGGTGGAGTGGAGTCAAGGGCACGCGGACATGGCAGTAGGACCGTGCGCATTGAAATTGGCACCCGGCATGATGTTTTGCGATATGAAGATCTTTCCCGAAGTTACTCCTACTTTTCCCGTGAATTGAATCAACGGGTTTGCAAGCGTCGTCAATCGAAAACAATCCGGAATTCGACGAATAAAAGAGCTGCGTCGGTATTACGTTATTCTTTTTTTCACGAAAAACTCGAGTGAATTTTGTGCGGCGTAGGGTCCAAAAAATGACGGAAATGGTTCATGAGACGAAATAAATTCTTTCCGCGCGCCGGCGGCGAGAGAGAAAAAAAAACTATTCATCAGTATTTACGGGGTACCGAGGGTGGGGACGCGAAAGAGACGAGGATGAGGGAGAAGTGCTTGGAGTGGGGTGGGTGTGTTTGAGATAGAGAGAGGGGGGGAGGGGTTGGGAGAGAGAAATGTAATATTTACTGCGCTAATCCACACACGAGGATTAGACGTGGCTGCGCCAAGCGTTTTGAAGAATGTGAGTGAAGGGAGAAGGGAGCGCGGAGTCGGAGGCATTCGGTGGAGGAGGAGGAGGAGGAGGGGGTGATGTACGTGGGGGAAGGGTGGAATCCGCGGGGCGGGGGTGGAGCTGGAGGTGTGGCGGCGGAGAGAGGTGGGGGCAGAGGGGGGTTTAAAATAAAGCCAATGATCGCTTTTGTCAACGCTGCGTTCGGATGATCTAAGGCGGCCGGGTCTCGCTGAGTGGAAGGGTTGGTTTGGTGGGTTGGTTGAAGGGGGGAAAGGAGAGAGGCACTCTGAGGGAGCGGTAGGATTTGGGGAAGCCGGAAGGGTGGCTGGAGGGACGTGGGGGTTTGGCCCCGGGCAAGGGAGAGGGGGGGGCGAGAGCTTGCGAGAGAGAGAACTGTGGCAGTAGCGACGAGTTCGAAGGTATATTTGATCAAGATACTTGACATTTAGGGCTCCAAGTCTCCACAGCTCTGGGTTATAGCTTTATCCCTATTGTAAGCAAGTTTCCCATTGGCCGAGTCCACCCCCCTCCGTTTCCACCCGACTCTCTCACCTCCCCCCCCCCTCCGGGGATGTGTTGGCTCGTCCCGTTAGTTTTATACAAACAAGAAAAACCTACTTTATTGTATGTGATGTTAGTTTATAGTGGCTACACATCTCCCAAACTTTGGACTTGAGCGAGGGAAAACTTTCTTGTCTGCTTCTCAAATTCCAGGGCTCAAATATTGCCGTTACGCCGGGGCTGGAAAACATTTTTCGACGTAGTTTCCCCCGCGCCTCAGCTACCCAAGACAAACTGTGAAAATCTATCCAATGGGGGCGCGGTAGACCCCATTCGCAAAATGTACGTTTTATTTATTCTGGGCTCTCATTTTTATCATATGCAACCGAACGGGGGTCCGCATGAAATTCATTTTCGCATTGGCTTAATATCACAATTTTTTCATGAAATTCATGACCCCTCTTTTTTGGAACAAATGCTAGAGGTAACTGTTTCTCCTGAACTTTTCTCGCTGCTCTTGGTATTGTTTTTAGGAGCATTCGTACTCAAAAGACCGCGCAGTGTCGGACCGTTTCAATTCCCGATTTTCTTTTATTTCTGCTAGTGGGGAAACTGAGTAGTTACTCTCTGGACAGGAGGGCATTTATCTCGTTCTCTCTGCGCGAAAGATCGAAGGAGCAGCGCGAGCGGTGGTGCTCGCCCCATTCCCCTTCGTGCTCTCGCGTTAGACATTCTGCCCGGAGTGGAATTTTCCCCGTGTGCACCGGCGCGCCTCCCGTCTCGAACGCAGCACGGCCATCGCTGTCTGTCGCGGATCCTCGCAGCCGACGGAATGAACGGGAAGAGGGTCGTGGAAAGGTGGGGTGGGAGTGAAAGGGGTTCTGGGGAGTGTAGGAGGAATGTGGGAGGTGGCAGGAATATGGCGGTGTGGAGCGACAGGGATCGGGAGCGGGGGCGGGCGCCGAAAAGGGGGACGGAGGGGAGACGCGCGGAAAACAATGGGCGCGCCAAAGGAAGTGGGGGAGGGAAGAGTGGCGTCGTCGGTAATGTTTCTTACCCACGGTACTCGAAAAAGTGTAATTCGATTGTGAACTAGACGGGTTTTACAGAACATAATCCGTCAGTGTACCTTTCTTTCCCTGCAACCGTCCTCTCCAGTCAACGAAGGAAACCTTTGTTGAGAATTGAGCTTTCAACAGTTGGAGGGAAACAACGATCACGTGTTTACAAAATTGTGTGTGTGTATATATATATATATATATATATATATATATATATATATATATATATATATATAATAAACCTGGAACATGTATATACACACGCGCATATATATATACATATATGTATATATATACATATGTATGTATATACATATACATATATGTATATATATACATATATGTATATATATGTATATATATATGTGTGTGTGTATATATATATATGTATATATATATTTGTATATATATATATGCATGTATATATATATATATATATATATATATATATATATATATATATATATATATATATATATATATATATATATATACACATGTATGTATGATTTCGTCGACGTAACACGGAAGTGCCGAATAGTGCATTACACAGTAACAAACAATATAGAAACACAAAAAAAGATCACTCACATGTTATTTCTTGATAATTTCGACGGAATTCTACTCCGTCTTCATCGGAAAGTTTGCATTACTTCTCTATTTTCCGATGAAGACAGAGTAGAATTCCGTCGAAATTATCAAGAAATAACGTGTGAGTGATATTTTTTTGGTGTTTCTATATTGTTTGTTACTGTGTAATGTACTATATATAAATATAAATATATATATATATATATACTACCTTGATCAAAAAGTTCCCGGAATAACCACCGTGTGGCGCTCCCATCGTTCCGATTTGAGTTCTGTTTTTTTGTTAAATTGGTACATCTGTTGTTGATATTCCCTTTAAATCTTAGTGTCATAACTTGACATTTGCAAAAGTTACGTAGCCAAGAGTACATCTATCTCTGTGTGTGTTGGCGATTTTTTACAATTGCAGAAATGGATTTAAATTTGCAACAACGAACTTGTATTAAATTTTGCGTAAAAAACGGATTTAGTGGCGCACGGACGTTGGAAATGTTGGAAAAGTGTTTCGGCAACGATTCTCTAAAAAAAACGGTCGTTTACCAGTGGCACGAGCGGTTCAGAAGTGGTCGTGAGTCAATCGAAGATGATGAACGCAGTGGCAGACCATCGACATCGAAAGTCGGTGAAAAAATTGATAAAGTAAAAGAAATGTTGGTCAATAACCGCAAATTAACCATCAGAGAAATAGCGGAGGACTTGAACATTGCCTATGGATCCGCCCAAGACATTGTGGTTAATGATTTGGGTTTCCGTCGTGTAGCAGCAAAGTTGGTGCCAAAAGACCTCAATTTCATGCAAAAAAGAGACCGTGTTGACGTCGCAAAAGACATGATTTGCGAGGCTGAATCCGATCCCACATTCATCAAAAGGATCATTACTGGAGACGAGACGTGGGTTTATGAGTACGACACGCAATCCAGACATCAGGCAAGTGAATGGCGTTCACCAAATGAGCCGAGACCAAAAAAACCACGTCGTTTTCAGTCAAAAAAGAAGGCAATGCTGACGGTTTTCATGGATTACAACGGTGTAGTGCATCATGAATTTTTGCCAGAAGGCCAGACAGTAAACAAAGAGTATTATTTGGGCGTTATGAGACGTTTGCGTGAAGCAATTCGCCGAAAGAGACCAGAAATGTGGGCAGAAAACTCGTGGATTTTGCACCATGATAACGCACCGTCGCACAGTGCTATCATTATTCGTAATTTTTTGACGAAAAATGCAACAAATACCATCCAACAGCCACCGAATTCACCTGATTTGGCTCCCTGTGACTTCTTTCTGTTCAATCGAGTTAAAAAACCATTACGGGGAACGCGTTTTAGCAGCCGAGAGGAAGTAATGGAAAAATCGCAGGAAGCACTGATGGACATACCGAAAACCGAATATAAAAAATGTTTCGAGGATTGGATCAAGCGCTGGCATAAGTGTGTTGCAGTCGATGGGGATTACTTTGAAGGGGACAATATAGATTTAGATGAATAAACTTGTATTTTTAATTTTCTGAATAAATTCCGGGAAATTTTTGATCAAGGTAGTATATACACACACACATACATACGTACATACATACTTATATACGTACATACATACAATTCTACTCTGCCTAATGGACTACCATATCAAATCCCCGTATACATACACGTGTGTATATGATTAAATGGCTAGTAGACGTTCCGATGATTAAATGGCTAGTAGATGTTCCGTATACGTAAAGAATATCTCATCGTCCCAAGTAAAGATCTTAAAACCTGGCCCTCCATTTGCATCTGATTCGACTTCCATTAGACGTCATCGACGTGGACGGTATGATCTGCACATTAGCCAAAGAAGAGGAATCATTTCCCGACGAGTTAATGCTCAGTTCCCAGACAGACACTTCAAAAGAAACAAATTGATGAACAATGTAGAACTTTGCCAAGAGACGCGAATGATTAACAAACATTTCTTCATCCACTGGAGCTGGCTCATTTCTTTTCCGCGAATCCTGAAGCATGTATTACAATTTTGGATAACTACCACAGACTGTACTTCGTGTAGAAATGGCTTGGGAATGACAAGGAGGCTAACTAAACTGGTGCAACCGTACTTAAGTTTGCATGATTTTCGCTTAGGACGCATAGAAGAGGTGTTCACTCGGCACCATTCAGGTATCTTTTGGTAGAAACGTTTCAGAGGACGGAATGAAGCCGAAACATAAGCCTTCCTCGGAGGGAGAGGAGGCCTTTTGCCTCGGGTGGATGAAGGAACGCTCGGGGCACAGGGAACGGTGGTAAAAGTGGCGAAATAGGAGGAGAAAGAGGAGAGCACAAGTCGGAACGGGGGAAAAAGAGAGAAGTGTGCGGAGGCCTTTGCGGGTCCTGGTGAGGGGGGTGGGGGTGTGTGCGAGGGAGGGGCGGGAGGGTGGAAGTGGGTGGGAATGAGATGGTTTGGGGGGGGAAGGGATGAAGGGAGGGCGTCTGAACAGCAAAGGGCACCCGTAGGATTACGTCTGCTGCGTGTGAGCCGTTCGGATGAGGCAATCCTTTACCGGAGCTGTCCAAAGGGCGCTTTTTTCGCTTTCCTCCCTTTCCTCTGAAGGGATGGGCGCGCGGGCCGGGGTGGAGGAGACGCGGGTTTATTTCTCTGTTGGATTACCGTTGCCCCCCTCACCCACCCCCGTGCTCCTCCCTCCCCCCCTCCACCCACATCTCCACCCCTGGATCCATTCCTCCCCACCACTATCCCGCCCCCCCAACACACACAAATACACTCGGCCCACCTCTCTCTTCCCTACTTTTTCCGCTCCCCGAGCCTTCTCCTCCTCCCGCCCGACCCCGTGGTGCCCCGCGTGCTCTCTTCTCTATCCTCGCCCTGCTCCCTCCCCCCGCCCTCCGCCCCCGACCTCTCCCGGCCTCCCTTTTCTCCCGCACGAGTGATAATAAAACACTCGCTCAGACGCTTGTGTTGTTGGTGTAGTGAGGATTTTGAGGGCGGGAGGGGGTGGTTTTTTTTTCGGTTGCGTAGGTGAGGTGTTTTGTTTGGGGAGGGATCGAGAAAGGGAGTGAAGGAGCGGGGAGCGGCGCGCGGGGGCGGGATAGGGCAGGAGGGTGGAAAATAAATAAAAAGTGGGATGTGTCCGAGGGATTGTGGAGGCGGAGAGTTTAGGAGGCCCTCCCACACCGCGTCAGTTTTGAGAACTTCTCTCTCTCTCTTTCTCCGTATTCCCTTCACCTCTCTCACTCTCTCTTTCTCCGTATTCCCTCCACCTCCCTCTCTCTTTCTCTTCGCTCTCCCTCCGACGGGTTTCTACAAACACACACACACACACACACACACACACTACTCTTCTCGAGCGCAACCCCACGGTATCACATCACGCACTTTCTAAACCGGGGATATTTTTCCACCTCGGGCACAGCTCCGCCAACATAAACTCTTTACTCGTGTGAGGGTATAAACACGGGCAAACACAGGATCTTCTTTCCTCGAGTATCCTCGGGATCGCTCGGCCTTGATATTCCCTCTTTTTTTCCGGTTTTCCTCAAACTCATATCCTATATGCGCAAGTTGCTGTCTTCAGGGTGGATTCGGTTGTTTTTCTAATCGAACCTGGAATGGAAGATGCTTTGATGACGGTTCAGCTTGTATTCATGCCTCAGTTGTCATGATATATATTCCTATATATGTGTGTGTGTGTGTGTATATATATATATATATATATATATATATATATATATATATATATATATAATGGGCTGACACAACATAACACAAATAGAACAGAATAGACACATAAAAAAGAACACTTACACGGTAAATTGTTCGAGCTTTCGGCCCTCTCAGGGGCCTTCTTCAAGAGAGTCTCTCTTGAAGAAGGCCCCTGAGAGGGCCGAAAGCTCGAACAATTTACCGTGTAAGTGTTCTTTTATATGTGTCTATTCTGTTCTATTTGTGTTATGTTGTGTCAGCCCATTATTGTGCCGCTCGTATGAGTTTTTCCGTACAATCGTTATATATATATATATATATATATATATATATATATATATATATATATATATATATATATATATATATGTGTGTGTGTGTGTGTGTGTGTGTGTGTGTGTGTGTATGTATGTATGTATGTGTGTGTGTATGAAATAAACATTGATCAAATTTTAACGATCTCTTTCTTTGAGGTCGTGCTTTACTTAAGATATCTATCCCTTACTGTTTAATATTTGTTAAAGTAAGTACCGATTCCGTCTGTTAAGTGATTGCAATGGAAATGCAATAGCATACCTCAACTTGTCTTATGCTGAGAAAACCCTTTCATGATTTTATACCTGAAATACCTGATTACCTTTTCATTAACTTTGAGTCCTGTGAGTGCGTAGGTCCATCTTAGGTTTGATAAATTCCTGGTGACTCTCAGTTCCCATGCGGTTTTCAAGAGAAATATATATTGATGCCATTTGAGGGAAGCATTGCTTCTTAAGGTGTTCACTGAAAATAATATTGAATTCACCAGCCTAAGGGGTTCACATTACATTTGCGATCAATATTTTGGTCACTACTGCTAACATTTTGTGCCGAAGGGTTGACGTGGTAATGGAATAGAACATCCCAGCTTGGAATGTATCCTCCCTCCGTTTCCGAGGAATTTACTTCAGATTAAATATGAACGAGTATGCGCATGGTTATTGAGTTAAGAGTCACTAGAATTCCCGGAGAGACCGAGTGAGTGAACGCCCTCGAATATGGGAGAAATTTAGATTTCGGTGCCGTTAACTTAGACTGTTTCGACTTTTTCCGCGACTCGGTTAGAAAATGAAGGGCGTATTAACCAAATTTGAGAATGCCCAAATTTTTTCTGTGGTTTAAATCGCCATTTCCCTTCTCGCGCGGGCGAGTACACAGAGGCCTTTTGAAAAGCCTTATGTTTGCGTTCACTGGTTCTGAATTTACGGAAGGGTCACACGGAGAGCGAGAGAGAGAGGCATCCATGGAGGAGTGAAAGGAGGAACGGAGAGAGATGAGCGTGGATGTTTGAAGGGGAGAAGGAGGAGGGTGGGAAGGGGAAGGGCGTTGCGTGGAGTGGCGGGCGGGGCGCGGTGAGGAGATGTAGGTGGGGCGAGCAAAGAGGATTGGGCATCCTCTATCGTCGACTTAGGCATGTTTATGGCGCCCTGGGAAAGAGTTTCGTGGCGGGGAAGGGGGAAAATATAGCCTTTTTCCAAACCCCCTTTCCCCCGAAACCCCTCCTCCCTGGTCCACAGTTTTATTCTGTCCTCCCCCTTCAGATCTCACCCCCTCTCCCTCCTTCTCTCTCCCAATCCCCCCCCCTTTTACGTATGCCTTCAAACGCCCCTTCCCTGCCCGATACAACCCGCTAGAAAATCCCATTCCATGGAATCACGGCGAGGATTCCCCGAGTTGTATTGGAATCGCCGTTCGGGTCCAACCTCAACCCCCAATCTCCCGCTCCCCCCACTCTCCCCTCGAGATTCTCTCTTCCGAAACCCCCCACCCCGCTCACCGACCCAGAACTTCTTCCCCACTCAAACCCACCCCCGGCTCCCGGATCATCATATTCCTTTCTTCCCGTACCAAGTACATTCTTATCAGCGATTCCTCTTTTTCCCTTGCCTTCTTCCCCCTATTTCTGTTCTATGACTCTCCTGATTCGCCAGTTTTTCTCCTCCGTCTGCAGATGCGATAGTTTTGATAATTATGCCTTGAAATCGAATATCGTTTCGCTCATTCTCCATTCTGGGCTTCTCTTTTGAGTTATGATTCTAGTTAGGTTCTTTAGCTATGCATCGGTGGGAGGTAGACATTTTGCTCAATTGTTATATTGTTCTGTCAAATGAACTAGTAGGTAGTGAAAATTCTGTGTTCGACGTTAACGTCTGTAAGGTTAGATGAGGTAAAGTGTTTTTTTCTGGTCTTCATTGACTCGCATCTATCTGGTTGTTTTTAGATTCCTTAGTAGTGAAAAAATTGGTTTTGTCAAATTTTTCTTGAAACAATGGGACATCCTGATCATACCTCTTGGTCTTTCCGTAAATTATAGGAAAAATCGTGTCTATTTTTGTGGTAGCATTGAGAGTCAATTCCTCTCCTAAATTTTTGAATGGAAATATGTTTACCATGTGGCAGCAATGGAAGAAAAATAACTTCCAACAAAACTTATCAAATCGAGATCGCGTGATATTTTTTGAAGTGGATGACGTCCCATTGTTCGCTAATTTATAGCGCCCTGTGTGTTTATCGTTAATATTGAAGTGTATCCATTATTATAAATGGAATAAGCATAATCGTCTTTGTTCTAGTAGGTTCATGTTTATGCTCAATTTTTCTGACTTTTCGTCGGAATTCACGTGGCGCTGACTCCATGGGGTGTATCCTGTGGTGTCGGAAAAAAGGCAGTAAAAAAGGAATTTTTCTCTCTGGGCTTGTATATGCCCCTGGGGTCGTGTGTGCGTTGATTATAGCACGCAAGGGGGAAAGTCATTCATTTTCAGTATTTTTCTCCATCATCTTGTCACATGGGTCTCATTCATGTGAGGCAGGGTTTTTTCCTCGTGGCAGCAGCAATGGCATCGGAATTTCCAGAATTTACCTCTCGACTCGAATTGGAGGAAACATAGTAATAGGGCATGCAGTCGGGAATTTAAATCCATGATTAACTGAAGTGCCTCCTAATTGAAAGATTAAATTAACTAGCAATTTCCAAGCCGATGTGTAATCGAATACACTTACGTTAGACTATAATATCCCCAGCGAGCCTAGTTCTGGCTCACGAAACTAACAATTTCCCGTGATTCTCCGTAATGACACTTAATCCCTGCCGAGGAATCACTCGAGCGTTTTGACCTCTCTCCCTCTCGTCCTCTGCAACGCCGTCGCTGTGTCCTCCAAAGTATCCATTTATCTATCCGAGAGTCTTTCCCCCACGCACCGACAAACACCTTCCCGTGCTCAAAACAAACAATCGCTCATAGCAACGGAGCGAAATCCAAGGTTCTTTCCATCCTCGGAACACCACCGACCGATCTCTCTCTCCCCCCCCCACCCCCGCCCTCCCGGCACGTTTCTAAACCCCGGGTGGTGATGCAAGTGGGAGATCGCTGCCTGTACCTCTCACGGCCGTGTCTTCACGTGCCTCCTTGCACCTCGCCGAGAGGAACACGACCGAGCGAGGCCCGCCGACACGCCTTCGAAGGGACCCTCCGGCATTTGTGGCCGGTCCCGGCAACGCATTGGCACGAGTCCCTCGGACGGATCGTAACCGCACCACGAGTGCCCCTTTCGCGGCTCTGTTATGCCGATAGCTTTCTCCGCCGGAGCCGAGATGCTTATCGGGTTGTGGGTAGGGGGATATAAAAGGTGGGGAAACATCCCCCGACGAGTCTCGACTCTTTCCCAAAGGCCCCCCGAGGGTATCGAGTGCGGGGATCTTGTTCGCTGCTAAGTGCTACAGTTCCCTCTTCGCCGTTAACGCCGGACTCTTCGCACTTTTTTTTAATCGTCATTCTGTGTCATCCCGGTTAGCGCAACAAACCCAGATGCGTCCTTGTAATTTGCGATATCTTGACTCTTGTTTGATTTTTGTATTTATTTTGCTATTTCAGAGTTTATCTTCGTCTTGTCGGACGAAATTATTTGAAGCGGTGATAATGTTTGAACTCGAAGCAGAATAAACATTCGGCTTTCGTGATTTCTTCAGTTGATACCTTTTTTCTGGTTTTGAATCATGAGCATTTATATCGCGACTTTTGATCTATCGTCCAGATTCAGACCCCACCGCGACCCGCGTCTCGCTGAATGAATCGCAAATGAGTCGCTCCGTGCCGCGTCACTTCGCCCCCCCCCCGCGAATGTTCCCACACGTGCGGAGAGGTTTTAACGATTGAGTCGTCTCACGAATTTCCTCGGAATTGCTTCTGCGAGGGATTCGACCTCGTCCAGTGGTTCTTCGAACGTCAAAAGGCTCATGAAAAATGTTTCCATTGACGGCTCACTCATGTTTTTCGTCGCAGGGGGAAAGTCCAATTATCCACTCGAGAAGTAATAGAGTGAATCTCCCACGAGACGGGTGGAGGTGGAAGGGGTGGGTGGGAGGGGGATGCGCCCCGTCCCACTACGCCCCCACCGCCATCAGACTGATCGCCGATTCCGCTCGCTCACCGCCTCCGTCAACCGCGGGGCCGTCCGCTCCCGCAATTCAACCGCGACGCACACACACACACAGAAACACTCGCGCGCGCATGCAGGGACGGACAATGCGTCCCTCTTCCCCGCACGGATGACCGCGACAGTATGAGAGCGGGGCGACTCATATTGTTCTGGCGTGCGCCGGCCCGCCATCTTCTCAAATTCTCCCATCACGTCCATCCATCCTCCCCCCCCCCCCGAACCCGCCCAAGTCACTCCCGTCTCCGGTCTTTGCTTTTCCCTCAACTTCCTCTCCGAATCACGCTCTCATTGCAAATGTCAAACGGGCTGCTTCTTCATTGCTCTCCATCTCCTTCGACTCCCACCCACCTCCTCCACACCCCTCAGCCCAACCAATGACCCACCCCACCTCATCTTCCCTGCATCGTTTCTCCTCCTCCTCTTTCCCCACCCTACAACCACCACCCACCCCCCCTCACCGACCAGATCCGCATCCATTGTCATGGAGATGACGGTGGAGCATTGTTCATGGACTCCCTTCAGAATACATGAATAGCAAAGAAGGGAAAATGGGTTGTGAAGGGACGGGAGGGGAGGGCCGTACGGCAAGAAGGGGTCGGTTTCGCATGCCGGGGGTGGAAGGGGGAGGAGTTGGTTAAGAGGCGGGGGCGAACATGTTTTGGCCCGGCGGAAATGGGAAGAAGGGGTGAGTATTGAGATGGGGTCGGGCTGTGATTTGTTGAAGAATAAAAAAATATTGGGAAGGGATTCCGCCGAGGGTACATGCGGAGAGGCGCAGGGGGGGATAAGTATCGCTGGATTTCCAGATCAAAACCTCCCCCTCCTGGCACCCCTCCTCCTCCTACTTCCCTCCGCTGCCGTCACAGGACGGCCAATGACGTCACCGCCCCAGCAACCCCTTCGGAGTCACTACCACCGCAAGCGCGCCTATCGCGTCGAGCGACCTCCGGTGTCATCCCCTTGGCGCTCGCTGGCCAAACGTTTTCTCATGGGTGTGCGGGAGAGGGGAGGAAGGGATGGAACACGGGGTGCGTCTGGAAATAATCAACGGGGGTGACTCTTCGCCACGTCTTCATTTCCTGGTCCACTGGAAGGGAAAAGGGAAGTCGTTTAATTTTTTTTTCGTGTGCTTGCTTGCATCCCCCACTACGGCGACACCCCCATCCCTTATTTTTGTCCCCTATCGCCTCCCCTCCCTTCTTTCGGCCGTCAACCCTTCCAGATGTGGTCATTCGATTTTGGCTGTCCTTCCCCGTGAGATAGGTGATGGGGTTGGGCTGTTGGAGCGTCCCCCGCTCTCCCCGTCTCTTCCGCGCCCTCCACAGAATGGGGCACTGTGTATCCCCCCCCATCCCCCGAGTGCCACCATCCCTCCCATCACCTCGAAGAGTTAAAAGAGATTAAAAGGGGACGAACGTTTAAGCCGTCCGAGATTTATGCCCTCGGAGCGATACGTTTAATTTATTTCTATTTTTTTAATTCCCTTCTCCACTCCTTGCTCCCGTTCCTTGTGCGCCCCCGAGGCATGGCGTTCATTAACAATTCTAATTGCGTAGAATGGTCGCAGTGCGCTGGACTAGGGTCAGCCGTGACTGATTTGGACGGATTGAGAGTTTGTTTGAATGCTAAGTGAGGTCATTTGCCTCGAAGCACTCTTGAGGGGTGGGGCTCCCTCTCTCTCTCTCTCCCTATATGCCACTCCGGCCGTAACTAGTGACCCCACCGAAGCGGGTCGTCGTCACTCGCGTGTGATGCAGGTTTTTTAAAAATAACGTGTCTACTTCGACGTGCTTTTGCTCCTCCTCTTTATGACATTCTTTGTTTTTCATTTGTTGAGGACAAAATTTTAATCAATAGATGAAATGAATTATTATTCATATTTAGGAAAAATTGTAATGTTTAATTGTAAGTATACCTCTGTCCGAAGATGTATCGGTAACTGTCAGACGGCTTCACTCATACTTCCAAATATCCTATTGGGGATATTTTAAAAATGAACGTATAATTTATAAAAATCATCATATTGATGAAATGTGATGTAAAATTTCTCTGTTGAATATTTTTGTGAAACTTAAGCAAGAAACGGCGAGCATAAGACCTAAAAATTAAGTACGTAGTTCTATCTGATGTTATTTTACTTGCGTGGTGTCTCCAATGTAATATTCATGCCTAGAGTGCCATCGAATTACCCTAGCCCTCATCCTCCCAGCGTTCTATTGAGTCAGGTTAGACGCCATAAAACTCCAAAATACTCTATTTACGTGCGACACTTCATTTCGCGAGGAACTAATGCTCAATTCCCCCATAAAATGCAAGACAAGAAAGTACCATTGTGAGTAACCCCTCGGTTTGCCTTATTATCTACACGAAGCAATCCGCCATGTGTCTTCTCTGAGCAGGAGATATAGCGGAAAATGTAATTTCACCTTTGGCCATTATCTCGCAGGCTTTTATACGTAATAGCAATCCTCCCATTATGGGAGGGGGGAGGGATAGTACGGAGAAGCAGGAAAAAAAAGAAAGAAAGAGAGAAGAAAACCAGAACGTGAGAATGTTCCCATGGAAACCCACTTTCACATGCAGGAATGCCTTCCCTCGGTGCATTACCCATCAGACCCCGTCCCCTCTCGCTCGCTCCAATCTCACGTGCTCCCCTCGCCAAACCCCTATATACCCTCCCCCACACCCCTCACCCCACCTCCACCAACAATCTCCCTCCCCCCACCATCCCGAAAACTCGTATGCGGCCGAGGAAAATTCCCATCTCAGTTCCATTTTGAGCGTAAGATGGGAGCTCTCGGAGGGGTGGTTTCGGCTGTGTGTGCATATGTGTGTGTGTGTTTGTATGGTCGTGTGGGCGCTATATGGGTCCCGCCACCGCTCGCGCGCACGCCGAGGATTTTTCGGAATGCCATTCAATCTAAACCCTGGGTCCCTCCTCTCTCTCTCTCTGGTCCCCTCTCTCTCCCTCACACCACTCGCAAAACGAGATCCCTCATCGCACGGGCGTGCGTTATGTGCGGGGGTGTAAACAATAAGCCCCGGGATTGCATTCCTCCGCCGGGGTCTCCGTGTCGCAAGGAAATCTCAGGCCTCCCTGGTCGTTTGTTCCCATCCCCGCGCTCCGTCCGATGCCTCTGTTGCCAATATGGGTAACAGGAGGCTGACGGGGGAGGGTGAGGGCGGGCGGAGGCTTCGATGGCCCTGAGGATGGTCCCTGTCTCTCTCTCTTTCTATCTATCTGTATCTCCCCCATACCCGTCTCCCCCTTTCTCTCAAAAGTCTATCCCCGGACTACCCCTATGAATTCCCGAAGCGTATGCCCAGTTCGGTGGTCCCGGACATGTAAGATTCACGTCCGTGTTGAACTCGAGAAAGAAACTTGACGGATAAGAAATCGTTAATTGTATGGATTTAGGACTCTTCACATGGGAAGTTTATTTTATTTCATGTTAAATAGTTTAATTAATCTGTCCCTGTTTGAAACTAATAAAATTCATATGTTTTTATTTATTCAATAATATTTCACCGATCATTCGTATATAGTATTCCATTTTTACAGCAAAGAGCAATTCAACATTTATTCCATATACGCCATTGCTTACCAGCCTTTTATCATGAACTATCACTTTCTATGTTCTGATAAAATCAAGTACTCAAAGTATCTAAAACTAATTAGGTTATCGTGAGGAAGAAGTTGGCACTAATCATATTGTGAAAAACGTTTTAAACAAGCTCAAGTATGATACGGTAACATTTTTTTAATATTTACCGATAAATGTTAAAATTGGCAAAGAAGAAAATGCCTGTTTTGGTTGTAATCTTGATTTTGCATCTATGAAATTAGTTCTTTAATATGAAATTAAGTTTTGCTCTTCGGTGTTTCAGATCGGCCTCCCAAAAACCTGAATTCCTGTGTTTTTTTTGTAAACAATCTGAGAAAAACGCTTTTCACAATAGTATACTGTTAAAAAGGGTACCGGGAACTCGAAGACCCTGTCAGTGAACCAAGTAGTCATTTAACAATTTCAACAAAAAAATTGGAACGAGGAGAGAAGGAAAATGTCCTGTAAAACTCATATGAAAATAAATTTCTGAGCAGACTTATATTCAGAGTTGTCCAAAATTGAAAGCAAAAACTGTCGTCCGATGGTGATTTAAGTTTACTTCTGCTAGTGGCTAGTGGCTAGTGTGTCGTTAACGTGTAACGATTACTTAGACAATCAACGTAATTAGTTTTATGCATTTTTTCAAAGTTTTTAAGCCGTGAATAGAAAACTGAGTATGGAAAATTGAGAGGGACTCTAACTAAATTGGCATTATTCAGTTAATTTGCTGTTTTTGAAGTACTTTTGACATTTAATTTGAGTGCATATTTGATTTGAAAAACAAATTTCATAAATACATGATATGCAATATGCTTTCAAACAAACGATAGAAAAGTTTTTTTTTGCCATCCATCGAATTGTGTCAAGGGGAGTGGAATTTCATATTTCGCCACTTGACCCTTCCTTCATTGAACGTAACACTGCGCGTTAATTTATTTTCGCCGATATTTTTCTCATCGGAGAGGATTGGTTCTATTATATGCTAATGAGCAACCGATGCCTCTTTTCATTCAATGACAATTGAATCAAGCACGCTCAGCGAGGATTCTCCCAGCATTATTAATAATCCCTTTCACTTATCCCTTAATAATACAAAATCTCGAATGCAAATGTTTACCTGGATTACCGGAGTCAGATGTCCTTAGTTTTGATATTTTGATCCGTCGCTGTATGTGATTGTCGGGACGCGCTCGTCCCGATTGCCCTTTCCAGAATAATCTTAAGCTAAATTAAAGCAAATATATTTTCCTGACGGTGAAATATTACCGAATGATTGCTCATGGAAAAATAAAATATAAGTAAGAGGAGATTTTTGTGCACGTTTTCGGATTTTTTTAAAGTACTCCATACTCGAGGATATAAAACCTGAAACTGTTATGTTTAATATATCTGGGTCTTAAATAAAAAGATATTGCTACGCTGCACTTTTATATTGCAGTCTTCTTGCCTTGGTAAAACTCGCTATGTGATCTCATGACTTCATCAAAGTTTCTCAATAGTTTATAGTTTTTCCAAGCATTTTTTTCCTCATCTCGGTTGATTATTCGCCTAATTCGATTCGTAGCTGTCTATCATATTGTTGGGGTATTGAATCTATTGATAAATCATTCTTGGATAAGATTGTTACGGATAATTAGTTAATGAATGTGTTTAAGGTTACTTCAATGGAAATGAGAGCGCTTCTAAGTTCGAAAGGGAAATATATTTCGAATAGACTGGGCAATAGGTGGATGAAATAAATGGGGTACTTCGGTTGCTCATCTAGCTAAGGTTTGCAGCATTACTGGGAGGTAAGTTCCCTTACCAGATGCATTCGCTTCGTCGAGACGGCGTTTCGGAAAATTAGGCGTCCTTTTCTTCCCCTCCCCGTGGCCCTCCCTCGTTCCGAAGATTGAGTGACGCCTTACCTACCGTCTCTCGGAGGGTGTGGGGGAGAGGGAGACTCCTTTAGATCGACGGGGGCGGGAGGAAAGGTATATGGATATCTCTTTTACACTTCGTCCCTCCCAACACCCCCATCATCCCCTTCCACTCATCGACTTGGCTTTAACTCCCCCCCCTAACCCCTCTCCAACCTCCCCCTTTCACTCTCATCCACACCCTTCCATTCGTCTCAGGACTTGGTCTTCCCCCACCGCACCCTCCATCCATCCACAGCCCTCTCCGCACTCGAAGATCGCGGTCGTCTCACCCAGCCCTCCGTCGGCCCACTCTCGGGTCCTTAGCGTGTACCGCACCAATCTCTGGATGACAATGGAAGGAGGGGCCCTGGACGGCTTGAAAAAGTGTTTTGAGGTTCCGGGGGTTGGGCATGGGTCGAGGGGAGGGGGAGTGGTGTATCCGGAGAGGGGTGAAGGGGGCGGGGTGATGGCAGGAGGGTGATGGAGGATTTCGGGGGTGGGTTTGCAGCACTCAAAAGGGGAGGGGGGGATGCGCACGGCGATGCTCACTTTTCCGCGTCGTAGCCCTTCTGAAGGATGCTCCCCGCGCATCGGTATCTACTCATTCGTCACCGTGCCGTCGGGATCAGGGCGATGCACCGTCGAATTACTTCAATTATATTAATAAGTTTCTCTCAATTATATTGGGAGGATATATTGGGAGGATTTCGATCAAGTTTTTTTCCGGTATTTCCCGAATCGCCGAATTTATGTCCGGCTGTATGTGTTTTCCATTCGCACCGATTGAGTTCCCGATTCTTTTATCACGGCCAACCGCGGCACTGACCTATGCCACTATTGCTTTTAGTATGATTTGGGTCGACTACTTTTGCCTTCATTGTCAGCCGGGAGAAAAATCTCCATTTGACAGTTTCTCTTCCGACTTGATCGCTCAGCGGGGACAGGAAAAATGTAAAATTTCATCTCCGAATTCGATTTGGACTCGTTTTTTTGGCATTCATTCATTCAGTCGTAACATGTTTTGAATCTATTCACAAGCAATCGAATTTAGAAGTGCGATTTTTATGGGTATCGATTTGTGTGATGTTAGTTCAATGGTTGCTTTCCTTCAAGTCGCTTGACGCGCTAATGCAGAGGTGACTTCACAATCGAGATGGCAGCAGCTATCGGCTGTATCTTGCGCTGTAAAAAAACTCTTCTCGCTCCCCCATTCTCGGTCGTCCATTATCACGGCCACCGGTGTATTTTATTGAAGATGCGACCGTTAAAAGTAGTTAACCAACCAATGTTAAACGTACACAACTAGACGGCTGCCTTTCAAATAGTAAGGATGCAGTACATTAAACCATTTTTAGTGGTGAACCTGTACATAAAGTAAGCATGGCGCTGATTTCGTACGATTTATTACGCGTCCATGACTCATAGTTCCGACGTCGTTTTATCGGAAGACAGCTAATTATTTTTTGGGAATACCAAAGAGCGTAAGAAAAGCGAGTGTTTTCTAAATTTACCAAGAAAAACTGTTTTAATTTGAAATGGACGCATTTTTTCAGTTGTGGAATAGACCCGAATCAACCCACTCATGTTAAATAACATAAACATTCCATTGTTAAATGCCTCATATAAGTACTTCATCACATTGTCCGTGAGATGATTGACATGAGTTATTTGTTTTCATCTGTGATGAACTGATGCCTATACCAATACCACCATGTATATATATTAGACACATTAAAGGCGATACTTTACATGCATCGGTAGGGATAAGTCATCATATTCCAGGCGCCGCGAACTATCTATAACAGACGTCGGGGACCTAAGTCTTTTCCGCAACCTTCATTAATCACCCTGCATGTACGTCGATACACATCTCGGAGATTTTTATGATTGCACGTCGATTTCAATCTCAATGGGATCCCAATGCATGCCTGGACATCACACTTCATCAGCAAAAGCACGGATTAGCTGTCGGAAAAATCGCTGGCGTAACTTACTCATATTATTTCAGCCATCATTATTTGTGTGATGACCGCTTCTATCAATATTATCATCATGCACGGTCGTCAATTCCAGGATTGGATCGACGCTACTCTCCGCTTGGCTCCCCTGTCTGACTGCCAATATCTTCGCATTTATTTGCATACCACTGCATCATAAATAATAGCTTGGAACTTTTGAATGTAATGCCCGCACCGCTAGACCTCGGGATCTAAAGGGAGTTGAGTTTGGTGTGGGTCTGGTGAAGATGAAGGAGGGAATACGACTCTTGTCTATCTCTCGCTCACCACCAGCTCCCCTCCCCCGTGCTTCGAGAAAGCTGGGGTGGTGTTCGGAGGTGTCCCCTAATGAGGGGGGTGTGTGGGCATGTATTGCGGAGCGGCGGGTTGAGCTGGGAGAGTGAGTGCTTAATGGGGAAAGGGGAGCGAGGAGGTGTCGGGGAGTCAGTTGCCAGGGTGGCCAGGAGTGCGGGGAGTAAGGTGCGTGGCGTTGCCCTCTCAGATGAGTGGGGACGTCCGCCACCCCCGACTCCTTCTCGCCCCCCCACCTCCTCATTCGCGTACCGGGGGGACACCATCAAGATGGGGTTTCCGTGTCTGTAATGATGACACGCCACCTTCGCACCCGCTTCCCGACACCCTCGCCGTCCTCCCTCTGATTCCCTCCTTCCCCGGGGCCCCTTAATTTTCTTCTCCTTGCTCTCATTCCGGACGCTTTTCGGTCGGCTTTCCCGTGTGCGCTCGCTACCTCCTTGTCTTCCGTCTCGCCTCGTCTGCGCCTCTCCTTCCATCTTCCGAGACACGTAATATGTGCGACATGACCGCGGCCTTTGTAGTGCTCGTTTCCTCCGCCGCGGAGCCACCGTCAATCGAGCGATCTCAGAGCTCTCAACGTGCAGTTTACGAATTACACGCATTGATCCGGGGGGTGATTTGGTTTTATGCGCTCTGTATCCCTTAAAATTCAATTTTGGACGCATAATCGTATTTCCAATGGTTTGCCGGTACCTATGTGAAAGTGAGCGCTTTAAACACTCCTATAACATTATTAATTGTGTTGCGGAAAAATTTAATTGTTTCGTTTTAAAATCATTACACTGGGGTGGGGCTCCACTGAACGGTTGTTTCCCTAAGAAATAACTTATTTCAAAATTTATTTCCTCGCAAAATTCTATTTCTTTGCTTGAATTTTTTGTCAAGGAAATAAAACATTTTTCATTCGTCCATGAGCGATGTTTTTACCAAAGAATCCGAATCTTCTGTTTTTATTTGGAAGGTTCAAGTTAACTCAATTTTAACTTCGTTTACCATTGGTTTCTCCCTGTAGAGTCCGAAACCTTATATTCATTCGAATTAAATCCAACTCTGTTCCCAATAGTCAGAGATTATTTATTTAACATTCACTTATTCGGAGGAAATATCTTGCAATCATCTCCTATTTCGGATTCCAACGTCCATTTTCATCAGTTTTCCACCGAAAGCAAAACCATAGCAATGGATTAAAACATTTCAAGAACTCGGAGCCAGTTCATACTAGCACAAAAATAAGTGTGTACGAAATAGCCGACAAATGCAACGCTAGAGAAATCGTATCTTATATTTCGCAAATGTTTTGAAGATATTGATCATTTCCATTGTACGAGTATTTCCGGCATTTCGGAGAAGCATTGCCTGTGAGTTCTACGTATATCACTGCCCCTCCATTCCATTCTTTGATGGGGTTTTAAGAACCTCCTCCTTGTCTCCTTTCAATTTTTTATGCCGTGGGTAGCTGCTCGTGGCGCATTTGTACTCGCGTTATTTTTACTTTGCCTTAGTCATTCTCCTTATCTTTCAATTTAAATATTCAGCGTCCTTAAAATTCTTTTTGAGCACTTCCTCAAAAGTCCTTTTCCTTAGGAGCCTTCCTCAGCCATTCATTCCAGCTCTCCGCCTTCCCATCAACCGGCCAATGGACTCGCTTTTTATCTTCACACGTTCCCATTTATTACGTCGCGTGCATTTATCTGCTCTGCGTCCATTTGCCCCGACATCCATTCTTTTCTTTAGCCCTCGACTCCTCCCTCCTTTGCGTATTACATTATCGTTTTTTTCCGTCTCCGAGCCATCTTCACTTACCATTAGTAGGTGTCAATTTCCTTGTCGTCTCTTATAATTCTCCTTATCGTCCCATTCTCTTGCATTCCCTCTCGACATCTCTTTAACTGTCCGTCCACGCCTCGAAACACATTTTTTTTAAATAAAGGATTCTCTCTCTCTCCCCCTCTTGTCTCGAGAACGCCTATTCCCGACCCGTCTTTGCATTCTCTGTTTATCTTTCTCTCTCGCGAGGCTTCGCACTCCATAGTTATCTTTTATCATTCAGTCGCAGTCGCACTCACCTTCCAGTCCAGGTGAGTCAAGGATCTCTCAGCGGAAGGATCCTGTGTCATGATCCCCACTCGAGTGAAAGAAAAGAGGCACAATAATAATGATACTCCCCCGGAGCGAACCTGGTGAGGGTTTGACCATATTTGCCCGTTCAATCCGAGAGTGGTGGGTACTAATGGGCGAGATATTCCACGTCACGGAGAGTTCTCGAGAACACTCTCTTCCCACTCTTCGAAACCTACGAAAAGGCCCACGTCTCCTTAGTTCCTCAACTGTGTGAACGATAGAGATAGGGAGGGGGGAGAGAAAATAATGGTTTATTTTGCTTTGGGTCAAACATCCCCAAAGGGCGTACTTGTGCAATGAACCTGATTTAAAGGCATCGCGAGGAGTTGCAATTTAAGAAAGTCGCACTTTAAAAAAAATACCGTGAGGGATGCAAAAAAATGTCCTAATGGAAATAAAAATCGAACGAGAGAAGAAAGCAAATGAGAGAACACTTCGGAAGGAGAACAGTAAGTAATAGCAAGCAGAACACGTGGAATCAGGAAACCGAAAACGACGTGGAAGAAATTCGAAGCACTCCCTAGTGGCAGCCAAAACGGTTCAACCCTTAAGGATTAGTTATACAATTCCGGCACTTCCAGGAAAAATACTAGAAGAGAAAGAGGTGTGAAGAAAAGGAAAAAGGAATACAGGAAAGATCAGAAACGAACGAGGCCCATAGTCATACCTAAGAAGAAGAAAATAGAAAATCTTTAAGTGTCCGAGTCCACTTGGTGAACGGGAGTGGGAGAGGCTCATTTTAGATTCTCTCATGATACCGCGATACCTCACAGGTCTCTCTCCAAAGCGGGTGGGAAGGACGTTAACACACGCCCTCACTTAGCAGCTGAGTCCTCTTACCCTTCGCGTGCCATCTCACGCGTGTCAGCCCCTCCTCGTATGTCCCTCGAGGAGAGCGAGACGAGTGTGGGGGGAGACACTCATATTTCTTCTTTCGACTCATCAAGAGATCTCCTCTCCACCAAGGACTCCCACGCGTTCTCACCCCGGCGGTCCCTCTACCACACCCTCCTTCCCCGCACCCAACTCGCCCCCTCCCCGCCCGGTCGCCTCTCGTGGGAGCCCGAAAAAAACCACCCACCCTCCCAGCCCCTCGCTCTCCCGGACACCTCACTCCTCACCTTTGCGTGTCTCACGGGGCGGGACCACGCCCGTGTAATACCTCCGTTTGTCTCTTCCCCACCTCCCTCCCCCCGCCTTCTTCCCGGGGTGGGTGCGGGAAGGCGGCACACGCCCTCGATTCCCTCCCTCCAGCCCTCTCCTCGCACCCACGCCCACACCCTCGTGCCAAAGAGACTTTTCCCATTCACGCCCGCCCCTTTCATCTCTGGCTGTTCATCGTACCGCGGACGCTGTCATCTTTCTTTCTACTCATCCCTTCAGTCTCCGGGTCGGATGGTGATAATCTCGGCGTTCTGCTCAGCTACGTAGGGCCGCAAATGACTTACCAAATTATCCGTCAATCGGCGGTCGACAATTTTGCGTTTATTAAAACTCTTCACTGGTTTACCCGTTGGCCCTCAATGACCGCATTTGGGGATCACCAGTTATACTAATCCTCGCGATGCACGAAGGGTGGAGGCATTTATAAACAATGATCACCCAATAACTTGACAGTTAAAAGTACGAAATTTTGGATGTAGGATTATTTTTAGCGTTTTAAAGAGATTGGTGTATGGGAGAAAAATTGAAAAAAAGGGACCGACATTTTAAATTCAAAAGAGCAGAAAAAGCAGCGGCAAGTCTGTCCGTCTCGAAATTGACGAAGTGTTCCCAAGCATAAGACAGATGTAGGAGTGGTAGCATTTGAATTTGAACAAGTGCATTAAACGAGGAATTTATCTGTCAGTTTATTATGAGTTACACTTGGGTAAATGTTCAACCGGTTTAATCGATTAATTGGTGGATCATAAATGGCGATCGGCTTCGACTGAAAATTCTTTTTTTCTATTTCTGAACTCGAATTTGGGTATGGTGTTATCAAATTAAACATTTTTTGATCAGTCCTTGCCAATTGAAAGATTTAATCTGAAAGGGTATTGTATTAAGGGCAATCGAATCGGAGAAGGACGTCGCACTCCGTCGTTTACATAGAAAGTGAGGACAGGAGACTTAAAAAAAAGGAGTGTTCGCTTCCAGGCGGATTCAATGTAAATCCTCCCGTTAGAGAAGACCTCGGAAGCTCAGGAAAATAAGGGGCGGCTATTTAGTTGGTCAACTGACCACTTCACAACCTTATCCGTCGAACACCGTGAGATTTTCTCTAAGCTTTCCATGTCTTTGTAAGCAGTTTCCGACGGTCTTCCAACGTTTTCATTGGCGCTATTCTCCCCCGAGGTTTCTTTCAAAGGTCGTTCGTTTCTCATTTGTTCTTTCCATATCGTTGAGATGAGATCCACTTGCTGCTTCCCAACGGAACGAGGTGGTCCCTGAGCTTAAGTGGAAGAAAATCCCTTGGTCGGATAAGAAACGGAGGGGGCTATTCAGCGGATTGGAACATGCGAACGAGGACACTATTTCGAGCTCTGTTTAATGCAAGGAGGCGATTACCTTTAGATACCCAGTTTTTGTTAAAATCGATAACGTCGGTGATCCCTTAAGACATGGACCTGTAACTGCCAAGGTTTGCCATCCCAGAGATTGCAGGTGAGAGTGTCCAGCTTCCAAATAAGACGTGTTGTGGAAAAATCTTTACCAAGGGATTTTTAGTAAGTTGCAACGTGACCTCTGCAATTAAAAGACGTAAAATAAATTTCCATCACGACATAGAAGGTTATTTTGACTGAAATTTCTATACGAGAAATAAAATCAAGGCCACTAAATAGGTTAGAGCGGTTCCAACGTCAAATTTCGACACCCTCTTTTTAATTTTAACTCAGTATTCCCTCAGTCCAACAGTGAGATAAATTTAAATCAGTAGCAATTAGCATATGGGTCGTCATCATAAAATAAAATATGGCTGTTAAATTTTCAACCCGTAAGGATTCTTAAGGGCTTTTAACCTACTCGTGGTTATTGCCAGTGTGATTGATCCAGTTACGTGACGAATCTCGTTCGCCACTCGTTCAAAACGCGGGTCCAACTTGGCCATTGATTCTCTCCGCTGCTCAGAGAATTATAACGGGAAATGAGCCTTGTAATGCGCTGGATTCAAATGATAATATGCAAGTCCACACTCCATTCCCTCGATTCAAATCCCAGTGGTCCTCATTTGAACGTGAATCCGAGGGAGAGGGATGCTTTGTTTACAGACACGTTGGTAATTTTTAGTGCAGTGTGTGGGTGTAAAAAAAATCCCCCTCTCGAGAGTTGGAGAGAGAGCGAGAGAATCCGTCCCCCATCTCGTTCTCACCCCGGCCGCTCCCCCCTCCCCCGCCAATTTGGAACGGTCGGTATAAATGGAGACGTGGATTCAGGGAACGGCGAGAAACTCGGCGATGGCAGCAAATGGGTTGATGGGCGGAGGCGTACGAATGAGGCATTCTTGGGTGGGAACGAGGAGATTGAAGAGAATGGAAAGCGGGGTAGGAGAAAATGAGGAGGAAAGAGGGAGGGAGAATGGGAAGGAAGGATGGGAGTAGTGGGAGGGATTGTACGGGGGGGAGGAGAGAAGGATGGGCCATTTGGCTGTCTGTCCGACTATCCCACTCTCGCCAATTACGTAGATTGTTTGGGAATCGGGTTGAGGGGTTTCTGTGGATGGGCTAGGGGGTGTGGTGTTTCGTGGAGAGGGGGGAGAGGAGGAGGAAGGCCGCCGCGTTGGAAGGGGTTGGGGGAGCGAAGGATGCGGAGGAGGCCATTGGAGGAAGCAATCCACTTCCTGCCCACACGCACACATCGGGGCACACCACACACGAGCACATCCATATCCATCCTTCCGAACGACTCGCCTCCCCTCTCTCTCCACGCCCTTCCTCCTTGAACTCGGCTGTCCATAGGGGACCACCTCTCTCCCCATAGGTACACCTTATTTCCCCACCTTTTCCACACTTTCGATCGTCTCCGTTTTCCCTGGTACGGCCACCTTTCATCCCCCACCGTGCTGAATATTTAAGTAGTATAACTCGATACATCGACCTCAAATTTTTTTTTTATTATTATCCGACCTAATATGTATTTGTCAAGCGAAAATATCTTGTCGCACTTTTAATTCCCACAAACTTTGGCGGATCGTATTTATTATCACTAGCGACAAAAACGTTTTAAATCCTGGAAGGAAAAAGTTTGTGAAATAAATATGGTTTTGACGACGATCGAAGCAGGTTGAAAGGATGCCTTGAAGAGTGAATCTTCAAAGAATATATGCATGCTATGTACTACCTGCAATTTTATTCAATAAATGTGTTTCTTAATGTGGAAAATTTCGATTTATGTATGGAGGTATCAATTTTTTGATATTATTAGATTGTGCCCGGTTCTATCCACTTGGGATTGAGTTACCCTTGGATAATGCTCCATGTCTGGCTGTAGAAAAACACTATTTTATAATATTGGTTGAGGATGTATTTAATGATGTTTTGTACCTTATTTTTTCTCCTTAAAATATTATTGTTTTCATCATATGCTTTGTTTCTCGTACGATAATGGTTAATGACGCAATAGGATATTTTTTGTTTATAAAGACTTCTAGCTTATGAAGCTTAATTAATCGAAGACACAGGGTGCGGCAACATAACTTCATTTTTAGAAAGCGTTTTGCGTTTAAACAAAGGAAGTCATAATGTTGCCGCACCCTGTATTGGAAGCCCATAGCCATTGCATTTTGATAGTATGTATTAACATGATTTTGTGAGACTTGTCTAACTTATAAAATATTTGTAATGGGTACTCTGTTTCACGATTTCTTATATTACATTTTGGCAAATGAACTGTCCTAATGAAAGGTATTTTCCTCTTTGCAGCACCCGTATCCGTCGGAAGACCAGAAAAAGCAGTTGGCGCAGGACACCGGACTAACGATCCTCCAAGTCAACAACTGGTGAGTACCTCTGTTTGTCAATACCTTCCAATGGCACCGTGCAGTTTTTAGCAAGTTTTATTAACGTATTTAGAATGTAATTTAAAATGATTCGAAGCTTTTGGGAAGGGAATTAAATGTCAACTAAATAAACCTCTTTTCCATGAAGGATGTTTCAATTATATCTTAAAATATGAAAATGATTATCCGCTGACCAATTTTGTATTAATTAAATATGATTATGATTGAAGTGAATTCCCGATCAAATTTCCCGAATTTCCGATTTGGCGAATTCAGGTCGTTCCCACAAATGGCTATCCTTTCCAGGACTATGATGCGATGAAAATTAAAGCAGGGCACTTCCGTATTGAGGTTTTGTGAAGGAGTAGTCTTTTTACGATCGTTATTTTTATACATTCCCCAAGGTCCTTCGAAAGACATAAATTGCCCTTCAATTCACAATTTCCGTCTCCGTGGGAAAGGTCAACGCGATATCGCAGTTGAGAATGTGGCCAGGCTCTCAAGGTGGCGGCCCGTGGCGTTGATAGTATTCCTCTCATGTTTTAAGCAAAGAAATAGTAGTACTGTTGCATTGAATATTTCTTCCATTCCCGTGGGCGCACCCCCTATCATCCATACAATTTCGCAAACCCCCGCACGCCCTCCTCGGAAGGAAGTAAAAAAGATTCTGTCCCTTCCCCTTTATACCCAAAACACCCCCCGACCGCGTAGTACCCTTCCCCCAAATCTTCCCCACGGTTTCTCTGGCCATCTCGCAGCCGCCTTCCAACACCTGCCACCCCTCCGAGCTCTCCCCTCCACTCCAGACGGCCACTCCCGCCAGCGGCAGATTCCCTCTCCCATGCTTACGCGGTCCATCATCTTGTCACCGGTGGAATAACCGTCTCCTGCCGCCCACGCACCCTCTCCCCTCCGGCCGAGCATCCCCCCACTCCCGCCGCCCTCATGCACCCATGAGCACAGGACTTCCCTGTCCCTTAAGCACCCCTCCCTTCCACGGTTTTCCCTTCTGGCCTTTTCGCTCGGCCTGTCTTCTTCCTTCAACTGTCTCTAGCTGATGCAAGCGGCCGCTGCTCCGCCCAAGGGCATTACAATGCGATAGGGGTTGTTGCCGCATGCGTGCCCCGTAGTCCTCGAACGGAATCGTTGCCATGGGAGCGTGTAATAGTGTCGGGATAGTTAACCGTCCATTGAATAGGCATATTGTATTATTTCTCTATCACATTCGCTAGGTTTTCTTTTCGATTTTTTGAAGGGACCTTACCTCCGTCTGATATTTCTTGTTGGTTTATTAAGGGCACGGAAAACATGTCGACTTGTGATGTTGCAGATCACCTTTGAAAAGATTGCAAGATCCTTTTTTGCATAGCTCCACCCGACATTTAGTCAACTAAGAGATTTTTTCTTGCTCTAAAGCAATCCTGAATGAATTCACTGCCAACTCCGGTTTATTTGCCCGGAGGGTAGCAGTAGAGGCTTCACGCGAAATCTGAATCTTTTGTTTCCATAATCTATTCTGTTTATGTATTTGAACGAAGGAAGTACTGAAGATTTGAAGATATGAAGATTTCATTTTCTAATATCTGTGCTCAGTAACATGTTCCTAATACGTGGATTCGCGCCTGGCGATTAATTTTCTCAATTCCTTAATTATGGGAATATTACTCCTTCCGATCATAATGGTACGTGTAGTTTTCATTTATCCTATTCAAGTAAGGTATGAGGGAAGTAATAAAAGCGCTTGTGCTTTAATTGATGGATACAGGGGAGTGTAGGGAAACAGAGACAAGTTAAATAATTACCTTTGGTGAAGGATAGCTCATGGCTTCCGCAAGCGATTTGTTCATTTAAATTATTTGTCGCATGACCCGTTCTGAATTATTTAACTCCTTGAATTTGACACGTATGAAGGAAACTAAACTCTTTGTAAATCAAAGAGTGTTGCAATGATTTGGTGAAGAAATATCATGTCATCATAATGGAGAAGGCACCTTCGTGTTTGAGCAGCTTCCTTTGAAGAGTAATGGAAAACGGAATCGTAGTGATCTCTGTGGCCGTTCCAATTACCAATGGCTCGAAAGGCGTTTGTTTATTGCGATCGGAGCGCGCGGGGAGGTTAAACGACGCTGTACACGGCGGGGGAGGGTGGCAGGGTGGCCAAAGGTACCGGACCGTGGGAAGAAGACGCCGAGGGATGAAAAGAGGCCATGAGGTGGGAAGACGAGCGGTGCGGGGTAGGGGCGGTTGAACGGGGTTGGGGGGGGACCCTCAAATGGATACCGGATTGATTAATCGAGTAATTACCGATCAGATTTCCTCGCTAATTACATCCCGCAGGACGGAACAACAATGGGTCCCACCCCTTCCTCCCTCCCGTTGCAGCAGCCTGCCCTTTCTTTTCGAATCTCAGAACGGTCCTGCTGTCCTCCTCCCTTTTCCGCCCTTTCCGGGACTAATTCCGCCTTTCCCCATTCACCCTCCGTCCTACCTCCCTCCGTGGAGCGACGCGGCGTAGTGCATACCCTCTTCCCCTTCAATCCCTCCCGTGTATCCCAGACCGATCTCTCACAAATGAGATTATTTGGGCTAGAGAGAGAGAGAGGGGGAGGAAGGGAGGACCTTTAACACCACTCGGACCGTCTTCTTGTGCCTTTGGCCGGGATTCCGAGGGGTCCAGGCAGAAGAGGGCCTCAATGGTGGTGTGTGTTGGCTTGTGACTGATTTTCCTCCGCGTTGACCCGTTAGAGGAGGGTGTGGGGTGAAGAAAAGCGGGGTTGTAGGGAGATCCAGCGCTGAGGGTATTGGAGCGAGAGTGGGGGAGGATGGCTGGCGGGCGATATAAATTAGCGCTTTGTTTGTCGTGAGAGAATGGAAGTGGGAGGGGCGGGAGTGTCCAGCTTATCAGTTTTTGGCTTGGGCGTCGGGAAGAGTTCGATTTGTCTTGAGAGGGAGAGGGGAGGGTGATGTAACCTTAATGTCTATAGCGAAATGTTTAACCAAAAGGGACAATCGATATTAGCAATGGTCAATGCAAGTGAATCCAGCTCGCGGGGAGGAATGTTGCTTCCTCGTTCATGCAAGTCGTCGATTGCGTATGTATTAGAATTATTTGTGTTGTGTATCAAATTCACCGAATCGGTCCTATTAAATCAAATTTTGACAGACTTAAAAAGTTATACATTCGCGATATTTTCGTTGCTATAAAATCGATCACAGGGGCTCTTGTTGACCTTTGATTGGAGTATTAATGAATGAGGGCTATTTGAAACTAAAGCTTGTAATCTTTTAGATGATGTACTCGTTTGAAATCGGCAGTGAATATTCTACTCCTCGAAATTGTACCTTGACTAAAATTCGCAGTAGAAAATTGCATTGATTTTAAAAAAAGCTCTTAGATAAATATAATTGTACGTGTATACTCCATTTGTAAGACTTCGTGCAGTTATATTACGCCTCGACATCTCCTCAATGCTTATTCCAGAGAAATGCGGGACCCCGGAATTTAAATTCATTGAAAAATGGGAAAGCTCGTGATATTACTGTAATTCACTTCGAAGTAAAAATGCGATCCTTAACTTTTGACTACTTTGAGTTTTGCACCCAACCAAGCATAGTAGGAAGACAAATCCATGGTCACATGAGGCAAGGATTTTTTTTTACGGTTCGGAGCCTTCTGGGCATTTTGCTTTCGTCCTTTCCAATTCGCTCTTAGGGTCGACCCGAAGATAACCTTTAGCTCTCTCTGAGTGAAATTATTCCAAACGACGCAGGGGAGTGGCTGAGGGCGCAGAATGATAGGCGGATGAGACGTGGGGAAGGAAACTCGACAAAAGGTTGCGGAGAGGAAAGTGGTGAGAGAGAAAAAAAAAGAAAATTTGCGAAACGGCCATGCTGGTTCATCCCCTCATTTCTGCATAATTTGTTGCTTCATTAATTCAGTATTGAACAAAAGAATTTTTAAATGATTAATACGTTTTACTTAAGCGGGCAAAGTGGTTTGACCCTTTTTCCTGGCATGGGATTCCTGTCGTTTTGGGTTCGTAATTGGCTGCCGTGTATCGAATAAAGTTCACTCATTCCAGCACCAAAGGTTTGTAGATTTGGGGAAAAATTCAAGGATGGAGAAACTTGAAAAATTCATCATTTCAGCAATTTTTGAAAGAAGTTTTGTTGCATTGTTTCCTCGTCGGTTATGTTAATATGCAAAACAAATTATGCTCTGAGCCGTTTATGGTGGTTGACACCAATTTTGAAAGTAGATGCTCGCATCGTTGTTATTTATCTTCAGTGACAATAATTGAAGCTAACATCATTTCCTTTTTCATGCCATAAACATGACCTAAAATATCCTCCTGAAAATATTCACTTGAAGGCTAAGCGTGGGAATCGCGCGGTCTCAAGGTACCTCCGTCGTCAGAATAAGCACTGTTTTAAATATACCGTTTTCCAGTGATTAAGTTTGCCGCATTTTTCGAGAATTAATGAAAAACATCATCACAAGTGCGTCGGGAATTATTATTATCTTGAGTTCTGCCCCGAAAACCCTCTGGATCCAAAGGGTGTCTCCCTCGCGGGCGGGAGTGCAGACTCAGCGGAGCGGTCGCTCCACACAAAGGAGGAGAGGGGTTCGTGGGGGAGAAGGGGGGGGGGGGAAGGTAGGAAGGGGGAGGGAAGACGGTGAGTGCCGCAGGGGAGACCGTGTGACTCTTCCCCATGATTACACCCGCCACGCACCGCTTTCATGTACCTTCCCCTCGGCTGGGTGGGCTGGTGTTTTTGCGTGGCCTTTTGCGTGGCTCTTTGATCCGTTCTGAGCGGCCACTAGAATTGAAAGGGGGGGTGGAGAGGGGGGTGGGGTTGCGATTAGGGTAGGGGAGCTGGGCGTAGGTTATAAGAGGGGGTGGGAGAGTTGGAGTTTGTAGAATTGGGTGGCGTCGAGCGGCTTTCCACCCTCCCTCCCCCAGATTCTCCCGTCCTCCTCGCCACCCCGTAAAAGGGTTCTGGCCACTCTCTCCCAAGGGCGGAAGGGTGAGAGATAGGAAGGGCAAGTTTGCCGGACCTCTCCACCGCTGCTGCAATCTAGTTTTTTTTCCTTCGCCTCCCCACCGCCTTTCTTCTTCCCCCCTCCCATCCCCGTCCCGACGCTTTCCCCTTCCTTTCCCTCTCCATTCGCGCTCTCGCCGAAGAAGACAAAGGGAGGCATGTGTGTGAGTGTGGCCGGGCGATTGTTGTGCGTGGGTGACCGCGTGTGCTTGGGATTAATGGCCGCACGAGAGGTGGCCCGTCGTCGCCCGAGAGGCAGAATCGGTTTGCGGGATAGTTGTGGCGGAAGGCCTTGTCGGTGACATCCAGGCCATTCCCTTTTTCTCCCCGCCCTGCGCGATGGGCGTTCCTCCCTACCGCCTTCCCTTCCCCCCCCTCCCCCGGCGTGCTTTCGCTAAACTCTCCTTCTTTGAGCCTCCCGACACGGATTCGTTTTTTCTGCCGCCTTTCGCCGCAGGGGGAAAAAATTAATTTCTCTCAGGTTCTTGTAAACGGGGTCGTTTTACTGCAAATATTTGGCATTGAAGTAGGCATGCGTGTTAGTTTTGACTGCACGATCGATATATAAATATAAATTAATCGTCGACCTAATGAACTTCAAGACTTTTCGTTGTGATGAATGCCATTTTTGTAAAATATTCAGAATAAAGTCGCCGATGGGCTCATTTCAGGAGTCATCTGCGATGATAATTTTCATGGATTCGTAAGTTATATTTTAATCATTTTCTTCGCTTTAAATTCACCTCTCAGGTTCATGTTTGCGTTCTACTGGAGAATAATTTTTCGACCAACCGTCGAGGCCCTATCACCTTAGGTGTATTAAATTCTTAAGGAAAAAAATATCCTTCCGCTTAATAAGAGAATGGCATTGGATTTCTTTTCATTTTTGGTTTGTTTTCCTCTGATGATTAAATTCAAAATGTATTATTTATGAATGACAGTGAAGAAAGTCACAAGGTGCTCCATTAACTATTTTGGTTTTCATAGTCTTTCAGGTATTTTTGATCAAATTAGAGTTCCTAAGAGTTTATGGAAAAAATTTCACTCTCGTATAAACATATTAAATGCCATTAGAATGTGGCCTTCCGAAAAACGTTTCTGGCAATTGCGTTGAAGAACCACGACTTATTTCCCTTTCTATAATTTTAATATTATTCATGATAACATGATCCCCGAGGTGTTTAACCGAGAAGGATTTTTTTCGAAGAAAGAATGGAAACTTTCGGGAATAAAGTTTACTCGGAAGTTGGATTATAGCAGAGGAAACATTATGAATTTTACTTTAAGACATTAACGAGCTTTTGGTGATCGTATCAAGTAACAGCAATGGCAATAAATCTAATTATTCTTTACTCTTCTGTGTCAGACAGGTTCATTAAGAACTTTCTTCAAGTTTGCTTTATAATGGCCTCTCCAGTAATGCGTTTTATCCTTGTGTCTAGACTACAAGAGCGGCCACCTGAGATCTCATTTAGTAGCGCCATTGAAGGAAGTTGAAGGACGTAATTGCTATCAGTAGTGATTGCCTTTAAGAGCTTTACTCTAATTGTCTTTCCATTTTGGTCCGGAACGCCTTGACTCTTCTTATTTTGATCGTTAAGTTAGCCTTGCGGGGACGGTTTCATTTGCACGTCGATAGTTAGCGGAACATTTGTAGCCAATAATTTTCGCCATTTCCTTTGATTCCACGATCGTAGAGTGACTTGGATGGAAGTTTCATTAATCGCTAATGAACAGCTTTGTCAAAATACAAGCTAATATTTTTTAGGATGATGAATCGGTATTTAATGGTTTGTAGTTGGTCCATTTAAATTGGTTTGATGCGTCAAGTTAGACCTTTGTGATATTTTCTCATGATATGCCATGTTATTTTTTTAAGCCTTTTTCTTCATGCATAGGGAGTAATAAAAGAAGGCGATGGCCAAATTACTGAAGCAAGTTGCGTTCTACACTTCGCAGCGTTCGTGACAACCATCAAAAGTCAATTATAATTTCATAGTCAAACTGTCATGGTATACACAGTGTTCATACACCTGTACATCTAATGAGGGTATTTACTGTGAATTAAACGTGCAAAACGAGCAAAAAAATCAACATATTTTAATTTTATGTGACAATTTCTTGGATTGACGGAGGACATACTGTTATTGATCGTTCCAAAATTTATTATATCAAGCATTATGGGTGTTATTACCTATTTTATATAGTGCAGTCATTCACTCGCCGACTGCTTTTATTTTCTGCATCCTAATGTTTGAGTTTTATGCTGGTGTCCAATTGGCTTAAAAATGCTTCATCTTATAGGAGGTTACTTATCTTTAAATATATCCGACTCGGTTCTTATTGTTCGCTCTACCGGTATAAAAACTAAAGGAACAAATAATCCTGCTACAAATTCGGTGAGCAAAAGCTTCAGCGAGATAAGTAATCGATCTTTTTCGATATCGCGTGCGGCTGCTTCAGTCTCCGTTGATCTCTGAAAATGGTAGGAAGTTGTGCAATCTCCCTTCCCTCTGCACTTAGAGGTTTTCAGGGGATGAGTAGCTATCACGGGGGCCGGTCTATGGTGGTGGTGAGAGGAGATGGCGTTTGCTGGTGGGGTGGGTTTGGTTGGGGTCATATGCCATTCCGACCGCAATGTCGGCGGAGTGTAGGGGGAGGAGGATAATGGCGTGGGTGACAAAGATGCGCCCCCAACTGATTTGGGCGATGGAAAAGGGGAGTGGGGAATGCCAATGGGGTGGGCATAGATGAAGGATGGCGAGAGTGCTCCCGAAATACAGGCAAGTGAAAAGTTCGAGAGGGGAGACGTGGGGCGAAGCAGACGAAGGAAATGCTATGACGAGGTAGTGGATCCGACAGAAAATATTGTTTGCCCATGCAATTAGACTTAGATGTGGGCCAGGAAGAAAACAAATGCACGAAGGTGAAGGAGCTGGACTGAACCCGTCACTCTGTTTGAATTATTTCCCCTAAATCGTGGGAAAAAATATTGCTTTGCTGAAGTGGGGATTTTAAAAATATCTTGCCTAAAAATTGTGTGCACTTCTTAGCAACACGAGTAACATTTGTCGATGTAGCTCTGTCATGGCCCAGGAATGATGACTTTTGGGGAGAAAATTTTGATGTATCATTCGAACGAAGATGGTATACCGATTGGCGAATATTTGAAAATAAATTTCTAATGTATCCTTCTATATACGAAACTAACAACGAACGGTCAACAAACCAGCAATGTCAATTTAGTTAATGGTTTTTCTTCGATGTGATAAACTATAAGCTTTGGTGTGATGTTTAGAAGTGCTAGAGTACTAAGTTTAATGGAGAGTAAATCGTTGTCACCCATGTCGTTCTATTTTATAATA
This sequence comes from Hetaerina americana, assembly GCF_022747635.1. Lineage (NCBI taxonomy): Eukaryota > Metazoa > Arthropoda > Insecta > Odonata > Calopterygidae > Hetaerina > Hetaerina americana. Next base: position 27,079,784 of record NW_027287538.1, read on the forward strand.
AATCGTTGTTAATTTTGAGTTGCGGCGAAGAGAAATGCACATGCGCTTCGGAATTATGTTACTCAAAAATCACTTGAGCATATGCGGTCTATTCACGGCCTGGAACTCACGTATATTCGGACCCAGTGGTAATTATTCGACATGTTTGAAAAATATTCTGCCATGTTGAAAACGTAAAATGAGTCAAAATCGGGACTGCGAAGGCCCCATGAACGTAAATCGGATGAGATTCTCAAACATCTCCTCAGAATTTGGTATTGCCGGTTGCAGTCAGTCACGGTGTGACAGCAAAAGCTTCCGGGCTCCATCTCCACTGTCCTCCTCAATGGATCCTTTGATGCCTGGAGAAAGATAAAAATGACCGATCTGCCTCCCTGTCAGACATAAGGCGTCCCCACACGCTCGACTGAACGCCTGGGACTGGCCGCATATCAGCCTATATCCTGCGGAGACTTAAAAGTATGGGCGGCGAGTGGTGGATGAGTTTTCTTTTGCTGCGAATGGTGTGATAGAATGTTTGCGGAGGACGCTAGAACGTGCAGATGATGTTGAGACTGATAGACTAAGGTGAACCGATAGGATAAGGGTATTTTTTCAAATAGCCGTAAAATTTATGTATGAGAGAAAATTTTTTCAAATGGTGTGAATGCACAGGCCCTTGTGGGTGGTGCTTTGGTCACCAAGTCCCTCTCGTTCTTAAATTCCAACATTAAATTGTACTTCGTTCCTCTAAGTCACCTTTAGAAACCTGTTTACAATCTAAATTTGTTTCAAATGCCATTATTTTCCCGTTTTATTTTACTGTCGGATGATGGTTTATTCCACCAATTAGACATTTTGGTAGTTTTACTCTTTATTAGCTGACACTGAAATAGGTGATATATGTATGTGTCTGTGTGTATATATATATATATATATATATATATATATATATATATATATATATATATATATATATATATATACATACATATATATACGCACACACATATACATATATGCACACACACGTCTATATACATGTATATAGTTAATGCTAAGTTTTCGTGGCGGGGGATGAAAAAGAAACCTTTCCGCAGCATTTATTGGCAAAAGGGTGAAATGAACTTATAGAAAGTAATAGTCTGCGATACAAGGGGTTTATGGTTGACAGGAGCTCTTTAGAAGCCCAAGAATATGTGTAAAAGGTTAATGGTGTGTGGGGAAAGTTTTGAGAAAATTGTGAGAAGATAAAACTTTAATCGGTAATATTTCTATGATAATATTCTACGGAAGCAATGCCTACTTTTCAAATTAAATATGACAGCATTATGATCGACTTTCACGAATAGCAGATCGTTTCAATGCATTTAAACGTTGACCACGCATCGATATATCGCAGTATACCACCGCGTGGGTGGAAGAGAGAATGAGAGAGGGGAGGGGGAGGAGAGGTTGCTGGCAGAGAGGGGATGACTGTTGGGGGAAGGGCGCTGGGCTGGTTCAGGGGATGGATCCACGCAGGGAGGGGTGGGTGAGGGGTGAGGAAACGCACTCAGCTTGGTGGGTTGGGAGAGTTGGAATGGAAGGGGATGATCAAGAGAAGATTGCTGCTGCCACCAACAGCTGATGGATCTTCTCCTCCTCCCCCTCCCTTCTTCGGTCCACCGGTTCTCCCTCCCGCCCCCCACTGCGACTACTGCACCCTCTATCCCCCCTCTTCCGGACAGGGGTTCCCCCGGTTACTTCCTCTCTCTCCAACCCCTACCCCCGTCTCTTCACCAACAACACTCCCTCCCGTCTCTTTCCGAGCCACATCCGTGTGCGACTCACCCCACTTTTCATGCACCCCCCCGCCCCCACCACTCACTCCCTTGTCTTCATCTTTTCTTTTCTTTCCCCTCCAACCGAAGCCACCTCCCCCAATCTCCCTCCTCTCATTTCCCTGTTTTTACCCCTGCTTTACTCTCTCCTCCGTTATTTTTCTCCCGAATCCATGGCACGTCCGTCGCTTCGCGTAAATGTGCCACCTCTGATGATAGAACTTCTATACACCCTTCCTCTCTGGCTCCTGTCCCTTTGCTTCTAAAATTGTAGTAAATCCCATTTCTGAATACCATTAATTTATGACTGTCACACTGAGGAAAGGGCTGGTGAATGCCTGTGTGCGTGCTTAGTGTAGAGCCTTATTTTGACAAGATTTTAAGGTCAATTAAGGTATTATTTTTTCTGCAATCACTAGGCATGCAAAATGATGTTATCTTGTTCCCACTGAAAATAGGTGAGGAAATGCCCCGAGTAGCTTCAAATACTTGGTAAACAGTAATACCAGTTAGAGTGGTAGTGTTAGTCCACCATCATGGGATCGTCTTGGTACGCGTGGAGTACGTAGGTAGGCTATTGGTTGAAATTGAATTTTCTTCGGATCCAATGAAAATTTGCATTTAATATCATTTCGAATCTTGTTTTCTCAATTAACTTTATGTATCATTTGAATGATCAGCATGTCCATTTTTAGCAGTGAAGTTGGGGCAGTACTCCCCTGGGATGAGCGAATGTGAACCGCCCGTTAGACAAAACTATCCCTGCAACAGATCAGGTCTTATAACATTCAGGTGCTCATTATTCGGTGTTAATATTTGTAATGCATCGCTATCACTTTTAAAAAAAAAGTGGTCTCTATTTCCATTGCCGTCTCAGGTTCTCACTCCATTATCCTTTTTCAGGCCTCCTGCCGCCCTCCTTCCCCTTATTCGCCCCCTTGGGCAGTGTACCGTCCCGTGGTTTCCCTTTCGTTCAACAAACGATGATCTGACTCCGTCCCCTAGCACCCCGATCCCTGCCACACGCCCACTTCCTCCCCCATCAACTCCTCCCTTCTCCTCCTCACACCCCCCCACTGAAACTCTCCACTCACCACAAAACCCACAACAAACGTACAACACTTTCGCGGTGCGCTGGAAAGCAACAACAAATAAAACGGCGTACGCCTTTCACGCTCCCGTGTTCCAAAGTGTGCGTTGGCTTTTGGGTCGTCTCTCGGAAAACATCCCGTCGGACGAGGGCGTCACCGTTTGTCTGTCTGAATGTGCTCAGTCCGGAAGGGACTTGTCGGTGTGCCCCGGTGCTGCGATAATTGTTAACTCGCGGGGTTCGCCAATTTTAATACCAACTCGTTGAGTGCATGCGAGCGTTCAGGTGTACATATGTTTTCCTTTGTCCTTTGGGATGGAAAATGCTCGAATCTTTCTTACGAATAAATTACGACTAAATTACGATTAAATTACGACGAATAAGTACTTTTCAATATGTGTCATGAAGGATTTTTTCGCGAAGTTATTAGAGCTAAATGGAATGAAGTGATTAAGTTTTACTCCTTAACTTGGTGTTTCGGAAAATAATTTTAACAGTTTGACATACGTCCATTACATCTTGGGAAATAAGCTTGATAAACAATTCCCAATCATTCTACCAGGGAGTACAATTTTAACAGTTCTCCGGCTACAATTGTACCGCCTTTTTAAGAGTTGATGAATTCCGCTTGATTTCCAGGGAATAAGATTTGCAAAGTTATTTTTCCTAACTGCTCCAGTCACTTCCATGTAGTGTATTCCATGTCTCATTTGCAGCGCTTAGGCGAGAACGTTTAAAAACTCTTTCACTCTCGGGTTCGGTTTATTTAAAAGTTTTAAGTGAAACACATGGAGTAAAATTAAATTGGAATATTAAAGCTCCACAAAGTGGATTAGCCCCCTGTAGATTAATATTTCCTTCTTGCCTTGTGTCGACTATATTTATTCCTCTGACTATTGCTCTTGGGGTTAGGTCAGTCTCACCAAATCTTAATGCATTTCGGTATGTTTTCCTTTCTCCTCCCAAGCCTTTAGGGGCACATTAGGAGCTCCCATTTACTCTCCTCCTACCAGCCTCTCATATTGCACGCTTCTAACCCTTTCCCCCTTTCGACGCAAATTGGTCAATATTGACGAAATGTACGCTTGCCCAACCTCCCTTTATTCCCCGGGAACCCCACTCCCTCCTCTCTCTCCCCCACTCCCCGCAACTCTCTCTCCTCTCCTCCACCCACTGCAACCCTCTACCCCTCCCACCCAACTATGCCCTCCCCGATCCCCGTCCTCTCTCCATTTCAATAACCCTGGCTCGATCTTTCCGTCTGGAATTCACGCTCCCAAGTAATCTCTCCCGCTGGCCACTCCCTTACGTCCGTCTGGATTTCCGCCTTGCCTGTTTGTCCTACCTCTTATGCTCTCTTCGTATTGAATTAGGGGTTGGGGGAGGAGAGGAATCGACGTGCGTTCTATTTATTGCCGGTTGCTCCCCCTGGGATGTAAAACTAAAACTGTTCACATGTCGAGTGTAAAATTTACGGGGTAAATTCGAGCTATTTCCCTCGGATAATTTTTCTTTGGGTGGTAATATAGCGAGGATATTTATAGATCGGCTTAAAATATGAGTGTGACACACGTGTGCTCACTAAAGGAGGTCTATTCATTATATATAGTCAAAAGGATGGTGAATCATTATCCCATGTTTTTTTAATTGAGGTGCTTTTGAAAAGATAGCTTTTACAAGACTAGGCGTGAAGCTTACTTTTCTTATTCAATGGTTGCTGCATTGATTTTTCAATGTGTCTAAATGATTTTTGTGTGCTAATCTCATATAATTTCTTCAAGTTATGGGTCATTTTCATTTTTCCACAAAATTTCATCCATAGAGTGGAAAGGACTTACGTTGTTGAGCAGCTCATAAATTTAGATTTTACTCGTCCAAAAACAAAATATATAAATCTTATACTACATTTTGGGTGTCTCCCAAATTTCATTATTGTCATACCGATTATTGAGAGGTCACTTCTTTGACATGAACTGAATGATTACTAGTGTTCTTGTTTTAAGTTTCCCTTAGTTATTACCACTATATTCCTCGTTGTCCTTTATTCTATTGATTTCGAATACGTATGAAAAGGGATAGTTGCGAGATAAGTTATTATAGATATACTTTCACACCCACCCACTTTTGTGTGTGTGTATTTGCGTGTGTATATATATATATATATATATATATATATATATATATATATATATATATATAATATATTTGTATAATATTTACTTTTATATGAGAGTAACATCTCGAGCTACCCCAGTTTTCTCGTCCAGAAGAGACCTTGTGTCGTCAAAGGAAACGTGTCACGGTCGAGAATGTATTCCGAAATTTTAAGACCCGTAGACACATCTGCTTCGGAGTGCTCGGATGGGAGAGGTCGTGAAAGCAACGGCTTTACTTTTGCACTTATTTACTTACTTTTCGGAGAGCGCTAGGCTGGGCGGGGTGGATGCGAAGGGGTCGGAGGGTGGAGCGTTTCCGGTCAGGAGCTCACCGATGGGCGGGTTTTTCACTCGTTCCCCGTGAGCCATCGCCCGGTCCATTTGTCTGCCTTTTACACCTCGCCCTTTGATTTTTATTCCTATTTCCACGACATCGGAGACGATTCCAATTCACTTTAGCCCTTCCCTCAATCTTTCCCACCTCCCTCCCCCCCTCTCGTCACTCCTCCGCCGCTCTTCCTCTTGCCTTCTCCTTCCCTTTATCTCTCTCTTTCTCTCCCCTCCCTCGTTCATTCTCCTCCCTGGTTTTATCGTCTTGTCTCCTCTCCCCACCTCCCCCATAATCCTCCCCCTGCCCGGGATATCCGAATCCTCCCTTTACGACTCTTAAGAGGCCGATTACCGCCGGCCGGAAATGACGCCCAGGGCTGACTGACCTGTGACGTCATTTCAGGCATCCCTTTCTTCGTCCTCCCATCCCCTTATGACCGCTACCGTCCCCTACCTCCATCCCTAGAATGGACCAGTCTCTCTCTCTCTCTCTGTCTCTCCCCTCCTCCCACGTACGTCCGCATCGTCGCCACCGCTCTCATTTTTACGCCCCTCTTTGCTTTATTAAACCTTGGGCGTAGTCCCCACGGACGGTAGTGTGGGGGTCGGGAAGGGGATGCGGGGGTGAGAATTTGGGTGTGTTCCCGAGTTGGAAACCTCTTATGAAGCGGGGTAATTTAGAGAAAAAAAATGTCTCTGGAGAAATACAGGAGTGTCTGAAGTCCCGGGTGCTATCACTTGAAGGAAGGAATGTCTTTGGTGCGCGCCTATGTGGCGGGAAGTTTTCGGATTTCGGGGAGAGAGGTGGAGAAGCCTGAGTTTTAACCGCTTCATCCCTATGGTAATTATGGTTTCTGCAACACTCTTAACTTGTCTAAAGATCCTGGAACAACTGCGAACAGTTTTTTCGCGTGATATATGTTGAACTCGAGCTTTATCGTGCACAACAAAGAAAGTAAATTTCATCTAATAAAATAGCTTTAAATTACGACTTAGTTAATTTATTCCTCATGCTATTATGCTCCTGATCTTCGAATGTACTACTAATAATAGTATACGCCTGCTCATCATCACAGTTAGTATACTGATTTAAGGTAGGGGTTGGATGGTTTTGAAAAATATTACCTAATCAATTTTAAGTGCACTGCTTTATTCATTCACGTCCAACATTATCTGCCCCTTTACCTCTTCATATTTTCCAACTGCTTTATGTTTCCCAAAAGGTCTCACTCTTTTATTTTTCCCCTAATTACCTAATTTGCTTCCATGTATCACATTTCAGTATTCCAGTATCTCTTCAATTTCTTATTGCATAACTGCATTGTCGACTGTCACCAAGAAACCTATAAATATCTATAATCTACGGTCTTAGCCTAGTCTAGTAAAATTTGTCCGTGAAGAAAAATTAAAAAGAAAGAGACAACTATTGTTTTCTCTTTCTATGTTAGGCAGTTCATTCAGGAATTAGTAACCATGAAATTATTACTCAATCGAGTCAGCCTCTAGGTTGAAATTCTACCGAGTTGTTCCCGATTATTCGCTTTTAATTTGAAAAATAAGTTCCTTAGTTTCTATTGCCATCACAGTAATATCCGACTTAGAGTGTCAATTTGGACGCAAGGACGTCAGTCTATTGGCAGATTGACGCCGATGAATGTTCGTTTTATTCCTGCGTCAACTCCGAGGAGCGTGAAGAATCGGTGCTCTATGTCCTTCAGGGCCGGCTCGTCGAAATATTGGCGAATACAACGCAGGAAGAATTTCTCATTTCCCTTAAACATTCGGAAAGAATAATAATATATGCCCTCTCTTCTATCATAGAGTCCCTTTTCTCATTGTCTCACGAGATAGTGAGAATACGGGATCATCATGGCGGCGAGGCTGTTTTGGACCGTTACCGCTTCCCCAATCTCGTAAAGCGTTTCCCCAGCCACACGAACACATTTACACACACAAACGCGCGCGCGCACATACACACACACAAAAACACACACACACACAAGACTCCATAACATTTACGGCCCAAGGTAATCTCTACCTGCTTGCCCCCTGGTGGCGAGATGAAGAGGTGAAATATGACGTTGGCTTATCAACCTTTGCCGCCTCATACCACCGAAAATTCCCTTCTGCAGGGGCGGTTTCCTCCCCATCCCATCCCCAGAGGAGATCTCTCCCTGCCGCGAGCCCCCCCCCCCCGCCGCCCCCCCCGCCCCGTCTCGCTCCCTTCCAACACCCCCCACCCCCACCCGCTACCACCCACCAGGTCGTCCCACGGCATCCAGCCCGCTTTCTTCATTCCCTCCCTCCCTTACCCGTCCATCTGTTCCCATTCCAACACCCGCTTCTTCCCCCTTGCTCCACCCTCCTTTTAGAATTGTCTTTTGAATATTTTCCATCTCATTCTCCCTTCCTTAACTCATTTTCCACCTCTCTCACTCCACATCCAGAGCCGCTGCTGCTCCCATCCATTCCGAGGGCGTGGAACCCACCCATCCCTTCCTTCCGTCGCTCCCGCACTTCCTTCGCCCCTCCTCCCCCACCCCTAGTCGATTTCTACCTCTTCCTCCTCCTCCTCCTCCTTCGCCCTCCTCCCCCACCCCCTCTTCACATCCCTGTCTCCCTTTTTCGCGCCTATCTCTCGCGGGAATCGTTCGTCTTTTTATTTCCAAACTCCCTCTCCCCCATCTCTCTCTTTCTCTTTTTCCGTGCATCTCACCCCCCTTCCTTTCCGCTTCCACGCGCGCTCCTCGGTGCTCGTGTCTGTGTGTGTATCGTAGGTGTCGGTGGAGCGCGATCCTCTACCGCTTATCGTTTTGAAAGGAGGAGAGGAAAAAGAAGAATTGGCGGGGGCATTTCAATTCACGGAAACTGGCTTTCTCCTCGTTTCGTTCGGTTTTCTCTCTGTCCAGTGCTTATTATGAACTTCCCACCGACGGGCCGGGATTCCTTTTATTTTGTCACCGTTGCGGCAGCATTGCATATGCCCTTTCCCGTTTTGGTAGCACTTTCGGGATAGGGGAAAATATTTTCGTTCGTGTGCGCGGCCCCGTCGTCCGACGTGCCCTGTTCTCTTTGGCGGGGCGCGCGCATGCGTTGGCATTTTTCTGCGGTCCCTAAACGGAGGGTAAAACCATTTCATACTAATGTATGAGTGGCGTTTTGTGTTTCTGTCGTTTTCATTTACGGCGTTCGGAGTTGCTTTCATTTGCGAGTGACCCGGGAGGAGTGCGCGGCTGGGAAACAGGCGTCGAGCAAATGGGCACATTGAGGCATCGGTTTCATTCAGATTTGGAAAACGCGTGGGTCCACCACGTCCAGCTCGTGCATGGTATAGTTCGACTAAATTTTATTTTCTAAACTCAGAATGGTTCAGCGCTCGGAAGTGTACTTTAAGAATTCAAAGCAAGTCAGTATATTAAAAATAAGTGGTTTTAAAAATTGGTTTTGTAATTCTAAGGAACATCTGAAGATATCGCACTTCATAGAGCGTTGGTTTTTGCCAGGGGCTGATCATATCATGTGCGGTTTGCCTTGAAATGCATAGTAATAGGTTGAAATGATTGATGCAAAAACACCGAATGGTAGGAGAGGTCTGAAAAAAGAAGGGAGAAATGTAAAGCAGGGCCAGATCCCACGAAACTTTCAGACGTTATAACAGTATCCTTACCTCTTTTTCGATTTTTAGGGCTATGCAGTGTCGCAATGCGTCGTTGGGCTAAACAGCAAATGCTTAAATTTCACTTCTTGAGAACAGGGTGATCGCATGTAACCAAAAGAGTTCTATTACTCGTATGTTCTAAGCATTCGTCGAAATACCAGAACGACTCGGGTTTCTACGCCATGTACAGCCAATCACTACACTATTTTTGGCAGCTTTTTGTAAAATGTCCTCTCTGTATTCATGCTTTGAAGTTCATCGTGGACAGAAACCGATAATTGCATATCAAAGCGTTTACTGAGATGCTATGGTTGGGGAATATTTAATGCATATGACTGATGGTTGAACTAAATTTTAATTCTTCGTTTTCCATAAAATATTTTTCATCCAGACTCTTTTGAAAGTGGAGGCGAAGCGACATTTTGTTGCAAAAGCTTTTACTTGGTTTTGTATTGAAACATGCATTTCTCATTTGGTCGGGATAGCGGTTCTGAGATTTGATTAAAATTCAGACTTCTCCTCTAGCTTCGTAAAGCATTAGGGATCGATGTTTAAATTTATTAGTTTTTAGTTGGAGTTCCTGTTCGGTCTTATTTTGATTTCTTATTTATTTCAGTGGGTTCGCGTGTTAAGAATCGTGCGGTAGTCCTATTTCATTATTATTCCGTGAAACATTAACCTTGTGCAGTCGGCTTCAGTCCCCGCGGACCGGAGGCCAATGAGTCCGTCTCACCTCGCAGTAGAATCGCCCAAATCCTCAAATGCGTCTCCCTCTCTCATCTCCCTCCGACCCTCCCCCTCTTCCAACCCCCTTCTCCTCCCTCATAAGTCCTCCGACCCCCCCATGCCCCTTTTCCCGACTCTGATCCCCTCCTCTGACTATTATTTTTTCCTCATTTTCCAAAATTCCACCCCGTTCCCCCCATCCCACCAACTGGCTTCATCCCCCCGCCGCCACCCTGCTCAGAATCATGCATCATTTCTCTTCCCTCCGGATCCGACTTCCGACTACCACCCCCCCTCCTTCTCCTCTCCACCCCCCATCTAAACCCCGTACTCCCTCGCTAGCAAAGGGTCCTCCCTCCCCCCCTTCGCAGTAATTTCTCCCACCGAGTTCTCTATTCCATTTCTTTCCTCTCTTATATCTTATTCGCTCTTACTTCTTTCCTCATCTCCTTCCCTCTCGCTCTCTCTACCTCCCTCCTTAAGCAGATTTAACTCTCATTTTTTTCACATTCCAAAGCTCTTCCCTCCCGCTATCGATTCCCACCCGACCCCTTTGATACTTTCGCGTTCGCGTCTTATTTTTCTGCATAGATTTCCATCCCGAGTACATAATTCTACCTTGTCGAAAATATGCATTTTTATTTAGTATTCTTTCTCGCGAAGTATCTCGTCTTTTTGTGGAATCCGCTGGTTATTCCTCTATAAAATGTTCATCGTGTTTTACGTCCATACCTAAATCATCATTTTACGTTCTTTTGTTCTTTGCAGTTTTAGTTCGTTATGGAAGTCAGGAAAATTCTCTATCCATCAAACAGACATGACTTGAGTCGTTACGAGTGTTTAATTGATACTATTCAGATTTCATTTACCTATATTATTGTACTTTTTCAACCCCATTGGTTCATTAGGTATTTCCATCAATATTACGTTTCGAAGTTGCATGAACAGTCCGCCTGGACCGTTATTTGCAAATGAATCGGGTAGAATTGTTTCTTTTATTCATGGTGTCTTTTCTTTACCTAGTTATTGATTGCGTTGCCTTGAACGAACTTCTTTGCGTAACATGACCCCTTAAATATTGCTTTTGAGCATACTCTCACCTAATTGCTAGTATCGATAATTTCGCCGAAGTTAGAGCTACCCGATACGCCTCTGTAATAACCTCTGTGACGGAATATGTGAATGAGGGAATGTATTAAAATGCTTCTTTGTCAGTAGGAGCTCGCATATCCAGTTGACATTTATGTCTCGCGTTTCCCTTACGTGCGTATACGTTCTTCACGTTACATTATTATGCGCTGTTATTGCGGAAAGATGTGAGGTTTGATGTTTTCCCCGGCATCTTCAGCGCCGCACATTCCGCATGCTCTCGGCCCGCTCCGAAGCTAGCTTTATCCCGTAGGGGCATTTCCATATTCTTTCCCTTATCCCCATTTCCTCTTTAAAAATTCTTAATGTTGCGTTATGGCGTTATCGTAAACATTCCATCTCGGGACGCCTCCATACATCCAATGTGGGCCGTTTTTATATTTCGTTCCCGACATTCATCTCCCACCCCATCCACCACCCGGCCGGAGCTCTTCCATCTCACTCCCTCTCCTTTCTCATTTCCACAATTCTCGGGAGGGAAAGAATAATACATCCCGAACCCCAAAAGGCATCTCGGCCCGAGAAAAGGAGGAAAAAAATCTATATAAGAGAAGCCGCAAACACACAGAAATGCCGGAGCGAAACCAAACAGCCTTATCTCCGACATAATTTACGGTTTTCGTTTTCATTGTCGCCTTCGTTCCTGGCGGAGTGGGAAGTGGCGTGGTGGGAGTTGTTTTCGGTGGGCGGGGAGGGCGTGGCGGTAGGTGGAACGGAATGGTGAGGAGGCTCCCTCGATCGCAACCTTCCCCCCCCCCGGCTTTCCACCGCCACCCCAAAGGTGACTCCCACAGCCTACCCCTTTTTACGATCTTAATTAGGTTCCATTTTTTTCAGCGATGGCAAACATCTTCTGGGGTATTCACACACCTTTTTATGATTATCTTCCTCAGACGGATCATCCACTGGAGGACGAATTTATGCCGCAAATGAGTCAAATGTTGTTTCTCACTCGGCTGAACGCTTGATCCTTTTCATAAATATCCTGTCGAACTTCAGATCTAATGGAACCCGTGATTTCTCTGCGTTTGAAATACAAAACGTCGTTTCCTCGCCAGAACACCTCGGAAGGGTCACCATCCTCTCTTTGTTCTGTAATTACGGATCCCCGTTTTTTTTATTGTCCCTAAGGGCTTTTTTTTATATATTTGAGTCCTCAAGACGTTCATTCGCAGAAATTGGGATTGGGTGGCCTGCCTTTACATTTCGCGATGAAAACGATGAATGCAATAATTTTAGTGTAGTAAATTATTTAAGGAAAACGGAGAAAAAAATGTATCTACCTTCGCAATGGTTGAGAAGGAATGAATGAATGATTGGAATGCGTCTGGGGGAAAACCGATTCACTCGCTAGACACCGAGAAATTCGATGTTCATCGTCTGCATGGCAGAAATCTCAAGCTGCTCGAATCATTTTCGTTTTCCTTGAAGCGGAGACTTGAGTGTTGACGCGTTATTTTACAACTTTCGGGAATTAATATTCGTTACAAACGCGCAGAGAAACAAATGCGCTTATCTGTTAAGCATGTTTTCAGTTTTGACGAGTTTCAAATTTTGCGCTGAAGAGTTATTTTCATGGGTTATATTGTTACATCACACTTGCCTTTCTTTTGTGGCATTGATCAAATTCGCCGTTGATATCATTCTGTCAGATTATTATGAGAGACTTATCTTATTTAGAAATTTAATTTCCTCTTGGGATCGAACCTGTGTGGTTTATGTGGGAATCCGAGTCGGTGCATCCCTCCGCACCAATATAGTGTTTTGCTTCGTTGGGGCGAAAGTGTTTTATTTTTCTCCTCTTCACATTTGCGGCGGAGAGACGAATCTCGACCACCATAAGAAATGGTTCCCTCCCACCCCACCGTCTCCCTACCTACTCCCTCTCTTCCGGCCCCACCTCCCATTTATTTCGCACCTCTATCATCCCCCCACCCCCCCGAAGACCAGCGGCAGCCAGGGCTCCCCCTCGCTGCCAGCCCTTAAAAACGCCTCCGCCTCACCCGTGGCCTCCGCCGGCCCTCGGAACGACCCCCAGAGGGGCAATATCTGGGGCCTAATAGCGCACCAAATGGCCTCCCAAACACCTTTTTAATGAACTATTGTAGCAGGAAATGAAAATGGAGGCGGGGGTGGGCTGGGGCGACTCACACACACACAGACACATATACGGGCACCCCGGGAGGGGGTGTGTGTTTTTGGAAGAGCGGAGGGCACGTGTGTATGTGGAGGTGGTAGTTCTTTGGGGAGTGTTTCCGAGAGGGTGATGGGGGGGGGACGCCTCACTTCGGATGTTAGGTGCCCCCGTGCTATGTGTTTAATATGTGGGTGGCGGTGTGATTCCGGTGAGGATTACGCCCCAGCGTGGCGAGTCGGAGGAGTAAGGAGGTGTGAAGGGTGACGGAAGGACAAAAAAATTAGGGTCTAGACTTTCAGGAGGGGTGTTGGTTGTTTTGCGGTGTTCTCGATCCCCTGCCTCGCAGTACCGCGGAGATGGCCGTGGTGATACGGGAGTTGCAAAATTGGATTCAGTTTTCGTCGGTATTGATTCTGGTCTTGGAGTGGGGGTCCAGGTGAATGCCACAATTGCTTTGCAAAAGAAAAAAAAACATCGTCAAAGAAATGTGTACCAGGGTACAATTTTGCCTTGTTCACATTGGGTGCTGTCACTTGCCGCGAATTCTTGGAAAATTTTCAGCAAAATAGTCCTTTTTTTCCTCCGAAATGTCCCTCGGCTCACCATACCAGAAGATGATCTCCGCCGAAATGCCAAGAGTTGCATTTCTTCACTTAACCTGCTATGTTTTGCTATTTCTGTCAGGTTAACCAATATTGAAATAGTTGATAGAGGAATGTATGATCCTCGGACTGGTCCCATTAGTACCGAAACGATAAATGACAATGTTGATTGTCGGCTCCCATCACTGAAGCGTTGAATGGCGGCCATTATGGATCAATCTATTGTAACTTATCCATAAAGTCTTACGTTTGGAATCTCGTGTCTTTGTCAAGACCTTAATATTTTCACGAAATGAGAATGCACCGAATTGTTTTCCTCCCCGCTCTCGTGGTTCTTGGCATTATCCCTGATCCTTCAATCCCTCCCCTTAGTCCCGTCTGCATCGAAAAGACGGCGCTCAGCCATGCGCCCCCTCAAAAATACGGAGAAAATAGGGTCTACTAAGGATTGCGAGCTGACCCGGCGCGCCCTGCCTCTTGACAAATAGCCCGCTGTACTCTAACACCCTGCTTGCCCCCCCAACCCGCACACATCCTCTCCCCTGCCCCTTCCCCAATCCGCCTATCCCTCCCCCGTTCCCACCCCCCTCTTTCCCTTGCCCTCCATTTCATCCAGTCTCCCTCATTGCCAAAACACCCCACCTCCATCTCCCGCCCGTTCCTGCCGCTCTCCCCGGCCCGGAAAAGTCTCCCATGCTACGGCTGCCTAATTTGCCGGAAAGCTCCGGGTGAGCGATTCTCGTGTGCATCGGCACCGGAATAAAGAGGGGAGGGAAAGAGGAGTGAGCGGGGGGAGGTGGGAGGAGGGAGATAGGAGAGGAGATGGAATTTTTTCTCTCTCTCTCTATCTCATTCCCTCCGCACTCCTCCTTTCACAGTTGGCCCGTAATGTGGTGGCCTCTGACGGAATCCTCTGGCATTGATTCCCTTCAGACCCTGGCAGACTGACTACTGTGCCGCACCGCTAAGGGCCGCCGACGCTCCCACCTCGTCCTCCCATCCCTCCGCCCCCGCTCAGCAACCCCTCCGCTCCCCTCTGCCTCTCCACGCCCCTTCCCTCGAATCGCCCAAACGAGGAAGTAAGGGTTTCCGAAGGTGATGCGCCGGGATTGCCATGGAGATGAGGTGGCAAGAACGGGAAGCATAAAGACAGTCGAACAGCGAGCGGAAACGAGAGGGGAGAGGAAATGGTGTGAGGGGTGTGGAGGAAGGGGGAGGGTGGCGAGGGAGAGAGACAGAGAGAGAGAGAGAGACAGAGAGGTTTAGGCAGTAGAATGGCGCAAAAGGAAGTGTGGGATACGCAGAGGAGCTCAAAAGTTTATACCCCAAACCCTCTTCCCCCCCACCCCACGGTAACCCGTTGGAGGAAATAAACGCTGTTTTGGGATCTTCGAGGGGACGTTTCGGGGTAAGATTTTCAAACTTTAAGGAATGGATTTAAGGGTCCGAGGATTCAGTAGAAGTAGAAAATCGGTAGAACTGTTTTATTATTTTGTCTAAAGGTGTGTTTAGTGCGATGAGGCTTAGCTTGAGCTATTTTGTTCCCGTAAATTATCTCCTTTACGATGGTACTTACCTGTGAGTTTTTCACGTCTGTCTTTCAGTAGTCACTCCCTTTTCCTCCTTTGAATTTACCCGTATAAAAACCTACATTTTAACTGTTAAAAAAATTGAACAATACAGTCGTGCAATATTTATAATAGGTTTACTTACCCATTACTCACTCTACTTAATTGAAGTTCCCGCTCAATTGCGTGTGAGTACGGTGTAATTGAATTTGTCCTGTAGTATCTAGGACAATTTATTGTATAATAAACGAGTATAGTTTCGAAAAGTATGCTTTAATTGTAAAGTGCGTTCATTATTTATATTTGCACAGTTTAATTTGGAGGCGTAGGCTTTAGAGCTTTTCCTCTTTTAACCTAATTAGCATATAAATTGCTTCATTTCCGCATTTCTCTATCAGTTACAAGATATTGCACTCAGCAATGCAGTCGTTAATCCTGAAAAGCAAAAGGATATATTCACAGTGAAACAAGCCAACCTTTTATGCATGCTAATTGAAATTAAAATAGCAGTCAACCCTCTCAAGCACAAGGTCACGTTTGGCATGCAAAATTAAAAGAAAATCAACTTCTATCTCTTGTAACCGGTAGTCTCAAACAAGCATTTCTATGAAGCATCAAATTTCTGAAAATATTTTCCCGTTGCAAAACCGCGGAATTTTTTTTGCAGTTGTATTTTTATTGGAAGCTAGAGAGTAATTCGGCCATTTTATTATGCTCTAAGGTATATTCACGATCTACGAGGCCAATGAAAAATTTTTTCTGCGCGATTCAAGCTTGTCAGTGGGTACCTAAAATGATTTTGCATTTAGCTTACTGCCCTGGAAACCCAGAGACTTAAAAAGCCGTGGCTGTCGCAACGCTTCGATGAGTAATGGGAGTTTTTCCCACGTGGTCGTACTAGCGAGTGAGATATCGATCGTCCCTTAAATATCGATTTCTATCGGGCATCACTCCTTTGACTCACATTCTTTGACGCCGCCTTTGGGAGAGCAACAATGGGCGACGGTGGTACCGGACACTGACTCTTAACCCCTCCATCCTATTATTCTGCCGTGGAGTAGGCCGCGGCGTGCACCTGATTACGCTCTGACAAACGTTTTGATCATGCCTACCATATTGTCAGCGAAGCGTGAGTCAAAGGCTCGTATGACTCCGTGACCCCGCCTTTATTTATAGCCGGGCACCCGGGGGACGCCTCCTGCCCGGCTGACTAATGGACATTGCCTTTTAGACACGCGTCACTTGAGGCGGAACATGGCGATTTTTGAAGAAATTCAATAATGTGACGATTTTGTCTCTCCGCATGCTCGATCATTGCCTGAAACTCGTGTCGACCGCAAGGGGCGGAAATAGGATTACTATTTCTTTCATCTTATCGGATCTCATTAAATATCAGTCGAGTGTTTATTCGGAATATGATTGCTATCTGTAATCAGGGAAAGTGCTTTTACCAGCTTTCCCCATTGTTATAAATCCAGTACTTAACGCCAGTTGCCTAGGAGTAGGACAGGACGTAAAAAGCATGAGAAGCGCTCTCAAGGATATACTATACTTCGTTTTTTCCATCACTTATCCTTCCAACGCGATAAACTCGTAAATAGCGAAGTAAAGTCAGCTAGTGCGAATCACTATGCTGGGGAAACAATCGATGATGCATCTGCTTCCTAACTACTTGTACGTCTTTTCGATTTTTTAAGAAAACTTCTCAAACGATGGACTAGGCATAAACTTATTTTGACGATTCTGTCGCCTAACCTCCTTGGTATTCTTAAAATAATATAACTCACTGAGCCTTGTTACATTTTCCTGTCCTGGTTACCAATAAAGATTTAACTCCGACTTAAATGGCTCTACGTAAGTCATTCTATCTCCCCTCCGAAGGGTTGTTAACCTCTGGCACCAGTGTCTAGTTAGTCCGGTGGGTAATGTGCTCTTCAAGTAACCCAAAAGTCGTGGGTTCCAATTCCGAACGCATGAATGCCGTGTTGTCCTACTATACAGACGTAATTTATCATTGAGATTGTGATGCGACACATGCGCCCACTTGAGCCAATCAACAAAACTTCATCAATACGACTACTAATAAACATTATCTTCAGGTTCAGTGTATTATTTGTGGAATGCGAGTGCATCGTAAACGTAGAGATGAAATAACCAAACGCTGGGAATTGAAAAGTGTTCAGGATTTCTTTACCAGCCACCTTTTGACAGACTCTTTTCTTTTTCGCGTTCACTTTTTCTTCTTCCTTCCTTGGCCGGAATACCGCCGCCATCGTCGGGGGAGCACCCTTGACACCTAGGGTGCAATAATCAGGAAAGAAATTCATTCGGAAGGAAAGTTGGAGGGCAAGAAAGACTTGCTCCTTGTAGGAGAGCGGCGTTTGTTTCTTCCCCGTCATTAGCGTCCCGTTCCTTTCACAAACCTTATCGGGAAAGGCGTGCATTCTCTCCCGGACATATCCCCTCACGCCCGGGAATTCTGCCGTCGGAGAATGGAGGGTAACAACGCCACCACGTCACGCGGAGACACGACTCGGAGGTGGTGATGTTTGGGTAGGGGGGTGAGATGGTCTAGAGGAGGGGGTGAGGAGGAGGCTACGTGGGTGTTGAAAGTGGTGTAGGCAGCGGAAGGTGAGAGCTAATTGCCAAGGCATTCCGCTGGGGGCGTCGCCGAGTAGGCCGGCCGGGGTGTGGGCCAAAGTAAAGGCTATTTGCCGCATGTTAGATCTTGAAGGCGGGTCCTGCGTTGGACGGGCCGAGAGTGTGAGGGGGAAAAAGATGCGTTGAGCGCACGCCGACGGTGCACCGCTGAGTGCACTGAGGAATTTGTCAAGCACGGGGAGATTGGGGTGTGACGCGCGAATGGCTCTCTCGCAAGCGCGCAGCGAAACGCATCACGCGGCGTCTTTGGCGAAGGGAATGGAGTGCTCATATGTGACCATCATTGCCAAGACGGGCGGGCTGAATGAAATTCTCTTTCGTGGTAACAGGAATAAAATGAACTTGAAAATGCATTTTATTTTTTCCCGCGAATAATGGCTTTTCTTCAAACTCATTTTGGACCAGTTGAAATTCTGACGTCTTGGAGACTTTTTTATTACTATTTTTATGCATATGCACAAAATATCCCGCGATTCACCAAAAAGGTTTGTGACAGGGAGTGTAAGTATCAGATTGGATTCGTGAGGGATAAGGGAGGATTAGAGAGGGCAAGGTAATAGGGGAAAAAACATTCACTGAAAAAACTCCAAAAAATGTGCAAATTTAAATGCATGCTTGGGGAAAAATTAGTTCAAACATGTGCCAATTTCACCCAGTAAATTTGTCCTTGATAAGCGAGAAAGAACCGCAATCGATTATGTGACAGACCTCCACGACAACTAGGCAATACATGCAGAACTGGAGAGCAAGGAGAGGAAATTGATAATATCAATGCAGCTCTAATGCAAACCACTGAGTATTTCTCACAAATGAAAATGTTTTAGATGGTGAATGCATTTTTAGATCACAATGGACGTTAATTTCTCAATTTGCACTCCGCAGCATCAAAGCATGTTTGTGATGCTTCAATGAATTTCGCATATATATTCATGGCCGTGAATGGAGACTGTATGGTATTGGCACGGACGAATGCCTTGCTTATTGTAAATCATAAGTCACAATGAAAACACATACATGCTGACACTATTTTTCATGGCTGAGGTTAATATGTTGGAAAATCATTTGGCTTTACAATTTTTTCGTGTCACTGCACTTCTGTCTGAATGTAATGGAAACAGTTTTGTGGAATAATAAATATCGCTTTCTGAAGGCTTTAATTACATGTCGGAAAACAAATATGAACCCTGAAAATTGCAGTCTAAATATGCAAAATCTGTGTGATCGACTTGTGGCAGTGGCTGATGAAGTTTGCTCGCGAACAAAACGCAGAAATTTATCGAATGATTTTCCACGAAAACTGTGCGAAGTGCTTGTAGAAGCTTCATTAGCAGGAAACAGAGAGGTTCTCCACTTGAAAGAGCTTTATGATAAACACGTCACGTGCATGAGTTGAAGTCCTTATGTAAAATATCATATCATGATCGAAAGCCCTGGCTATCCGTTTTTGAAATTTCTATTCATAACTACATCATGATTATAAATGATGTTCGAGGGAATAGCGCGTGAATTTTGACGAGCATTTGTTTGCTTTTTGGATTCCGAGATGAACCAAAATCAGTTTTCCGAATTTATCGATGTAGAATGGAGAGAAGAGCCAGGGCATTAATTGAGAAAGGCGTCACTTAGCGGATGAGGACTGAATAAGGTAGGTTTGCGGACGAAAGACGTGTGGCGGAGATACTGGGGGGGGGCAAAGCGGAGGCAGCGCCACGATGCCGTGTGGATGTTAGAAGCTTTTTAAAGGGAGAGAGAAAGATAGGGAGGAGGAGGTGGCGTGGCGGGGGAGGAAAGGCGGGGCGGTGCCGGGGGGGTGGTGGCGAAAGGGCGGGGCGAGCGCAAGATGGCGTCTTCAAGGGGGGGGAGGGTAGGGAAAGGAAAAGGGAGTGGCGCGCTTTTGCTAGAGGCGACTTGATTCCTTTCCTTCCACTTAAGCAGAGAGGAGAGAGCGAATGAGGGAAGGAAAGAGAGAGAGAATGAGAACGCGAGATGAAGATGGGGGAGGGAGGTAGGGAAAAAAGGCGCGGAGATGATGGACGGGGGTGTGGGGGAGGGTAGAAAGCGGCCGTGGCTGGGGGGATAACGGAATAACAATGGAAGAGCGGCGAGAGCTGAGAAGACGGTGCGGAAGGAATATGATGGAAGAGCTCAGAATGTTGGAAAGGCTCATGACATTATAATAAGTCTCCTTAATGCCTCCATGACTTTATATTCCTTCGCTCTACGTACACTTCTTTCCCTCCTACCCTCACCCCCCCACCCCACCCCGCCCCCGTCCAGCTCCCCCTTCTTTTGTCTTTTTTTCCTTCGCTCAAAGTTCCTTCCTACCCCGTCCACAAGGGGGACGGCCTCCCGCGGATCGATGAAGAGTAAAGAGAATCGTTTTTCTTTTTTTTTCTCTACTCCTACTTTTTCCCGCTATCCTCTTCACCATGAAACCCTCTTGGAAGCGAGGGGAGAAAGAGAACAATGTCTTCGTCTTCATCCAGCACCGAAAAGAGTTGGCGACCTTGTTATATTTATACCTGCTATTATATTCTTCTCCCAGGCCTAACCTACGTAAAATGTGCGAAAGGCGGCGCGGTTGGGGAAGGGGGGGAGGATGGAGGCCCCCGCTCGCATTGTTCGCCCAACAATGGTCTCCTTCGGACGTGAGCCGGGTTCGCACCCCCGCGAGACTCGGGTCGCCCCCGCCAACGGTTTATAATTCCCCCCATCCTCTCCCTTCGCCGCGTCCCCCTGTCCCCACCCCCAGTTGACGTGCCCCGTAAATGGTAAGATGCACTCATTCACCGTATCTTATTTACCGTCGCTATTATGTTTAGTGCATCCCCCACTCCTCGCTTTTTTCCCCTCCTTGTCCCGTCCCGGCGGCGAAATAAGTGGAAGGATGATGGGGACGAAAAAGGGATGGTAGGAGGAGTCGGAGGGAAAGGGCCGTGCGATTTCACATAATGGGTTTTGCACGCGGGCGGCTTGGATTTATTGGCAGGAGAGTGGGAGGGAAAGATATTGGCATTGAGGCTTTCTGGGAAATGGTTAATGAAGCCTAAAGAGTCATACGCGTTCGTTAAAATACTTTCCGTTGAATGTATGTTGTTTGCTTCTTGCCTTTCTCTCTCTCTCAAGGGGGCTGGCTGCCCTCATGTCGTAAAGGTATTTCATTTCATGCTCCCTTTCATTATGCAAGCTGCCAATTAGTGTCGAAGGAAGGATCCGTTGTACTTTAGGAAAAAGGAGAGGGAGAGTGAGACTCTATCGTTGGCATGAAGCCACCAAGAGTTGCTCCCGTTCGTGTCGATGGATGAGTGAGATGCTCACGGCTCGTTCATATTTTGCCATCAAAAGAAGACAAATTCGTCGCTTTTGTTCCATCTGTATCGTGATTGTGTCAGCTCGATGTCTGGCCAGTTTCTCCCTCGTCCCGTCCCATGCATTGAATTATGGCGTCGTTCGCTCACGTGATGGATACATCCGACATAGAGTAGTAGTCCGACTGTCAATTCAAAACAGCTTTCCACCAACAAAAACTTGAAAATTCCCACCGTTTGGTTGTTTGATTTTAAGCGTCCAATTAATTTCCTCTGTTTTTTAATGGCAACCCATTATTTCCACTTCGCATACTGAATAACAAAGTTACTGTAGTAATCAACGCGCAGTTTAGGGTTTGATAGGCAGAGGTCACCCAAAACTGAACCCAACTGCGTTTTCAATTCGGGCGTCAGAGCACCCGGGCCAGCTCCTGTTCATAAACTTCCTGTGGTTCCCTCGGGAGTTGGGGTTAGATACCCCAAAAATCACTCACTCATCTTGGGGGAAGTTGGAAGTATTCATAAGAGCTTCGCTGTATCAAACACTGACGTTCAAAAGCGAACGCCGAATGAATCCGCCTACTGTAATGCCATATCCCCCCTGTCTCTTAGAGAAAAAAACCTAATTAATTTGGTATTTGGAATCCTTTGTATGTGTGATTTCATTGCTTTCATACTAAATTAAAATCATTTAATAATTTAATTGGATCGATATTGGTGTAGTAGCATCTTGATTGTGTGTGAAATGAATTACATGAAAAGGGGTTGTTAACCGTTATATTTTTAATGCCGCTAATATAGGTGCCTGTGATTTTTACATGGGCTTGGTGTCTTGAAAAATATATATTATGCAGTTGCTTGGAGGTAAAACAGACATCTCTGTTCCATCTTTAGATGCGTTTACAATCTCTTTCAAGATTATTGGTAACATTGTAGCCAGTGCTGGTGTGATCATTGACCTTTGGGGATCATTTGAATGTGTATAGCAATAAATGAGGCCAAATAGGAGGGCAAATCGCGACCGGACTGCGACGAGTCGAGCGCGAACTGGTTGTATAACAAGCCTCTCAATAGCCGAAGGAGAAAAGAAATCGTTTGTCAGATCGCTCTTTTGAGGAAAAAAAAACATTTGGCATTGATGGACAGGAAACAAGAGAAATATCCATCGGTTTGTGGCGTTATGCGTCATCTGTCTCGAGGGAAACCATTTCGCATTCACTGGATACTTTGAGCGTTTCAGTGATACCTTTAAGGCCGAAGAGAGTCGTGAAAAGTTATGAAATGATGATCATAAAATATTGCGAGCAACATTCGCATACCTGAGAAGACACCGAAAAGGACGAATATCGGTTCGTTATATTTTCTCGGAAGACTCGACATTGACATGAACCTGAAATATGAATAGTGATGAGTGACAGATATTGCCGGATGTCTCATCGGAATCCCTACGGCTGCTTTTGTACCAGCTTTTTCATGCGTGTACCCTTCGGTCATTGGTAAATTTCAGAATCCTTCGTAAAATTAAATGTCCTGCGTTCATTTTTATTTTGCGTGTCTGATTACACGAAGAGCCTGTCGGATAATGGAGTTTTGTAGAGAGCTATTGACATGCATGTATGTCATGCCGAGATGCGATGATCAATTTGTTGATTATTACACTTTTTTTAAGACTTTTTTCATGATGTTTAAAATCTTTAAAATTGATTAATAAATCATTGAAAAATATTTAAATTTACCCCATACCCAAGAACTGTTATTAATCAAGACTCTCCCTGGTGGGGATAAAAATTCATGGTAAGTGCCTGCGTCAGATACCGTCATCAAATTGCGAATTCGTAAAACGCCACTTCCATATCTGTTGCGACTTATGTTTGATTTAGTTGTAGAATGCAGAATTATTACTATTTATTTTATGGTATGCAAAAAGGTACATGGCACCGCTAATTTTAAGTGTAATCATGCATTGTTGCTTCTTGAGACGGTTTCAAACTTGCGGACCGCATCTTACACACTTTCTATATTCCTGTGTTCTATGATTCATTTGGCTTCGTAATTTGCATTTTCGCTTCGTGGAATGCATTTTCCACCCACGAAAAATAATGCCTTTTTTAGCTTTACAGAAAAAAAGCTCTTTCCTCTACCACTTGATTCGGACCCTTTGGGTCTCCGTGTCTTTTATCATATCCCATTCAAGAAATCCTCTTATTCCGAAACCGTTCCACCGGATCAGATTCGAGCAAGGAGATAAGTTAAATGGAATGTCGAGTTAAATCATTGTTTCATTCCCGGTGACCGAGGAGGGATCATCAGATTTAAGAATAGACTGGGGATAAGAGGAAAGGCCCGGGATGGAATTTTCCAGTTTGATGGAATATTTTAGAAGGGAAATAAAGCCCTGAATCTATGATTGATGGACTCTTTTTCATTATTTTATTCAATTTTTTTAAACTACTTTTAGCTATGAAAGGCAAAATATTTACTTTCAGTCCGCAAAAACCAGTCCTCATTGAATTATCCACGACGTCACCCGAAATTTTGGGTGCAAAAATGTGTGCTTAGGAGTTCATATTTTAATGTCGAAAGTTTTTTTCACTTTCAAACAATACCTAGCGTCCTAAGTGATAACTCAAGCTGCCCCGGGCATCGTAAATGATTCAAGGAGGCAGGAGTACTTCCTTTTTTTCTGCCTTCTTTCTCAGTGCATGATATTACAATCCAAAGCGGCAGGAACATTTCAATAAGACCGACCGACTCCTACGATATAAATTTATGTAGGCCACTTTCTTAAAATGAGCACCGTGGCGAGGAAATAAGTTCACGGTATCTCTTTCGACCGATCTGCGGAATCCAATCGCTTCGAATGAGCGCCTAATGAACTCGACGAGAATACATTCCCCACCACCTCCCCAAACGCACCCAAACCCCCCGCCCCATCCCCCCCCGCCAGTCTGAAAGCGAAAAAGATACACGGCTTCATTACCGGCGATGTTGAACTAATCAGAATATCGCCGTCTAAACCCTTCTTGCCCACTCTCAGCGCCCTCAAGCACGCACACGCACGATACAAGCGCGGAAACGAACGAGGCATACGCAAGTGGTGGACACAAGTGCAACGGCAATTCGCTGATTTCCTCCCCCTCCTCCAACCCCCGTCCCAGTCGAGCGATAAACTAAGACGGTGCGGGGGAAAATAGAGCGGACGAAAGGGAAAAAAAAGGACGATAAGGTATCCCCCGTGAGAGAGAGGGAGAGAGAAAAAGAAACTGCATGTTTTTCCTCCTGCTCCTCACCCGCCCCGCAGCCTTCCCGTCCCGGCCACGTACCGCATATGCAAGACCTCAGACGCCTCCACCTCTCCCACGTCTCTATATCCATCCAACCCTTGCTCCGGTATTTTATTTTTCCTCCTCCTTTCCCTCCTCCATTCTTCATCTCTCCTGGGATACTCGAGGGCCGAGTGGGGCGAGGGTTGGTGGGAAGGGGCGGGGAGGGTAGGGGAAGGCGGGAGGGAGGGAGGCGAGCTCCTCGAGGGGAGGGCGGAGGTAGGTTTGCAGAGAATGGCGATCGCAAAATAAATTTTCTCCCAGCATTCCCAATGATTTCCTTCGAGACCGGAATTGAAATTGCCAACGGCGGGAGGGAGAGAGGGATCAAGGTGGGGGAAGGGACCACCGGGTGTGGGGGTAGGGTTTACGCGGTAAGGGGTAGGACGAAGGGGATGGGGGTAAGAGGGGGTTGCGGTGAAAAGGAAGGGGGGGGCGGGAGAAAGATCCCCAAGATGAAAGGGGGAGGAGGGAGCTGAAAGCAGGAGCTCACGCGGAAAGATGATTGTTTTCTCTAAGTTGAATGGAAAAATGTATTTCCATGCATTCCGTTGCACAGGCACGGTGGAGGGAGACGGGGGAATGCCATTTAAACCTCCTTGTTTGGACTGGTCACATATGTTAAAATTTGCTCGGGACTATTTTCTGCATATGCATGGGTTCGTATAATTCTTTCCAGTCTAGATACAGGTAATGGCTTATCAGTTGACAATGGAGAATCCCGGGCTTTCCGGACTTTTTGCGTTAATATTGAAAAACGTTTTGCTCCCGTCATTTTTGTGATTCGCGAAGAAATGTAAGATAAAAATGTTCGCCCAGTGAGAACGGGAAACGAAAGAAAAGATAAGGAAATTTAGTCACATGTGGTTTATTAAGAAATCAATCCTCAAATTTTTGAGTTTAACTTTAAATGAAGCCATTTTCACATTTTTACTTATTGCTAACTGATTGCGTGTATGATTATGCGCCACATACGTTCAGTGGCACCTTGAAATAAAATTGAATAAACAATTAGAAGCCCCAAGGTTGCCGATTCTCTCCGAGACATTTGCAATAGTAATTCTGTGTTGTATTACGTTAAAAATGTATGATTATCACTCTGATATTATAAGGAATACATATTAATGCGGGATTAATATTTATGTCACCTGGAACACTATTTTCGAGCCGTAGGCAATAGTCGTCTATTATTTTCTCGTTTTCGTCAGAAATCCATGCCCTGCTAAATTTTTTGCAGAGCGTTCAGCCGATGATGAGTACTCGAGACCACGGCGTTCGACGTTTCAATTCGGAATTTTTCATTTGGCAATAATTTCAGTACGCTGAGTCGTGGACAACACGTCGGACCGTCGGGTGCTCGCGAGCCTTAAAGTTTCTTCCCCCTCCAATTTGAGGGGATCTTGGGGCAATAACCGTTAAAAACGATGGACACGTCCCTTCCCAAAACTTTTACGGATCTAGGAATTTTAGCATTCGAATTCGGGGACTCCTCCGAATAGAATTTTCTCATCCGTCTCG
Organism: Hetaerina americana; assembly: GCF_022747635.1. Taxonomy (NCBI): domain Eukaryota; kingdom Metazoa; phylum Arthropoda; class Insecta; order Odonata; family Calopterygidae; genus Hetaerina; species Hetaerina americana. The sequence goes on from NW_027287538.1 coordinate 27,105,812, forward strand.
ACGGGACAGCAGGGGAAATTAGGCAATCGAGCCAACCTATTCTCCCCCCCACCTTCACCTCTGGATGCGCTGATCTCCACACACACACTCGCCCGCGCATTAAAATAAATCGTCTTTTGTTATAAGGCTAGGAATGGAACAGGAGATTGGAAGGAGGGGGATGAAGGTTTTTGAGGGAAGACGACGAGGCCATGCGGGACGAGGGAGGAGAAAGCTTGAACCCCCGATGCGCCATTTCGACCTCACTCAATTTCAATTAAATTTGCTCGTCTCGGGAATATCTCAGGAGGACAGGCCAGGCAAGAGCGAGGGAGGGGGGAGGGAGGGGGGGAGGGCAGGCGGGAGGGAGTCTCCGAAGGGGTTTCGGCTGGGAGATTCGTTAGAAACCCCTTTAGACGACGGCACTTCCAACAACCTCGCCGCCACTCCAATTGGGAAGGAGGCAGTGTGAGGGAAGAGGGGGGGCAGAGGATGAAGGGAAAGGCGTGAAGAAGGAAAGGGGGAAAGGAGAAAGCCGTCATATCCCCAGGTTTTTAGTCCGGAGAGTAATTCTGGCGTAGGGGAGAGAGGGCGTCGGAGGGGGGTGGGGCGGTATAAATGCGTAGGGGTGGGAGAGGTGGGTTTAAGGGGGGAGTAGCGCGAGAGGGAGAAGCGGGGGGGGGGGGTGAAGTTTCAAGAAGAAGGCCAAGGAGGAGGTGAGATGTAAAGGGTAAGGGAAGGAGTCGACCACAGGCACTCAGTAATTATATCAGAGTGGGAGAATTAACCATTAAGGATTATCTTGGCCTCGGCTTCGACTCCATCCACCTCTTCGCCCTTCCCACCCCTCCCCCTGGCATCCCTCCACCTCTCCATCCTCCCCCCCTCCCATCCGATTCCTCTCTCCTTCGCATTCCGCACTCATTTGGGTAATTGCACGGTAGAGGGCAGTGGCGCCTTGAGGTGGGGTAAGGGGGTGTAGGAGGGTTTAGAGGGGAATCGGGAGGAAGTGAGGGAAGTGGAGAGAGTGAGGTAGGAAGGGAGAGGGCATGTAAGGAAACGGAGAACAAGGGAGAAATGTTTGAGAAGAGGAGGAGAAGGTGAGATTACGGACGATCTGCGCGGCGGGAATGGGTGGGAGGAGAGGGTGGAAGGCTCCGGGGGCGGAATGCTTGAGAGAGAAAGGGGGAGGCGAATTTTGAGAGAAGGCAAGAAGCGATGGTGGGAATTATTAATAGTTTAAAGGGAAAGGCGAGATCCGAGATAGCGCCGGATCTGAATGAAATGTGAATGTTGATTTGGGTGGTCTGAGCATTTCACCCCCTCGACTTGTTTATGTTTATTCAAGAATATTCTCCGAGAACACCTAGTTCAGCATCTTTAAGTTTGCTGGTGGCTGAGATTTGATTCACGGAAGGAGTTAGCCAGTCACGGTTCCCGCAATTCAATTTGTGCTTGAGAGAGGGAATGCGTCGCGTGAATAAATTTCAAATCCACGAATAACTGTACATCTACATAAAAAATAATAGCTCAAATTGCGCTTTTGTATTCTAGTGTCGGTAACAATAGCGGTGCTGAAGTCAAAGTATAAATGAATACGTACGGAAAATTCAATATTCTTCGTTGCGAGCAATGGGCTTTATATTAGCTAATGTATAGACTGAATATGACTGACCCTGAACCTAATTGAAGCTTTATTAGAGCAGTGGTAATAGGTGTCGTGATCTATACCAATTATCCATTTTTCGTCTTATCGTGTCACATAATCAGACTTTGTGGTATTGTAGCTGAATGATGAATGAAACTCTTAAGGTTTGAAAATAGAATAAATACAAATGTTTCGTTGTGCTTATTCCAAGACTTATACGCTGACGTAAAAAATTATGCTCCATTGCTTTGAAGTACATGAAATACAGGCTTAGCACCTGTAGTTTAGGTGCTAAGCTCATTTTGACAAGTTCCGAATCCCATTCAAAATCCTGAATGCTTAGGGAAGGATATCTGCTGAAGAGGGACACAATCGGTCTCACACATTATTGCCAGTTGAATAAACTGGTTAGTAAATATATTCTTCTTTACATGGGATGCGGAAATTAATTAGTCTTTTACAATAGACTTAGTCACAAAATGAATTCTTAGACGGAAGGTGCACTCTTGAGAGACCCCTGTAATAACATACTTCCCGCGTTACCCTTTTCCCCGCTGTAGAACTGTTTTTTCTCGTTTGACCTCTGTACCTTTCACCATGGCTGGATGTGTTTTTTGCAATGTTCTTTGTATTTAGCCCATGCGATTTCGATGGTTTTCTCATCAATATAAAGATTAACGTTAGGACTTTTTACATTTGTGAATGAGTCATTACCTATTCACGAATTATGACGAATTGCATATGCTGATTGTCCGCGTGGTCCCATTTATCACATATTTGTCAATTCCACAGCTCTATTCCTACACACTCTTTATCACTGCAGCGGTTATGAAACATACGTCTTGAACCCACACTCCATTAATTCATGTCGTATATACTTAGTACTTTGTCAGAGATGACCCCCATTTCTACACCAGCCAAAGATAGCCTAACCGTTCTCATTTTAATATATAATTTTACTATTTTCCCCCTCATGTGTTTTATTTAATCGGGTCGATGCCCGCCGGCTGTCTCCATTCCAATTTTGAAGTCCCATGCTTCATGGAAGACAATCACAGCAGCATGGTTGTTTATGTTTTTGTGAGTTAGGTCAAAAATCACAATACTCCACCAGTCTTATATGCTTAATATTGACTTCTGTTGGTTTTCCGGTGCTTTGCCTTCTCGTTGTTCAAATTCAGGCCCTACCCCTAGCGTAGGAGCGTATACAACTGCGGATCATGTGCAGGCATAACTGTGGAGACAATTTGGGGGAGCCTCACGAAGAATGAAACGTGCCGGATAGGACGTGGGACGCGGGCTATGGAAGTGGGGAGGGGCTCTTAGGGCAGGGGGAGGAATGGTTGGTTGAAAGGGGGGATGGATGGGTGGTTGTGTGGGTAAGGGGCGGTTCGTAATTACCCTCCCTCCCACCCCCGACCGCCCTCTGCCCACCGTTTAGCTCACACACCTCCCCACTTCTTATGCCACGCTTCCCTACTGGCTTAACCGCACGGCCCCTCGCACCTCTCACGGCGCCACCCCTTAATTTCAACCCTCCCTTTTATGAGCTAGCCTCACACCCAGGCCCCCCTGCTTAATATTCAAAGACTCTCACTCATTCCCTCGGAAACCTCCCTTTTATACCGCACATACACACCTCCTCGAGAAAATCGCTTCCTTCCTTTTTCACTCACCCCAAAGGGTGGTTGGCAACACTGCCCCCTTCCCCACAAGTCCCTCCATCCCAACTGTGACCTTTTTAGCGTAAGAATGTTTCACCCTGCCTCCTCCTCCCTGCTCCCTCTTGTGCCAGGACTACTACCCTCATTCCCTTCCTCCCCCCTCTCTTTTTTTGTATTTTTCCCTTAAATTCTCCAATCCGCTTACGTCTTCAAATTGCCAATGAGAGAGATCTTCTTTCTATTCTCCACCCCCGGTGTCTTCCTCTCCCTTTTATCCCCCCCCAACACAGCCCACCATCTCTTTAAGTCCCCCCTCCCGTGCCACAGCTCCTTCCTTTACCCGACTGCACTCCTGCCCATCCCTTGTGTTTTCGGATGGAGACGGGTGGGTTTGCGGTTTACGGGGGGGATTTTGCGACCCTCCCTCCTTTACCTACGAAAGCATCTTCCCTCCGTTTCGGAGCTTTGTTTGAGAAGGGGTTTGGGAATGGCAATGTCTGAAGCATGTGAGTGAATATAAATTAAAATTCATTCATTACCGGAGCTTTTATAAGAGTTATGAAACCGAAAATGATTACCAACGTAATGTAATATGCCTATATAATATATAAGTATTCTCGTGAGAAAGGAGACGCTCACAGGGATAATTAAAAAGTCGCTACGTATGCCTTCGCCCCTGGATGGATGGGTTTTTATTATGCTTTTGTAATGTATTTTTTTCCATTCGGGGCCTCTTAATTTTAATTGTTTCCTCGACCCATCACGTGGTTGCGCGAGGAAGATTTCCTCCTACCCCATTCCCCCTCTCTCTCTCTCGTCAGCTTTTTGGAAAACTCATAAAGTCTCCCCATAAAGACACCCTTTTCCCTCCAAATACTCCTCTTAATTGCTTGCAAAGTGGCGTGAAACCGAATTACGCCGCGTTCCTCTTTTTTTATTCGAGTCGCTTTTGTTTTTCCGTCTCTTTCTCTCGTCCTTTCTTCTATCGTTTTCTTACCAGTGGCGGTGCGAAATATTTCTGTCAGTTGTTTCGTGACGATTTTTTTTCACTTAGACCTCCATATCGGTCGAATATTAAAAACACGGCATTTATAAAAAGGATAAATTCCTTTTTCAACTTCAGTTAATTCGCTCGATCGTGAATTTGATTTCGAATTCACAGCCGCCCATGGAGTTGTAATTAAGCCAAATAGTGTGCTTCATCTCCGTTAAGATTTTTATGCGAATTTCGTTGGTAAAATTAAAGGTCACTGTATTTTGTCCCCTCTCACTCGGAGCATTAAAAAAAATTAGCATGAATCGAAACAGAGGCAGAAATATCTACGGCGGCGCTTGATCGTTGGAGTGAAAATGGATATCTGAATGAGCGAATATTTAAATATTATGACTTTAATAGTGAAATGGTGGAATTGGGAATTAGACGGAGTGCTTTCGCTTGAATATATATTCGTGATCAAACTTAATTTTCAAAAATGAAACTGTGCAATATTCGACGATGGCCAAAGTATCGGAATTAATACAGCCAAGCATTTGAATTTCGATAGCATTTTCAAATTAAAATTTCAATTCAGTGCGATTCCGGCAGCTCGTGCATTAATGATTTAATCAGGTGCATTTTCAACTACAGAGCTGGTATAATTTACTCTCAAAGAGTGCTATATTTTAAACGACAATCAAGCCAAAAAAAAGAGTGGAATAATGGAGACATTTATATTTTGGGCTTTGATAATCGATGATGAAAAAGGTAATATTCCTCGAGTTCCATTGCAAACCCAGGCTAGAATGTGAACGCAACATAGGAAAAAGAAGCTTTGAATTATCGTGATTTCTCACTTGTCATGTCAAACTTACGTTTAGGGAGGAAAAAATTATTTGAAATCGGGATTATTCGTTTGCGTAGAATATACTCTTGATTAAGTAACGGTCACTTTTCCAGGAAAGTTAGCAACACGTGAAAATGTATGTTACTCCTAGTTAGACTGCCATGATGTGCATGACTATTCATGTCGTAGGAGAGTTTCGTCAAAAATTGAAGCTGAGGAATTTTTTTGGATCCGTTATAAAGAAGAGTATACGTAATGCAATTTTAAAATTCTCTCACAAAAAAAAACAAAAAATGATCGGTGAATCTTGCGAAAAACAACCATAAAATTGCGTTTTCATAGTTAAGCGTGAGCATTCGTCCAATGGCGTTCCTTTCTATTATTACCTATCCACCCCCTCCCCCTCTCTCCCTCCCTCCCCCCGCAGAATCCCATCTCCTCGGCATTCCTGAGTGGTAAGGTACCCAACCTCCTCTGGTCTTCCTCCTCATCCCCCCCTTTTTTCCCGCCTCCGTTGCCATGGGAACCCGTCGTAAATAACTTCCATCTCTTCGGACGTCAGTTCAGGGCATCTCCTTGGAGGACTGCGAGGAATATCTGGGAGCCGGGAAAGGGAAAGAGAAGGCTGAGTGGGGTGGGTTGGGGTGCGGAAAGAGAATAGGACGTCGTGGGGAGGAGGGGTGGGTGGTCAAAGAGGTGATAAATTTGGGGAGAGGACATAGGTGGTGAAAGAAGGATCCTCGGAGGGAATTGAGAGGGCATGGAGGTGGGTGAGGGAGGGTGATGCATGTGTCACATGGATAGGATCCTTGGAATAGGACGCTTGGGAGCGGCCGGATGAATAATCGCCTATTCGGCTGCGAGAGGGACTCTCTGGGAAGAGATCGAAGAACGGTGGAGGGGCTGAGGGAGGAACAAAATCTGGTTTCCATTTCGGATTCTTCTTGCTCTTTTTGTATCCAGACTGCGTTATTTTTTTCCCCATCCACCTCCAACTCTGACCCCCCCCCCCCCGGCTTCTCTCTCATCCTTCCTCCACCCACACACACACATACACGCGAACCCCCCTCTCCTCCATCGGATCGTCCCTCTTTGAGGTCGTGAGGATGAGTTCTCATTCCTTATCCTCTACTCACTCCGCTCATTAATCCGGTCCTGGGAATTCGTTTCTCTTTTGTTTTCTTCCGTCCTCCCGTTCTACCCTCCTCCCCCCTCCACCGTGAGCTCCTTTGCCTCTCTGAGGTCGAGGGTGGCATGGCTCTTCTCAGCCAGGGGTGCCCACCGTTTTGGAAGGGTGGTGGGTTCATGAAGGGTCATTGAAGTTCGGGTGGGTGGGAGACAAGAGAAAAGAATTGACCAAAAAGATTTGAGATGAAAGATGAATTTGATCAATCATCGCGGTATATGTTGAAGTGAAGCGGTTGAAAGATAATATATATTATTCATCACAATAGAGTAATAATCTTTTTCGGTACACAACCATGGTTTCTAGTGCAATTATTCTGGCATTGGTATTCAGTTTTAGCTAAGGATTATAATTCATTCAAAATATAACAAATTATGAAAGTGAGCAGGTTAAGTATACTTTTAAATATTAGGATTAAATACACATTTAATATGGTTGTAGTCATAGATTTTTGGGCGTGGGAGTTGATGACCGATGCTTTAAGCTCCACTTTGTTGGGGTGCCCTGTGGAAGGTCTTCCTCGTCCCATTTCACCGGTCGTCTCTCTTGCAGAGAAAATCTTTCTTGGATTGGAAATGTGGTAAAAAAAATTACCTCGAATACTTCTTATGAATGGCGAGCATTGGATAACACATTTTGTGTGGTAATTTCTTCTTTTCGTGGTGATTTAAGGAGGAAAATCGAATTAAAGTATGAAGGATTAAAATCTTCATGCATCCCTAACCCCTTTCTTAACGGAGCATTCACGACTTTTGACGTGTTTAGTTTGGAGTTATTATGTTCGATGTTGTGAAAATAAATGCTTCATGCTAATATGAAAACTTTAGGAACTTATCCTTTGTTGGTAGCCCAACCGTGACTTTTGACAGTATTTCGTTAAATAGGGGATGTGCATCGCTGATATTCGGGATCATTTGAACATCCTAATAATAATGAGGAAGCGGAAGGCATTTGGGAAATAATAAGAAATGGTAAATTGGCCCTCGCGGCGTTCTTAAGGATCAGTATCTATCCAAATTCCGGATTATATCCCCAGATAAAATATGAGTCGACTTTTCTCCTTTCAAAAATCCGCCCGAAAAATTTCCTTTCTCAGGCTCTACGTCCATAATCCTGCACCCCATTACGGAAAGGGACAACAAAAGGTATGCGCCTCGTCCTCCCACTTACAGCGACGGAGACTGCTCGAAAATGAGATATAAAGGCAGTCCCTTAGTTCCAAATCTCTTGTTTCTTTGAGATCCGCTCTCGTGGATGTTTATGGGGAGTTGACAAAAAATGAAAATAAGTCTCTAGTCCGTAATACCACAACTGAGGAAAGCCTAGCGATATCTAAATTGCGTACGGGATTACGGGTCCTAGCTCTTAGCGGATGAATGAGTTAAGCCCTGATGTACTTCTAGCGTTTCTGAGCCCGTTACTCCCTCTGGGGAGAGGTGGAGGACGTATATCTTACCAACTCAAGCGCTGAAATTGAGCTTCCGTGGGTAACCGCGTCGGTCCCTTCGCATAAAATCACTGAACCTGTGACGGAATCATTTTCCGATTGAGTGTACCAATGTTGACAAAATGCAATCATTTGTTTCCATCAATATAATAATCCTTCTGGAATAGAGTATAGAGATCAAAATATGTCTCTCACAAAATCCCGTGTGCGTTTCCGCTGCCAACTCCAACGTATGCATGTCGTCTAAATTAATGTCCACTGTGTGCTAACAGGGCAGTTGATTGTATCTTTCAAGGAGCGCCAAGAGTTCATGTGCATTTTGAAAATGTAACTCCATTCCAGCATGGTGCATTTCGATTCTACCGCGTCAAATCCAGGGGATTCAAAACGGAGAGTCCATTGCATGAATTGCTGTGTTGTGAAACAGAATTGATTCAATTCCAGCCCAGTGGTGTGGCATTGAATATTTATTTTTAAAAATTTCGATTTTAGAAGTCGATTTTCTGGGTGAAACTTTGTGGTTCACATCACAGTTCCAACTCTTCGTTTTAATGTCGCTCTGTGAGATGAAGCGCCGGATTATCGAGTTTGATGGCGGCGTAAATATTTTTTGTGAAAAGTAGTATGCGCCTGTGACAGAAATGTACTTCGCGCCCGCCTGCCTAGTTGGAGAAGGTGCCTTTCCTCTTTGCGGCGTCCCCCCTAGCACGCCCAACATCGGACTACTCCCTCCGAGCAGAAAACCAAGAGATGCGACAGGGCCATGCCACTCCACCCCACCTCCGATCTCCCTAATCCCCCCTTCTCCGCCCTCCCGCCAGCCTTATCCCGTCCATTGTGACGCCCGATTCCACCCCCTTACTCCCGCTATCGTCGCCACCCCCTTCGGTACACTGGAAGAAGCGAGGGGGGATAGGAGGATTGTGGGTGTGGGGAGGGTGGGATACGCTGTCCATTGTTGTGCTTATCCATCATTACGCGGGGACCCAGTGTTTACAGACCCCCCTTCCCCCACAACACCTCCCCTCCCTCCTTTCCCCCACAACCCCTTGCCACTCGCTCCCCCCTATAGATTTGGGTTTCACCTCCATTGTTGTGTTGTGATTCTCTCCTCCTCCCAGCCCACACGCGCCCTTCGCTTGCCAATTTTCGTCCGCAATATTCTTCTTCCCACGCTTCCCAATGGGCGCGGGCAAGGAAATCGGCTCATCGGATTTTGGGGGGATTGGAGCCGTCCCGCCGCCACCGTGTAGATTTACATCCCCGCGGGCATTGATTGGCGGCCGCTCCAGGGGATGCTCTGGCGGTGCTCCATTAGCCGCCGTGGAAAGCAATCGGCAGCCGTGTTTCTTACAGCTGCGCGGCTTACGGATTCGAGGGAGCGTTAATTAACCGCTCCGCCTGTTTGCCGTTTGATCTGCACGGCGGTAAGCATTGGATAAGTGTAGCGTCGAAATTTCTGTTTTCGTGAGGATTTTTATTTTGCCGTTTCATCAAAAGGGACGGTACTGACTTCTTATTTTACGTTGTCTCGAGTTGCGCGTCGTTATCGTGAAAGCTGACAGCTTGTGTTCATTAGTTTTTCAGCTTTTTTCACTGCCAAGATATCGATTTCAAATGTTACCACTCCCTTTACCTTGGATGAATATAGTCCCAAGCGTTAGACTGGCCATCAAATTTTTATCTATATAGTTTATTGATGAGGAAAGAACAGGAACAGGATAGGTATGTTGGATGGTATGAAGGGAGGAAGAAGTACACTGCGATGAAGAGAGATTTGTAGAGTAGGAGGTTGGGTTGTGGTTTGTTAGGAGAAACAAAATATTTATTTGGTAGTTATTTCCATTCAAAACCGACCTTAACCGGTATATTACTTGAAAAAATAGTTTATTCAATTAGGTTTTATGAGGACTGAGGACATACCGTTCTCCGAGTGTTTACTTTCCGTCGTCGCTCAATGCTGAACTTGTATCCCAGAAGTTGTTGAATGAAAAGCGGCCTTAATGATGACCAAATAGTTTTCCACTTCACATAGTAGCCTTCCAATTTTTTATTCAAAACAGTACTTTATGAATTGAAATACGTACAAACAACAACAGAATTTACCAGTGCTGGTGGTCTTCAACCTCAAGGACTGACTTCCCATGCTGAGCGTAGTCACTTTTATTTCCCAACTGTTGATTTTTCTTCACGCGAGGTTGTTTGCTTGGGTGATCTTCCTGGGAAACCCTTCAAATGAACTACGGCTGATGTCGTCGCGAGTATGAAAAGTACATTGTGATTCAATGCGCGTGGTGTGATAGTAACCAGATTTCTTTGACGAAATTATTCCTCATCTCTCGCCGCACCCTTGGAATATGCCCGTGTAGAGGACGATATAGTTTGAATAAGTGAGTATGTATATTTCGGCCCCCCGAGAGCTATGAAAAGTGGTTGGAATGGACACTTGTGTGGGTGAGAAGGAGTTCAGAGTTTCAGCGGCATCGAGGGCACGACGGATCCTCTTTTCTTTCCACAGCGTCGAAAAATTTACTTATCCAACGAGCTGCACGTGAAAGACGTTGTCGATGCACTCAGAATGCTCTCAGGGGCCCGCTCGCGGATTCCTTGCTTCGCCCCAGTTGCCGAGCATAATTGCCGTCAGTCGCTAAGCACGCCCTCGCAACCTCCCTCCCTGCCCCCCGTCCCGCTCGCCTCATCGCTCTCTCTCTCTCCGTCGCATTCGATCCATCGCAGCATATCAGCATCGCCGTCACAATGCCCGCGCCCGTGCAAACAATTAGGGCCGAAAGCATAACAGCGGGGAACGGGGGAACGAGCGGAGGCAGCAACAAGAGGCTCGCTGGGTGAGGAAAGGCCCGATTCCGACAAAGGGAGAAGTGCGAGGACTTTTATCCGCGCCGGGGGAGTTACGGGGGATCGCGTTAGAATGCGATCTGCATAGCAAAACCTGCGGGATACGTACACCCGAGCCCTCACTCCCTCCCATCTACTCTCACCCTTCGGCTATTAGCCCACTCTTTCTCTCTCTCTCTCTCTCTCTCTCTCTCTCTCTCTCTCTCTCTCTCTCTCTCTCCCTCACTCTCTCTCAATCCAGCTCACACCTCCTCCCGCTGCAAAACCTAATTACGCCCCGGCGTTCTGTGGAGCCTTCGTATACATAACACAGAGCGCTCACAGATCGTCTTTTTTCCTCCCTTTCCCTCCTCTTCCCACCCTCTCTCTCTCCGACCCTCGCTCTTGTCCGGATTTCAATTCCGCTCATTCTCTATTCCTAACCATTGTCTGCTCGGCCGTTAACGAACTCAACTCATTTTCGGTGAAGGAGGCCCGGTGGGTTGAAATTGGGAGGGAGGGAAGGGTGGGTGTTGGGGGTGGTTTGGAATGGGTGAGTCTTTCCCCTACTCGCACTCCACCCCCCGTTCTACCTCCCCACACCCACCCTTCCAGAGGAGAGGAGGAGGAGGATGGGGGGGATTAGATTGGCCTCACAGTAGCGTCAGAATCTCTTTGGGGCGAAACCGCCGCAGGATATGATCTGCATTTGTTCGCGTTCGAGTGTTCCCTCCGCGGTGGGTGTGTGTGTGCGCGCTCCGTAGAGATTTGTTTACGGGCCTGTCGACGTATTGGGAGCTATTGTGGTGGTGCGTGCCGGGTTTTATTCTGCGAGCGCCGGAGCTTCCCGGAATTAAGGCTTTAGAAATTTCTCGAACGTGTTGGATTTCATTTGAAGGCAATCGATTGCGCAAGAGCGGGGCAGAAATATCCTGTCGGTGACGGAAAACCAATGGCTGATTCGTATTCCTGCAAAGAACAGAAAGCAATTGATAATATTTCATCTAATTAATATAGATCTTTGCAATATTCATTTCAAATTAAAATAATGTGGAGTATCGCTAAAATAAATCGCCGAAACGTATTTGGCTCTGTAATCACCCTGTAATAGTCGATGGTACTGGGGTATGTGAACGTGAATTCAATGATCGCTCCATATTCGTTTTGGGAGGATATTCTACCCTTAAATAGTAAGGCACATCAATGAGAGTAAATTAAATATCCTATTCGTGATCATCATAAAAGTCTCTTGACGTTAACGGCAAATTTAACGCACGGTGTCTGAGATTTCTATAAATTCCCCGCACTTCAGCTCTCCCTGTAAGTACGTCCGTAGCAGTTTCAACCGTGCCGTGTCCTCTTCACTCTTCCCTCTCGATGAATTATGCCGCCTGTCTAGGGCGAACTTGGCACAGGCGCGGAGGAAATTAATTTTGCGGGAAGGAGCATTGGGGCGGGGGGGGGGGGTATAGCTATTTCTAGAAGCCTTTTGTTGCGATGGTCAAGATGTGGTTTCGGAGGCAGATAGGGAAGCTTCATCCCACCCATTTGTCAAACTCCTGCCCTCTCACGCCAAGGTATTGTGTAGCTCTTGCACATTCCCTTCGAATCCTACGGATACCTTCCTTTGATCGCCCAGCTCGGGAGAGTCAGCTGCCGGCCAAGTCCGTGGGGGTGCATGCTTCACTCCGCGCCGTTGGCACCCGTCTCTTTTTTATTGGTTCGCTCACGAGAGGTTTTTATCATCGGAAATCCCCGTCGTCCGCGTTCCTTCTCCGCACACGCTCGGGACTATGTCTCTCTCCCGAGGAATCGAGGGCGGTCTGCCGGGGCGAGTGACTTGCCCTGCTTGCCCTCCGCCAACTTCTTCCCGGCCCCTCGGAAAGCGTCCTCCTCTCTGGCCTGCGAAATCACCCCTGCTGGCGCCGTCGGAGGATTTGTGGCGCCGGGCCGTAAACGGACCATTTAGGGCTGCCGCGGAGCGTTTTGCGAGAAATCGAGCAATAAGGAGGGAATTAACTCGGGGAAGATGGAGGAAAGCGATGGAGGAAAAGTTCTCTCTCTCTCTCAGAGGGATGACGCCGTGGCTAACGAACTAAGAAAGATGGAATTTGGAGGAACGGGATTAAACAGGGGAAGGATCAAGTAGGCGTGCGGAAGGGAAGATAGAGGATGACCCCGTAAGAGTCGGAAGTTACTGCTTACTCTTTAGTATTTTTGTTTCGGGTGAGCACATGACGAGGCGAGCTCGATTGACATTCAGACATTATTTTGTGCTCTGATTTTCTTTTTCATTCGTTCATTAAGTAATAATAACAGAAATAAAATTAATTATTGAAAGTTATTCACGGGAATTTCATTTTTACTTGAAAATATACCAGCCTTGGGCAATTATTAGTAATTGCCCCGCCTGAGGATTCCTAGTAAAACTTGCACGTCGCCACCAATGTTCAGTTGACTAATATAATAACAAGGCAATACTTCATTAAAGGTATGATCTTGTTTTACGATCTGCGATATTACTCCAAAGATCCTGAAGTAGTCTTACGTGAATCTTGATGTTGCGGTGGCTAACGTACTGGCTTCCCGCCGAGAGGGTCCGTGTTCGAATCCTAGATATATTTTTCAGTGGTATCCCGATCCCTACTTTAGATGCTTTGTGGAGAGTCCTTTGAGTGAGTACGCCGTCCGTCGGATGGGACGTTAACCTGCGGCACCCTTGGCGCCTTTCGTTGAGAGTAGGCTAATACCGACGCCGGATTTCTCTCCGCCCTTCCTCCATTCCCATCAAGCTCTAATGGCGCGAATAACCTTAGCTGTCGGTCGCCTCCCCTAAAACTACTACAATTAGTAGTCTTACTGCTTTTGTACACCAAAGTATTTCTAATTAACGAATAATCTTGTGTGTATTTATCAAGAATTATTGAACGTTTCATTGATCCAATTATTTTTCTAAAATATGGTTTAGCACAAATTTAAAAAATAATCAGCGAGGATAATAATATGGAGTCAACTGAATATAGCAAAGCATCTGAAAGATCTTAATATTCTATAGTGCTGTTTTAATGTAAATATTTTTGGTATAAAAAAATTAAGATATGAATTCAAAGGGGTTGCTAAGGTTGCAATTCAATGCGTACACCACGTTATGATGGTGAATTGTATGCGTGTGCATCTATCTTAATAGAAAACGGAATAAAGCGACACCATTTGAAGCCGTGAACCTTTGAAGATAATTAGGTAGGGTTGGGTACAAAGTTCTATTCCGTGTATCTGGTTTGAATAATTTATTAATTGCCTCAATTCAGAATTTATTATTCTCTTTAAAGGATTGCTTTCGTGGTGTGTGGAAGTTTCTTCCTTCAGAACATAACTTCCCTTGCGGTAATCATTGTAAATGATCCGATCCGTGTACATGGCTCACACAACTACCGTGCAATACCATGCCACGGATTATTCCTTAGTACACTCCGTCCGCTTCGATATTCGCTACATGAGGTACATGCGCCTTACATTCGAGGAATCCGACCCAGGGTGGAGGCCCGGAGTGGGAAAGGGAAAAAAAATGAAAGGTTTCTGTTTTCAGATTTCAATCAATGTCCGTCCACGCGGTATCTTGGGTCCTTTGTGAGCCTTCGCCCGGCGTCCCATCCAGCTATGCGGGAATGCCTTGTCATTCTTATAAGGCCCCGCTGGTGTGGTGTGTGATGCCTATATGTATACCCACCCTCCATCAACCCCCTCCTCTTCATTCGGCATTCCGACGGTAGATGGTGCCGGTCGGGCAGGGCGCACGCCCCTGGGAAAGAGGAGGAGGAGGCAGTGGACTGGGGGGGGGGGGGTGGTGGATAGAAGGGTCACGACACTTGGGAGATGCGAACTGGGAGATAAGATGTGGAAAAGAAGTAACTCTGGAATGCTCTATGAGGTGATCTCCTCCTCATGAAGGGGTGAAGGTCATTCCGGGGGGAGCACGGGTTGTGAGGAGGTGCCGTGTGGGGGGAGGGGAGTGGGGTTTAGGGGTAAGGAGAAATGGGAGGGAGCGGGTGAGTTTGTGTGTGGGGGGGGTGAAATAAAAACAACGCGGCTTTTCCCTTTGAGGTTCCGTTTTCAACCGCGTGCGCGTACGGCGATGTTGGTGAGAGAGTTGGAGAGGGAATGAGATGGATAGAGAGAGAGAGAGAGAATCTCGTCCATCTTACTATTCCCACTCCTCCTCGGTGAGACGACGAAGTCTCGCTCCTCCCCCCCTCTCTCCCTGTCCCGGGTGCAGCGAGAGGATTCCGCGACTCTCGCGTCGCGATGCGATCCATCTCGTAAGCGTTACGCGTTGGGTGCCCTCTCCCCCCATTCCTCCGCGATCGCGTATGAATCTTAAAAAGATTCCCTTCCCTCCCGTCACCCTCGCAGCTCCCTCTCCCCTATACATTCCCTCTCTTCGTCCCCTCTCCCGAGGATTGTTATTATCAATGGATGCTTCACGACGCGTCTCCGGATGTGTCGACCCGATAGGCGGAGCAGCCGGGGACGGTTATACGAGAGAGCATTGCGGCTTCAGATCGCTCCACTAGATCGCGGTCCGTTGAAATTTCCTCCGCTTTTGCCCGCACGGGGAACAAAAACGGTCGCCACCCATCCCCCTCAGGACTACTTCATACGAGATGGTCATCAGTCTTCACCTTGCGACGGTTTGTGACCGTGTTGGTGTGGGGGGCATCCGGAGAGCAGCCTTGCAAAGTGTGAATTTGCGACATTGTATAACCAGGCCAGCCAGCCCTGGGATGATGATTCTCTTTGCTATTTTATTACTCAGTTATTCATCACCAGCATGAACTGTAAGGCTTATAAACCATGGTCATAAGAATTTATCGCTGCGAGGCACCTAAATTTCCTATGCATACATCAATGAGAATTTGAGAACCTGGATGAAAAAGGTGAAACCTTGCACGTTTTGTTAGTCGCTAGATATAAGATGATCTGTTTGTTACTCCTCGGAGTAACTGTGTAATGATGACAGTAATTGGCCGCGAGCATTGAAACAAACATAGCCTTTTGGAGCAGTCTCAATAGCCGCTCTGTTCACGGCATTGAAATCTCTAATAGCATCTATAAATCTTGTGAACAACTTGTTCTACAACCGATCCTGAAGGAAGCATAATTGGGATAGAATAACACGCTAATCATTGCCGATGTGCTGGGGAGGTAGACTACTGAGGATAAATTCAGCATGGCTATTGCTCAACTACTGAGGCTTTTCTCAGTTAAAGTTGTGATTTCTGTATATCCAATTGCATTAAGAAAAGAATAAGTGTCAACTCATCTATACATGCCTGTTAAAATTTAATCTAATTTCCAATCATATATATTAAGACCGAAATGTTATATTTTAGCGAAATATTATTAGCATCATTATTGTTAAGTATTGATTTTGCTATTTGTGTTTTGCAACATTATTGCTAATGCAGATTATTTTCTTATTTTCAGGTAAGTTTCCCGTCCCAGAAACTCACCCATGCCCAAGGAAGAGGCCACTAGGTATGAAATGAAATTAAAAATCTGATAAGATCCGCAAGCGTCGAAATCTCTTCGGTATCCTCTTATTCAATGCTTTGCGGCGCTCGGAGCCAATAAATCTAATTCGTTGGCGATTACATTTTCTTTGACGGCCCACCACTCGGATGTTCCTGTGTCAACTTAAGACAGAGCGGTTTAGTCCCGTGACGGATCCTTCTCCACCGCTGGCCTTTCGAAGTGGATGAAACGTCGTGTATTGTACCATGGCGACTCCGAGAGACAGCGGAAGGGAAGGGAGCGAGGGGAAGGTATTCGGAGCTGGGATCGTGGGAGGAAAGGAGTGAATCTAATTTAATTAAGGCCGCAATGAGCATATCGTCACTCTTCGACTTTGAAAAATGTCTTCCCCCCTCCTCCCCTTCAGATGATGATAGCGATCGCCGATGCTTTGAATGCTTCGTTCGTCGGCCAGGACTCGGCCTTCGGAGTCGATTAGCGTTTTTTTACCCGAGACGGAACGGCGCGACAATGGCCTTCGGCCGATGATTCTTTTCCTTTTTTGTTGTTTTCGTCTCTAGTGCCAATCCTACACAACAAGCCATTTAGGGACGGCGGCGAGGATTTTTTATAATTAGTCACGAGGCCAAACAATCGGATGTTGCCAGCATCGTTGGTGAGTGCTGATGGAATGGATGTTTTGGGAGGCGGAGGTGGGAGAATAAAAATTGCCCGACGGCTCCCACTTAAGCGCTGGAAATGATCAACTGTTCAAATGATTTCCGAGGGAGACTGGTGTAATAGTTGCGTCTCACCATAGGAGGTACCTTTCTCTTTACGCAGTCACAACTCCAATGGCGTATGATGGAAATTACTTTATCGGTCAGTCCGGTGTGAGGAATAATCTATCGGTCGCGATTAAAAATAAGCCGTAATGGAGAGTTGCTATTAAACTCCAGCCAAGAAATAAAAACAGACATGATCGCATATTTGGTTTGAACTTAATCGCCCGAGCATAGTCCCATGGGGCGTAAAATATGACTTAATATATGGAAATGCTCATCAACGCGTGTTGAGAAAACTTTCATGCATCATTGAGGCTTTTTTAAGTTGCTGAGATTCACAAATGCTTTCTTGTTCGTGTTTTTTATGTTTTGTTTATGAATTATACGTTGTCAGCAATATCACCTGTATACCTTTTGTACCGGAATATATTATAAGTACTTTATCTTATTTGAAACTGAAGTTTGCGTGATGATTACATGCTTATGATACATAATTACGTCTTAATGCGCGTGAGAAAAAAAATAGCCACGATTCACCTAGGAACGGAGTGCGGTAGCGTAAGTGCTAAGTAAGATACTAGCTGCTCTTATATCTCAAATTCCGCGTGTTGGAATAAGCCTGTTCTTTATTATTCACCGCCCTCTTTGTGCATGTTTTATTTCTTTGGCAAGAATCGTTGTTACTTCGAGATAATAATTTGATATGCGATACGTATGAATTGGCATCAGTCGGGCCGTGTGTGCGAGAGACTAGAATAGAGATACATTGCATCAAAGTCTGATTTTGACGCAGTCATCTGCGAAATTGACCTCTAAATTCTGAAATCGGAGAGTACTAAGAAAAACTCTTTCGGAGAATATCTCTCTCTCTCTCTCCTGTTCGCAGACTTCCTACGCCATCTCATTAGTTCATCTCTTCTCTGATCAGAGCGAACGAGGTGAATGCTAAGTGATGAGAAAGGGAAAGGCTGGAGCATGGAAATATGCAAAGATCATGAATTAATGCGTTGCTACAGTAAAGAAGTGAAGTGGAACAGGAAGGAATGAAATGGTTCGGTATCCTTTCACTTTAGATCTTGAATTTTAACACAAACCTCCCCAAGGACTTGACTAAGGGATGGGAAGAAAGGAAATGGGAGACGACGAGTTGTACCCCATTCGTTAAACCCGTCTTTGCGTGGGAGCTATGAGGCAGCAGCTATCAGCGGGGAGAGGAAATAACCGATAGATAGTCGGCACATTGGATGGAGAGGAGGACGTTGAGATCTCAGTGGTATTGATGAATGCACATTCGCGTGGTAAACACATAAGACTTCAAAGCAAACACTTGCGCATGTTTTTTGAGGCAAATGTTTCAGATTTTACTAGTCGTCATTCTTTTTTCTGCACGCAAAAATACCTTTAGTGAAATTCTTTCTGCGTAGTTTCATTCACTCGTTTAATTTTCTAGAACGCAGCCAATGCTCACGCGGTGGCGTTTCATTGTTACTCCCTTCATGACTTTTGTGGGCGAAAAAAAACCCACAATGATATTCCGTAGCGACGTAATGTTTTGATAATTCTGCGATTGCTCTCCGTAAAACGTTTGGAAGGATGAAAGATAAAGCGTAATGATGATGGAGGAAGCTCGGTCACCCATCCCAAGCACCCCATCACGCCGAGTGTTCGGTACAAAATCCGTAGGCTATGACCCCATGACATTTCATTGGCGTGCAATAGGAAATATTTAAGTTGATAAATACTCCCCGTCGCCGAGGATCCGTTCCCATGACCGTAAAATCATTGCCTAACACACCTGTCCTACTGAACGCGATGCGAACGCACGGCGGGGGACATCATACCCAGAAGCCGTAAACCTGTTAACTTCAAACAGACTCATACGCGAATGATAATGAATCTAACATTTAGGTATAACCTCTTTTTTTTGCGATCCGGAATGATGCACTTCCACTCCGAGCCCTCCACTGCCTCCTCCCGCTCTTAATCTCTTTAGCGTTTCATTTTTCGCAGAAAGGGCTTGGGATTCTCTTCCTTGCGGTGCGTATTGACTGGTGCTTAAACTCATTAACTTCGTTCTTGTTTTCGAGGAGCGCGCGTGGAGGAGAGGGAAAAGAGAGGAGGCACGCGGGGGAGGGGGGGGAAGGGAGGAAAAGAGGATTGGGGCTAATTTTGAGTAATGACTTGATGCGACCCGGGGCCTCCAGGTAATCGTGTTTCATTCGGCAGTGCAGTCCCCGTTTCGATTGGTGCGCGACGGACGGTTCACTTTTAGCCGCCAAGTCCTCGTTTCGCCGGCTGACGTTAATAGCCTGCGGCCAAGTGTCGTAAGTGGGTTTTGAGCCGCATTAAGCGCGTGTTTAGTCCCCGCCGCGAAAAGAGATGTGACACGCGGATGCGTTGCGTTATGAGGGGCGAGAGGAAGGGTGGGGGAGACGCCAATTTAGCACCGGCCGTTCCCCGCGACTCGGCGGGCCCCGTCTCCCCCGAAAGACGAAAAAGGAAGGAAGTTTTATTTTCTCTTCCGCCCCGCCCCCCCTCCCTCCGGGCGCCTTTACTTCCCCAACTCTCCCCCTCGCGCATTCTCGTGCGGCTTGCCCTCCCGACCTGGGCCTCTAAAAGTGAGGCCCTTAATTATGCCTACATTTTCACGGGATGCGGACTCACGCGCAATAAATCCACGCGTCCGATTTAATTAATCTGCGCTTTCCCCTCCATCGCCGTGGTGCGTTTATAGGAATCGCGTCAACTCGGGCGACATCGCATCCAGAAATTGCCGCGGTACTTGGACGCTGGAGTCGGAGAAGTTTTAATTTGTTTGTAATGTCATATTTGAACCGCACGCGGGCTTTATTATTAAAAGCGGTTGCTTTATTCACTCCTTTGGAAGGCCACCCGCGAACGTAAAATTGAGTCGCTTGTGCCGCTTTGTTCATTTTCCCCGGCGATAAATCAATTATGCATGCTTAAAACATCGATCATAACATCATACGTAAGCCAGCGTAAACGTAGCCGTTCGCAAAGTCCCGAACTACTGCTGGACGCAATTACGAGTGGGATGTGTCATTTTGAACAAAACGGAGTGCTTTATGCAGAGAGCTCTGGGATTAGTTTTGCTGTTCGGTTTTCTTACAGCTCATTATTTTAGTTATCCGTTCTGGTCTCTGCTTATGAAATACCCACTGCCAGCTCTTTATAGTTCCAGACATTAATTTTGCCGTCCATTTAATTAATTGAACTTAAATTTTGCGCATGACTATGATGTTAATATCCAAGTATGCATGAGTTCGTAATGTCTCCGTATGTATGTGATGTTAATATCTCGGAATTTATCCCTGAAAAGCTCATTACGGGTTGGCACATAAAAATGATCGAATTTGATTGTTCTTAAACAATGGCAATTACTATTTTGTCAACAAAAGCAGTCCCATTACGACCGACTGGGATGACATTCGTCGTGGAAATAGAGTTTTTAGCCCCCCAGTAATTCGTTTGGTATTCCACGGAATAATTTGATTCGCCAGATGCCCTTAAAGTTTTATCGGTGAAATATGAAAAAAATCTATTATTCATTGTTAACCAGGAGTATTACTTTGTTGACATAATGTGTTTGAAGTTGGCTCTCCAATAGAAATACTTTTTTAAAAGGATGCTTGCATAATTCTTCACATTTTCAAGAAGAAACCCATAATTTGTTGGAATACAGATTCTTTTCAAAGGACGCTAAGAGTAACTTCTTCCATAAAATTGTTCCTTTGGCAGCCGTTTTAAGTTGTAAACCTTTGTAAGATCTTTGTTTTAACGTCTGCTATTTGTTAACGATGGGAGAAATAGAATTTATTCTCGGCCTTCTCGTTCACTGAGACCAGAATTGCGGACTCGGCTTGGAAGGAATGCATGCTTAAGAGTACACGAATGAGCTCTGAATGCGAGTTCCTCGCCTGCAGTGGTGCAGATTCGGTGCGCGTCCAATTTCAAAGTGAGGGAAAGCATTTAGCAAGGCGGACACGAGGATTCCTGCGAAATAAACCAGCCTCCGGATAGGAACTGAGGGAGTGGGGATGGTGTCCAGAATAAAAGCACATCTCGGACCGAAAAAGAAAACCTCCTCTCTCTATTTTCCCTCCGAAACAGCGTCCATTCATTCTGTTTAAGAAGCAGCATTTTTAACACCCCCCCCACTGCAGCATCCATCTTTCCCTCATATAACCGGGAGAAGCTTCTTTATGAAATTGGAATGAGACATCCTTACGTGCTTCGCAAAAGGTCTTCAGATTGAGAAACTGGTGGAAACGACCCTCCCCCATCTCGGGGTCTTCCTCTCGCAAGCCCCTATCCCATCTCCTCGGCTCTCCCCACCGTCCTCCGTTCCCCCTAACCCGTCCTGCAACACCTCCCGTCTCCCTCCTACCCCCTCTCTCTCCCTTCCCTCCCGTCAACATCCTCCCGTGCCGCGAAAACGCCAAACGAGTTTTTAAAACTTATGAACTCCAGCCCTTCAACTTTCCGCGTCTCCAGTGTTGACGTATTATTTATCTGTCTCCAGGAATTTTTTAAAAGGGAAGGCCTGGCGCTACTATTCATGCTTCTCCTCCAATCTCTCTCACTCTTATCCAATCCAAACAACCCCGTAGTATATCTAAAAATAAAAAAACAGCCCTCGTTCTCAGTCCCCATTTTCCCAGAAACACACGCACCTCCGCTTCCGCTCCGTGCTTTTCGTCTTTCCTGCCTCGTCCCTCGCCACACTTTCCTCTCAACCATCTCCCTTTTCCCTCTAATTCGTCTTTGATTAGGAGAAAAAGAATATAATGACATCTTGCACCCTCACTACCTTTCTATCTTGATTGCGATTTTAAGTAGATCATTGAAATCCGGCTAAAGTAAAGAAGGAAAAACGATGGTATCAAGCTTTTTCTGTGTTATTTTCCGTAATGTGCATCTGTCGGGGAAGTGGTAATTGAGAATTTTCATTTTTTTCATCTTAAATCATTACTGCGATTCCTACTCGAACTCTTTCTAGGAAATCCGAATGTTCTCCTTATTTGTCCTTGATATTTACTTCGTCCTCCATCAGTTCCCCTCTCAATTATTTTATTCGTGAATTTTGTTGTCCTCCATCGTCGTCCAACTGTCCAATCTACTCTTATATCTTTGGCATTTCTTTCTTCGGCTCATAGTTCTCTTCACTGACACAGTTTTCCAATTTATTTTTCATTCGTTATCATTCTTCATTGTGATTATCAAGCCATCCATTCCTCTCCCTTTCTCCAGGCCACGTTTCTCCGAGTCGCGGTCTTTTCCAAACGGTAATTCGATTGCTTTGTCGTGCACTGCAATGTTTCTGTGCGCAAGGTCGGTGTGCTATTCCCGGCGATTGCTCCGCTCATGAATCTTGCCATCCCTCTCGTAAGTAGGACACTCGCGGGAACCTCAGTCTTGCTTACTTTCTAACGTTGTGGGACAATTTTCGTACTACCACGTATTACCACGCTGCTGCGCCCGAATATTATCGAAAAGAATTCCTTGCTGTAATGTTCTCGTACCGAATTCATCTTCTAATTCATTTTAAATTATTGGGCAAGCCTGTGAAAAGGAAAATATGATACATTTTCATCTTCATTTATTAGTACATTTGGTTTCCCACCGTCCGTTATAGCTTAAGATTCTTCACTCTCCTTCATATTCATTTAATTCCTCTCCACCGCTTCTCCACTTACTTGGTCACATCATTCAACTCGTTCATGACTTCTTAATGGCACTCATAATAGATGTAAAAAAATATTTTCTGTATTATTTCCGAAATACATGTTTTCATTTTCCTAATTCCCATCTTATTTCACCAAGCTTATTAAGTTGAAAGTTTTGAAAGAATGTAATTTAGCCCCTTTCTCACATGCCCGATTCGCATGAAAGTTTGTAACTACCTTTTATGAAAAAATGACCACCGTGGAAGTTCATTCCATTTCTTATGCGCGGCAATTCATTAATGCGAGAGCGTTTCATAGTTTTCTTTTACTGAATGCAGCAGTTTTCCAAATAGACGTTCCTAACCCAGGGCCCACGCATTATGCTATTTTGTTTCGTATTAAAATTTTTCCCGCTGCTTTTTATTCCTCATTCTTCTCACTGTGAAATTCTCTATCAATGAATCGCTGCTAGCTAGTTTTGATCTTTATTGTGATAGTCTGAGTTCGTAAAACTTCATTCAGTATGATCGCATATCACCACCGTACCCGAAACTGGATTCCATGAATCAACGTTAGATTGCAAACACGGACGCGCATTCCGCTCCTTGACAAATTTGGTTCCTCGCTAGGGAGACGATCGCACTTGAATCGTCGTGATGAAAGAAATGCCTTCACGATTTCCCCACACGAATATACACGTATTTGGACGAGAAAATATTTTCGCGAAGAAAATACTTCCGAGTCCACTCATTGTCGTCTTCATTCGTTCCTCCGTTGCGTATTTTTTTACGCTTCCCCACTCCCTCCACTCTGATTCTCCGTCCCCTCCCAACCCCTCCCGTCCTTTCATTTCGTTCCGTCGGCCTTCCCGCCCCGCCACCGCCAACCCAACCGTCCCACGCCTCGCCGTTTTAATTCCGAGCGAACACTCCATTTTTCATCTCCGCCGCTCTGAGGCGTGCACGTAAGCGCGTGCATTTCTCGCCACCACGCCCTCTTCCCCCGGCACCCTCCTCCCCACTCCCCCTCGTCTCTTCCCCACACCATTTCCACCACTCCACTTCCCCCCCTCGTCGTTCCCACGTCGTATAATTTCGGCCCCGAAAAGTGTTCCGAGATGGCCACCGCGCCGCCACGCCAGTCCGCCTCGCTCCCCGCCCCCGGAGGGACCACCACGCCGTGGACCATATTAATGCCCGCAAGACACGGCGAGAATTGGATGTGAAAGAACGAAATAAAAGAAGATCGAATGCGCTTTTTTCGGAGGGAAAACCGGAGTTATTCCTCCACTCGGTGCCATTTCCCCTTGCTGGCTTCTCAATTTTTTTTCCAGCGCTCTTGGTTCATTTTCCTTGCAATTTTGTTTGCATAATCCGGGCGAGTTTGCGTGCTGCTCGCATGGCTTTGCCGTAGAAGCTCGCGAATTTTGGCAGTGGCATTATTTGCTTCTCAAGTGTCATTTTATCTGCTTTTTCTATCTCAGAACCATACATTTAGTCCGACGAGTACTGAGTAATACACTGTTCAAAGTTATTAGCGTACATCTATATTGCTGAACCCACCCTGACACCTAATCGGCATAGCTCATACTTGGCAGGGCAAATTTATAAGTTCCTCAAATATTTGTGACTACTTTAAAATACAGTATCATAAATTTTACCTTATTCTCCAAGCTGACTTTCACCCTATAGGAAACGGGTATATGTAGGTATTTCATTCACCTAATGTAACCGACAGTCATAATTCCGAGCTCTAATTCATGATTCCTATTTGTTGAAAACGGAAAAAAAATTTTTTTCCTGAAACTGAAAAAAATATATGAATGTGTCGTTATCATTCTAAAAGGCATTTAATATTTTGGGCCGTTTTATGAACAGCCACCAATATATATATATATATATATATATATATATATATATATATATATATATATATATATATATATATATATATATATATAATATTGAATTTGTGCCAGTATGTTATTAGTGGTAGTCCATGCGAAGGTTCTACCGATAGGTTCTTTTTCGTGATGGGAGGCTAAAATGAACGCGTAATTGAGGTCGTGCAATTGTATCGATTTCTGTCATTTTGGCGTTCCTAGTCCTGTGCGAAGCAGCTCTATGTTCTCTCCCTCCCCCAAAAAGAAGATATGATAATTCAAAATGTTTTCTCCTCTAGTCTGGCAACCGTTTTCTCATAAGAATTTCCACGGGTTTTTCATATTCCATCGCAACCCACATCCACGCAGCCGCCGCCCCCCTGCCCCGACCTACAACCCTCCTCGGCCCATTCCATTCATTTCCATCCGCTCCTTTCACCCCCGCTTCCACCCAGCCCCCCCCACCCACCCAGCATCCCTTCGACACCCACGAACCATTCTCACACCCAACCCCAACCTCCAAAAACCTCTCCCATACCCCCTCGCAACCGGCCACGCCTCAAACACCCCTCCCCTTCCTAACTTCGGAAAAAAATAACCCACCCTCTCCACCCCGGGCACTCCCTGTTTCAATTTTAACAGCTCATTCTTCACGTCTGGGAACAACTCCACGAGAAAAGATTTATAAGCGTCGCCTATGGGAGTCTTCTTGAACTGTTCTCCGAGAGAGGCGCGCGCGTTGGGGTGGGGAGGGATGAGGTGGGGGGAGGTTGGGGGAGGATTTTGATGCGAGAGAATGGATTGGGATGAGTGGGGGTCGAATGGAGGGATATTCCTTTTTCACCCGGCGGGGCGGGGGGGCGCGAGGGGGTTGGTTACTTCGCCCACCCGCGGCGGAGGGAAGGGAGAGTGAGGTGTAGTGTGGTTGGGGAGGGTGGGTTTTCGAGTTCGGGTGGGGGAGGGAGGGTTGGAGGATCACGGGAGTTCCCAGGGAGAGGTAAGCGGGCGGGAAAGGGGGCGCAGGAGAGGAGGGGACTCGTCGGTTGGTAATACGGGCCCAAGATAGAGACATCTCAGTCTCACCCCCGCATCCGTGCAGATGGAGACAGGCCGAGCGTTCGAGAGCCGCATGATATCTCTCTTTCGCTCTCCCTCTCTCTCCCAGTCGTCCGAAAACCGTTTCTCATGCTCCTCCCGTCCCACTCACTTTATCCCTCCCGCAATAATGTGGTTCGATGCCTCAATAGCCGCATCCCGCCGTCTATTCTTTCTTCTCTTCATCACGAGTCGATGAAAGTAGTTGTTCTCTTTTTTTATTTCAACTCGCATTGTTTACAGCGGTCTGCTCTTTCTCTCTCTCTCTCTTTCATCCATTGCCGATCACCGAAGGGATTTTCCTCCGCCCACCACCCGTTTCTGTCCGGAGCGGCAATGCGATGAACCCGCAAAATTTGCCCCGGTCAATAACACCGATTCCGAATGTGGTGCCACAACCTGTGATTTTGTATTGGTATAATACTACGAGCAGGAGAACATTTGAATTTTTAATTTAAGAACTTTTCGCGCTGAAGTGAACCAAATTAACAATCTAGTTACTGCCGTAGATAATAGATGCTACGAGGACAAGCTTAAATTTGGCACACTTTATGTACATATACATATATATATATATATATATATATATATATATATATATATATATATATATATATATATATATACATACATATATATAAAATTATGTATATATAATTATATATATACATATATATAGATATATATATATGTTTGATTTTTGCGGTCACCGTAAAAAGTTGTTTAAATTGTGAAAGTACATATATAACGTATGGAGTCCGTGAATCCTTTCTTCTTTCAGGTCGTCATTATTTAAAGTACATTTCTTCCTCCCAGCTAATATTAATTTTGTCTAGTTTTTCCTCTATTTGTCAAGTTAAACTAATTCACCCTAAACTTGGTTTTCTCTCGTGAATCTCTCCCTCGATGCAAGAACTTCGTAAGTGAAACAGTGTATTCTCTTCAGTTTGAATTATTCAATATTTGCCTCACCAAATTGCCTTCGCTGGAACTTCCGAAGCCATCACATCATTTCACTCTCGCACCACCAGTATTCACAAAGTTGTCCCTTTAGTCTCATTTGCCGTCGCGTCTCACGTTTTCTGATCTAACGGTCTCACCCTCATCCAAATTCCTCCTACCACCAGTCGAGAAGTTTCCTTCTTCTCTTTTTAATTGCCACGAGTTGGGAAAGTACTCTTTTCTCATTTCAGTCACAATTGAATCGTAAGATATTACCTTTCTATCTAATGATCTCATTTGAATACCCTAAATACCCTGCTATGTTGATATTTTATAGATATTTCGTGTTTTCTCACCTTAATTGTCAATCTCAACGTACCTGACCTCACAACACTCGCTCCGTCTAAAATTCTCATATTCCTCTGAGTCCTAGCCCTCATTCATTTCTCCATCAGTATTTATCGTAACCATTTTATCTTCTGTGACGATATCTTTGTAATTATCTTATATCCACCACTCTTGCTGTTCTATCTTTCAGAATTAATAATGTACCGTGATTTACATCACATTGTTGGAATAATTGTAATGCGAAACTCGAGCATACTATAATTCTCATTCTGGATTCCTTCGCTCCTTTGTTCTATGTGCTAAAATTCATGCCGGGTATAGTAAATGGTATTCTTGCTCTTAATCTTTTATTTTGAAGTAGGTTTTTTCTGATGCAGTATTCCATTATTTAAATGTATTTTTTTAACTGGGTTTTAATTGTGTGGTAGCTTTTGATGGTTGAACCTATCGAGTGGCATTATTTAATTTGCATATTCCTTCGCTTGTCAAGTAACTTCGCGCAATGGAATTGACAACACTCGCTTCCGCTTATTTTCCCGTATATCCACCTCACGGACGCTCTCTCGTTGCATTGCCTCATCTTCTGTCTCTGGGCTCGCCGTCCCTCTCGCTTCTTCTTCTTTAGCGCTCATCACATATTCTCCTCCTCCCATTACTATTCCTTGCTCTCTCGCTCTCTCGCACATACCCGCGCTCATTTGGATTTCCACTTCCTCCCTCCCTCCTCCCCCTGTCTCATCCCCACTCCCATCCTGGCCACCACTTCTCTCGCCGCCTCTATCTCACGGATCCAGGCAAAACCTCCCCTATTTCCAGACGAGCCAGCCAGCCACCCTCCCTTAAACTCTACCCATCCTCCCCCATCGCCCCTCATCCTCCTCTCCTCCCCCTCTGGCAAACACCGACCTCCCTCAATCCCGAGCGCCCTTAACTCCCAAGCCCCCCCGCCCTCAGACGCACCGCGCCAGATAAGGGAATTGCTCTGTCAAACGCCGATGATGTATTTGTGCGACATTTACATTGCATCTGAGCACCCCGAAGGATCCTTTTGCTAGTTTAGTCCGTGCGTGTGCCCGGGGATGTCTGCATTGTGTGTGTATTTTCGGAAAAGGAATTCTTACGGGGGGGGGGGGGGGTGCGTGGAGAGAGGGATGGAGGGCGAGAGGAAAGGGGTATGTAAAAGGGAGTAGAGTTTGTGCTTGAGGGATGAGGTTTTTCTTCCTACGCCCCCTCCCCTCCCGTACCCCTGTCTCGCCCTCCTCAAACGTCGAGATCAAGTTTGCATCGGTGTGTGCGTACTTCGCCACGCGCTTGTGTTTGTGGGTGTCTGCGTGTACGCTTGAGGGTTACCTGGCCGAAAGATAGATGACGGTTCGG
Organism: Hetaerina americana; assembly: GCF_022747635.1. Classification (NCBI taxonomy): domain Eukaryota; kingdom Metazoa; phylum Arthropoda; class Insecta; order Odonata; family Calopterygidae; genus Hetaerina; species Hetaerina americana. The sequence continues at coordinate 27,134,021 of NW_027287538.1, forward strand.
AGGGAAAGAGGGGGGGTGGTGGTGGTGGGGCAGGAGCTGAGGGATTTCGGCCCTGTGTTCCCGAGCGATAAAGCGATGGAGTCTTAGGTTGATTTTAGCCTCGGATTAAGGATGTTTTAGGCGCGGAGTTTGCCGGGGTCGAGATGGGTTGTTACGCCAAACACTAGGTCCGCTGCCATGGAAATGTCTGGCGCCCTCTGATCCGGAGGTGGTAAGGAATTCGCTGGAGCGAAGCTAAAATGTTTATATAATGGGACATGATTCGTTACTTATTCGATCTTGATTTAGGAGTAAATTTGCCTTGAGCGCATGAGAAATTATGCCAAATAATTACACCCACTACGTAAGTCACTTTTTCATGACCGTTTTGAAAATTTGCCTTCCCTCAATCTTAAATCTTCACTTGTGGAGGCACAGTTGGTGAAGTTTGCCACTAGAGTGCTAGGTGGGTCCGAAATGGGTGCTGACTTCCCTTAAGCTCTTAAATATGTTATATATTGGTACCTAGATGTTCACATTGGTTAGTTTTTTAAGGTAGAATTGTCACATGATCGCTAAGTATACTGCATGATCGTGGGAGGTTGTGGATGTTCTTATCGCTGTATTACTCCTCACAGGTTTCCTTTATCATCCATGTGAGTGGTTTTGGCAATTCCACAATATCCGTCGACAGTACCATGGTACTGCTGTCATAATGAACCTTAATCCAAGATTTTAAATTATTCTCGTACCTACGACGAGTCTCCAAGTTTCCATTGGGGGGTTGGGGGGAGGAGGGCTTGTTGTCGACTCGGAAATTTAAATTTTGCCCTTCTCCTCATTTATCATTCACGGAAGAGTTGGCGACGTAAGGAATAAATGAACGCTTTTCGACGCAACAACAATTTGTGCGTGGGGGAGATCAGGGCAGGGCGAGTCAGAGGGTGCTTTACGGTCACGTCTTCACCGCTATCAACCCTCTCCCCCTTCCCCCCACCGGCGCAACTATCTTCCCCCCCGGCCCTTATTTTTGGTAGTCGGCTCCCTCAACTCCCATCCTTCCTCTCGCACGTCCTTATCTCAATTCGAATCCAAATTAACTGCGGCCCAAGTGAGCGAGCGGTTCGCAGTTCCCGACGGCTCAATATCACGTATCCACGCCCTCAACTAACGCGGGCGATAAACACTATCGGTTATCTAATATGACGAGCGCTTTGGAGTTATTTTTTATTTCGGATCGTGTCGAAACTTTTTTGAAGAGCATGCAACCATGCGATGCTTTCATTTAGCACGCTTATTGGAAGATCTTGAGGTATTTTGACACTGACACTTAAAATGATACATATTCGTTGATAAATATTACTTTCATTTAATTATTTTAAATTTGAATGAGTTAATCGGGGAGTGGTGCGTTCTTTGATTTACCTACTAATCATTTTTGAAGTAGAATCTTGAGAAATGAACATTATGACAGCTTTTGGGATATGTGATGGAAATGAATAGGTAAATTCAAAGGTACCTTAGCTGCTGAATCTTTTATATGGCTCTTGTTACTGCGTAAATTAGCTTTAAAATATGAAACATTTCCTTTCTTGAACATCTCTAACATCTTTAAAACAACCTCTAGAGGACGGTTGATACGGGTGCAGCGAGACGACGGTTTGTGAGAGTACAATATTGTTACTGCTCTCTATTCCCTCAGGAGTGAGAAAATCATACCGGATAAAGTATTTTGCCACTCTCTTTCAGACCATTTATTTTCATTTGGTAACGTTTTTGAGATAGTATTTGAGTTGCATTGTTTAATCCTTAGTTTTATCCTCCCGCTCATTTCCTTCAAAATCGATTACACGTCTGAGAAGTCGGTCAGAAGGCCATATCAATTTTAAGAGAAAGTTTCGCACCCTTCCACATGATCGCTCTAAGACGGAGTACGGAAACGAAGCCATGGGCGTTAAAACACCAGCCCGCATTCAGACAAGCGCCTCTCGTTCCTTGACGAGGTTCTCATCCCGGCGAAGCTCTTTGTTCAGGAAACCGATGTGGGAAATTTCACCGTAGTTTTCGGTAAGGTTTTCATGAGCGCAAAAACGGGAATTCCGCACAGTAGTCATTTAAAGTTCCAAGCATGTTGTCTTTAAATGCCTTCGCGTTGAGGTCGCTCGGTGAGAGGGAAGGGGGATGTGTGGGTGGGAGGATTATTGTTTTTGTCGTGCCTGTGTAACTCACGGATGGTAGGAAGCTCGTGCACTTCCCTCCCCTCATAGCGATTGCTCGAGTCTTCTTTCCCTTTCAGTCGGAAAATGGGGGTTCCCCGACGAGGGTAGTGGCCCGGAGTTTGTCTTGGTTTTGCATGGGGAGAGGGAGGAAGAGACGCGGGGGTGAAGGATAAGGGAGGAGAGGCGCTTTCGGAGCTCAGGGGGTGGGAGTCGAGGAGATGCACGAGAGAATGATTTGAAACGGGGACTTATTTCAAGTCTTCGGAGGGAAAGGCGGAAATGGAGAGGGGTGAGGTGGAGGAGTAAGATCGGCACCTTATCACGCATTCATAAACAGACATACCATAGAATGTATTATTTTACGGAGATCCCACTCTTTTCCACTTTAAAATGAAGAGGATACTACGCTTCCCTAATCTTTCAGCCTCTCGCGTGCAATGATTGGAGTGAATATGCACCTCTTTCCATGCTGCAAGTGGTGCATATTCACTCCAAAGAGTTGAATTAATTAAGTGTGAATGGTAACTTTGACATTAAACACTTCATGTTATTGCCTATTATTAGTAGTTTACCGGCTCAGGAGTAGGTTTTTGGTTGACCTTGGCACAACGCACTACGCTATTCCTAAGTTCAGTCCAACGTGATTCAGAAAACGTATAACTTGAGAACTTTTTCAAATTTATTGTGTATTCTTCTAATCACACATTGCCGTTTCCCATTATTTAATTTCAATGGTGCATTTCTAACGCCTCACTTAATTGTGCCCATACGGTCGCGCGTAAAATCAATTCCTGATGCTAAATGACTGAAAACTTTGATAAATTGGCGAGGGAAAGGATGGAGAAATTTAAGGAGGAATCCGTGCTAAAATATTAACGTATTATAAGCAACACAGTTGATTGAAAAATTTTTATCGCTTGAATTATTAAAAATCGACTGTGATTTTCTTCCATTATTATATCCACGCGCGTAAATGCTAAATAAGCGCGTCACTTCCTTATTTTCTCTTAGGGCGAGTGAATGTTTTCCACCCTTACGTTATACACGTGCGACGGAGGGTTCTCTTCGTTAACTCCCTCCTCCTTTTTTCCTCGGGCAGTGTTTCTTTTTCCACCCCGGAGAGGTCTTGCCTTTTTCTCCCGGCGCGGCGGGTGGAACCCCGGAGACTCCACTAGACTGCCGCACCGAGGCGTCTGGTCTCGTCAGGGGGAATCAGGGTGGCGGGAGGGGCGGTCGTTGGCTGGCGGGGGGTATGGAGCGGGGGTTGGGGGACGGGGAATACCAGGGTGTGGGAAGGGGGCCCTTGTGATTGATGCAGCACTTGATTCGGGACGGCAGGGCGGAATAAGGAAGGGATGGAAGGGCCGTGGAGAGGCGGGGGCGGAGGACGACGGTGCGGTGGGGTGAGGTTTTGCTGCGGGAGGAGTGATTCTTGGGGGGGCGGAGGTGGAGGGATTCCGGGAGGGGCTAGGGGAAATAGTGCGTCGGAGGAGGAGGAGAGAGAACTGTCGGGAGAATTGTCGGGAGAGGAGAGTAAGGAAAAAAGGCGTGTCGCATGAAACGCCAAGAGGAATTCGACGCATTGAGACGCATTTACGTCTTTCTTGGGGATGTGGAGGAGTATCTCATGTGCGTGAGATTTTGTCTTCGTTGCGTAAGGGAAGCGTTGAGAGGAATCGTGGATCAATTTCATCCTTAAGAAATGATACAAAGAATACAGCTATTCCTGTCTTGTCTAGCATTCCATTCTGGTGATAATTCTTGATTAATAAGGCCAGTTCTTGAGACACATATTAAAAATTAAATTTTTTCTAATAAAGGCTTGTTTTTTTGGTAAGTGCGTTCTGAATGATTATTTTATCCCGAATGTGTAATAGTTAAATTTAATCACCCTGAATGTATCGCACAATTGTTTGTTTGCGCCTTGCTTTTTCCCAGAATTTCACGGGATCTCAGAATAACTTAGGGAATTTCTCTTCACCGTAAAATCCCTATATATGTTGAACAAATTGCATTGAACTCATGGGGTCATTTCTCAATCACGCGTTCAGTAAAGCAGATGCCAATTTATTTGAAGCAAATGCATTAACACTCCCACCGTTTATTTAAATGATGAAACGGAATGCCTTTCCATTAACAGAATATGGCAGATAAAATACGTAAATGCCCAGGCGAGAGATATAAGGAGAACTCCACCGATGTAACTAATGGATAGTTGGGGAAGTATTGTACAGATTTATTCTAAAGTCTGCAGTTCTCTTTTACCCCCAAATACAATTTTCTCGTATATTGTTCCTTAGCCGCCTAACGTGTTACTGAGTTTCGGAATTCCATTCCAATAAGATTTCCTGAAGCATTTGCCTCCCTTCAGTTGTGAAATTTCGTTAGGAATCCGAAATGAGCTGTCGGAAGCGATTAAATTGATCAAAATCATCCCTTACCTCACCTAAACGACGTCAATTTTAATCTATCAAATGACGCTAAGCCAATTCATTGCCTCCTGACTTAATGAATTAATAAAAATTCTGCCGAGAATTACATATGCCCGTGGAACCCAGGAAGGGAATTATTCCTACTACAACGAGGTTTAAGGTCAAAATACGCCTTGATCACGCACCCGTAATTTAGTTTCCTACATTCTTCAGTTGGGGCGCCAACTATTTCCCCAGCACAACTCCAATGACGTTCGCATTTCAAGCCATACTTTTTCCCTCCGTGGAAGCAAATGCAATTTCCACGACTGAAAAGGGGTAACCTTGTTTCGGCGAATATGCATAGGATGTCAGTCAAAAAGAGGTGCCTTAATATTGTCCCTTGGAAAGTTCTGGAACGCGGAAGGTTGGCTAAATCAAATCAATCGGACAAGAGATGGAAAAGGGTGTAGGATGGCAGTCCATGCGTGCCGTGAATACGTCGGCCGGCAGGGATGGATATATGAAAATTCCCGAAGCTGCCCCTGACTACCCTTAGCTTCTCTGGAACTGCAGCGGCCATCAACTTTCGACTAAATCGACATCTTCCGACTGAATGCGGAAAATGCGAATTCTTTCGAAACTTAGCGTCCTGTCACCGAAATGTTACAAGGCATTTCATCTCGTTTGCCATTCGGAGTTACGCACTGATATAATGTGGGAAATTCCTGATGATAACGACAGCTTCGTCTTAAAAAGTGACGTGTTTATCAAACTTTTTAAATTTCATTATAAGGTTTTCAGTTTGGACTGAGCGTAAGAGCTTAAACATTGCCAAAGTTCTCCTTAGCTAATGTGTTCCCCGTGGTGCTTGCATATTATCTCATACCTTAATTTTCCCCGAAAGGTCCCTGCGTAAGATTCAAGCTTTTTGTTTAATTTTATTTGGACATAATAAGTCCCTCTACTGCATAGCCTAATTCAGCATTAGTGCCTTTCTACTAATATTATTTATTAAAGTTACTCGTCTATATGATGAGCGATGTAGTCGTTTCCCATACATTATTTCCACATTCAACTCACTGCTTGCCTTGTTAGCTATCAACATATTTACTCCATGACGTTACGTTGTGTAAAAGACGTGAGGTGACTGCAGAGCCCCTATTTAGCCTATTTAGACGCGCTATACTCCACCTTCTCACAAACTACCGTCCAATGGAGAATTAAACGGCCCGCAAGCTTCATACAACCTTTTCAGAGCTGCTAAACACTAACAGAAGGTGATTTTCGCTTCCCATTCATGGGTACTTGGAGATATTCCCAATTTAAGAAAGAAGACGATAGTAATAGGGCTTGAGGCCATTTCCGCATATGTCAGATAGGGGATACCGGGCGTCAGTTTGTGTCGCACACGTCAAAATAAGCCTATCACGGTCCTTGTCGCTTCAGTGTATCGTTCACCGTCTGCCTCGACTTTAGTGATACATGTTTTACAACTCAAACAAATCTTCGCCTAATTCGTAGTTCGTTCATCGCTCTCCGAACTTTTGTTAATGATTCTCCTGCTGTATTTGCTGCTTGCAACATTGAGATTATGAATAGTACGCATATGCTCCTTATATTTAACTGTTTTTTTACTTGAGAATGGATTAAGCATATGTAGAAGGTCATCTGTTTTACCACCATCCTCATAAACGTCTTGAGTATTTACACAGTGCCATTGCATGCTTTGAAACTGCTTGATTCCATCTAATTTCCCTTGGTGCCCCATTTTTCTCGTCATTCAGCTTTCCTGGACGGTAGAAGGCATGATCTATTTTTTTTTCTCATTTCTATTCCAAGCTAACTGGCCAATTATTTCTCGTGTCAATCGTGAATATATTTACCGTTAGAATGTTTAAAATATTCTTACGTCGCTCTTTCATCATTTTTGATGCCGTTGGTGAATAGCTTGTTTTATCCCTAAAGCGCAAATCGTTACTCGTTCCACTTCTAATGAGGTGACCACAAATAATCTATCTCCAATCGCTATTCATTCTAAGATAATAATATGCTCATGAGTGTGAATCAATTATGCATACCTGTAAATGTGTGTTTTATATATAATTACATGTATATGTACGAGGGTCATCCGGAAAGTAGTACCCGTTCGTGAAATAAAGACACAAAAGTAAATATTAACAAACATAAAAAATTTTATTTGAAAGAGGATACTTTAAACTACTTCTCAACATAATCTCCAAGCAAATTAAGGCATTTGTCATAACGTGTGACAAGTTTCTGTATTCCTGCTGCATAGTCCTTCGCCGCCAGCTCATTGAGATACGCGAGGGACCCATCTTGCACAAATTTTTGCATAATGCAGATGGTGTTTAACAATTTCATGAACAATTGTTCGAGAAACATTGGGAAAATGCTCACAGATGTCATCAATTGTGACGCGCCGATCGTTCCTCACGAATTCGTCAACTGAGCTCACCAGTTGGTCTGTAATGACAGACGGTCTCCCCGAACGCTCATCGTCGTGTGTGTTCCCCCTCCCCATGTTGAAGTTGCGACACCACCGCCGAACAGACGACTCGTCCATTACATTGTCTCCATACACCTCCTTTAATTGGCGATGAATATCACATGGGCGAACGTTTCTTGCATTGAGGAATTTAATCACTGCCCTCACTTCACAACTGGCGGCGTTCTCAATTTTTTTAAACATTGTAAACAATCACAGAAACAACACAGGCAATGCTAGCGTCACGCAACTTGGCTCAGAGAAGGCAGACAAGCCACTGAAGCTATCTGACCTCGTCCAGCGGCTACTCGCGTCGTCAGCACTTCATGCGGCACGAACGGGTACTACTTTCCGGATGACCCTCGTATGTATTTGTAATTAAAAATATAAATACGTATATATATACTCACACTTACGTATGAAATGATAGGTACCTATATGTGTTCCAACCAACCCAGACTTATATTCCACCCCCACAGCCGCCGGAACTCTCTCGCATCTTTTGACTCTTCGCAGGCAGCCTCACCTCTTCACGGGGGTAGGAAACGACCGTGGAGTCATTACCGGAGTAATGCCCTCCGCTCCCCCATCCCCAGACCCTCTGTCACTCCGGCCCATTGCCTTCCCGGACGCCCACCGCCCCATCTCCCTCCTCCCCCCCCGCCCTCTTCCTCACTCCCACTTTCCAATCCCACGAGTCCCCTATCTCATTTCGCGACCCCCGGTAGCCCGGAGACAGGGCCGCCCGCCCCCTCCCTCCCTGCCTCAGTGGGGCAGGGTCCCCGATGTGCCTTAACGGACCATTGCGTCGGCGGAGGGAGTGGCAGGCGGGGAGCGGGAGGGAGGACACGCGGAGTGGAATGGGTGACTAGGAGGAGTTCAGGAGGTCAAGGGAAGAGAGGGGGTGGGGTTTTGAGGGAGGGGAGTCTTTGCGGAGGATTTAGGGACTGAAGGCGAATCATTCCTCGGTTATCCTTTTCCTCCAAGAAAAGTGCATCTGCCAGTTAGGCTAGGTGATGTCACTTAGATGACAAGCAGCCTATCAGGAGAAAAGGAATGTTAGTCGGTGAAGAATTAACCAAGTATAACTCAAGGAATGTAACTTAAGTTTCACTAATCTTTTCATGTCATATAAATAAACAATAAGTGGTTTATTTATATTATAATCGTGCAGATTCCATTTGTTAGGAAAGGGCTGAAAGGAAGCTAGCGCCTTAATCTTAGATTTATCTGAGCTTGAGTTAGTATTGTTTGATCATCCTGTCTGTGTTCGAAGGTAATAAGGCAAGAAAAGACGGATTTTTTGCCTTTCTTATTTTCAGCTCCTAGTCTTTCAGCATTCGCACCAAAGCCAATTGTAATTCCAGTTAAGTTTTCTTAACTTATTCAAAACGGCATTATTTCACTGCCTTAAATTTAGCAGTTAATTAAGTCTAGTGGGTATGCGCCATTTATTATATCTGTTGGCAAGTGCCAAATTCATAATGCCAATAAGTATGTTGTAAATTTTAATTTAAATAAAGTATACTACGTACTTTCATTTAGGTTTTGGCTTTTCGTTCTTAGTTTATTTCTTATTTTCAATGCCATCATTAAAACTAATTGTTTCTTCAGCTCAGAAAAAATCTTGTGACTTTTCCTGATTTTGTAGTTTTATGCGACGTTTTTCGAAATAAACCTTATTGAAACCCTTAGGCTCTCTTGGATGATTGATTTAAAAGCGAATTTGTGCATTGTGGTATGGAAAATTTTGAATGGAAGCATGAAGGTACCTCCGAACAATGACAGAATTTGAATTGTGTTTATAGCTAATCTGGAATTGAATAGTTAATAATAGCGAAAACAGTATCGCTTTCATGTCTTCGAGAAACGCGTGGGTCGTTTAAATGGAGGCCCGGCTCTTTAATCGGAAATGGAGGGAGGAGAAAGTGATCCGGTGAAAGTGACAGGCGGCGTGGGAGACGACGGAGGGAAATGAAAAGAAATGTAAAGGGGCGTTTGTAATGGAGAAGGCATTTGACAAGCCCATAATATCAGTTGATTATGAAATTTCCTCGTGTCTGAATTCCAACCTTGACAGGTTCGGAACTTAAAGAGGTTAAAACACCTGGAAGGAGTACCCCTGGGTGGAGGCAATATTAAACATTTGTATCGTTGACATCTGCTGACAGATAATTGCAACTATGAATTTTTTATCGTGATCATGTTTTGAGATTTATTGATCACTTAAATAGAAAATTAGGCTAAAAGATAGCGGTGATGCTCTCTCGTCTGAACTTTAAATGAAATGCTCACTATCTCCTTATCATTAGGGTTGAATTATGTCAAATAATAATGTTTAAAGGAAGTGTTAAGAACAATTAGTGTTTGTAAAAAGGCGCATATTTTGTTAGTCACTGAAACTGTTCCAGCATCAAGCAGGTTGTCACTCGTATCACGTGATGATTTCTCCATATTCTGTAAAAGTTCTTTATCGTAGTGTTTTCATCGAACCTTGGGAGCGAGTGCACGCATTCAAATCTGTATGCCTAGATTTGTGCTCTTTCGTTAAATAAACTTTAGGAATTGACCTGGTATTATCACCTGCGGACATTTTCTATTTAAACTGGAAATTGTTTGTTTCTTGAAGAAGAAAAATGTTTTCTCACAAAGTACTGGGTAACAAGAATAAGCGTCTTCTGAGATCGTTGTGCCAATTTGTGGTACGTGAAAGAAGGGGAATAGGATGGGTCTCGGGGCATTCCTCCCTGACCCCTCGCAGATCCTATACCAAACCCCCCCCCCAAACCCTTCCCCTTCCGCGCCACGAAAAACCCTTAATCACCTTTTTCCCCTCTTCCATGACACGCTCCGTCCCATTCACATGGAACCCTTGAGCAAGCTCACCCCGAATTTTAAACCACCGTTCACACTTCCTTCCCACCAACCCAGCCCTCCTCCTTTTCCATTCCCCGCCTCCTCCCCTCCCGCCAAGCGCGCGCAAGCTAGTCCCCTGATGGCGGTGGGGTTGAAAATGTATTGAAAGGGTGGGGAGGGAAATGCCCCCTCCCGAAAAACCCGCCCTCCTGCCTCCGTCTCTCCCTTTGTGAATGGTCACTGGAGCGTCAATCCGAACGCCTCGTCAAAGGAGCTCTACATCTCCCCGCAGGAACACCACTCCCGCCCCCTGCCCTCATTCCTCCTTCCACCGCTTCGTTTTCCACCCAACCATCTCCCAGTTTATCCTTTTCCGTCAGCGTAACATTCTCTCCCGCGGAATACCCGACGACCCTCAAGGCTAACTGAGGCGGGTCGCCTATGTCTAGGGATGGCCAATCGGAAATGGCACAGCGTCGGGTTCGGTCATTCGGTTTGATGGTTACCGTAGGGTTTTATAATAGATGTCCCTGGGTGGAGATCAACCACAGAGCACAAAACTTCCGTCATTACTCCTGTCTTCATGACAAATGCTACCGTGAAAGCCTCATTAATCAGTAACCAGGATTAGACCAAGAGGTTCATATAAATAAAAATGTCATCACCTTCTTTTATCTTCAAATAATTTCGTATACAACTAGGTTATCACGTCATTATACCTTCCTTTTTGATGAAATGCAATGTCAAGTTTGCCGAAATAAACATATATCCGGAATTTTGGAACTAACTTCCTTTTATTTGGGATCTTTTGTACTCACGAATGTGTTCGTTAATCCCACGTTCTTCTTTGGTGCTCGTAATGTGATTCCTCAATCAGGTTCGCTTCCATGCGCGCTACGAAACAAATTTCAGAAAAAATAAGAATTTTCAATATTATTTGAGTTCTTCTGCCAATGCATATTCATCAAATATTTGAGGAGAAGCACACCGTTCGAAATATGAAGATGATAAACGAAGATAGTATCCTAGTTATTATTATTACAGCCTGGGTTTTCAGTCGTAAAACTCAACAGCAGCATCCTCGTTTATGCTTCTCTGCCACGATTTTGTTTTTCCATTCGAATTTTTTGTCCATTTATCTCTTTTCCCTTGTTCAAAAATTTTCGAAGACTTGAATTTGCACGAGCTGTACTGCGCAACTATTTCGTTAGATTCCAGAACTTATTGTAGATGCATATCTACAATAAACGTAAGCGTCACCCTTCTCTCGTTCCCTTGATCCCTAAACCCTTGCCGTTCCCCCCCCTCGTCGGTTCCATTCTCCGAGCCTAACCTTTCCCATCCCCGGCATGCCTCCCTGGGCCCTCCATTCCACCCGTCCCCCTCCCTGCCCTCGCCCCTCCCCGCCTCCACGACTCCCTCCCCATTCGTCCCAAACTCTCTTGTCGGATATATTTCCGTAGTCGGCGACCGGGAAATGCCATTTGCGCCTCAATCCTCGACGTTCATCCCCCTCGAACCGCGTTGAACCTCCCCCCCCTCCCTCCCATGCGACAGGCTTTCTCCCCCGCCACCCTAGCCCTCCCTCCCGGTCTCTCTAACCCCCGACACCCATCAGCCCCTTCCACGCTCCTCCGCCCCTACGGGGGCTCACGTACCCTTTTTCCCTTAATGCGTAGACTAATTCACGTATGACCCCTTTTTCCCCCTACCGCCTCCCTTCCCCCGACACTCGCCTCCTCCTCCCCCCACCCTCTCGCACCGCATCCCGCCCGGCTTTGCTCATTTGCGTTCTGATGGTGATCGATGTTTTGGAAACACGTGTATATTCGCACAATGGATGCATTAGCGCCGTTCCCGCGCCATGCGTTTGCCCGCTCCTCTCCCCCAGGGCCCAACTACCTCCCCTCTTCTCGTTCCGATTTGCTAATTGAAGTCCCCGGGTGAATTCTTTTTGTTTGTATTACTCACTGCACCGCGCCGACACCGCGGGAACTGTTTTTATTTACTTCTATTTTTCGCTACCCCCCCCCCCCCCCCCGCCGTAAATTTGTCGGAAAATATTATGCGACACCCGCGAGGTTGCAAAACCTTTAGCTGCTCGGACGATGGCGTGAGCATAGTCATGCGGTTTAGAAGTGAATTACGGCTTTTCTCGCTTACGTTACTTTTATTTTCTAATGCATCAGCCACCTAGAGCGAAGAAAAAAAAATGTTGGTTTTTCGAAATTGAATCCGGCGATTTTGTGTGTTATAAATTTTTATCCGCGCGACGTTTTTCGGACCAAAAAAAAGGGAAGTTGCTGCCCTGGTTCAAGATCAATGTTGCAGAGAATGGATCAAGTTTGGCACATCTCTTTTATCTGGACTTAATCAGTAATGCTCTGAGCTCTTCGATCTAGTCAGAGGTATCAGTCCCAGTGTTCCAATAACGGGACACAAATGCGAAAATCAGTTCAAGTCATTGCATTCTAAAACGTTTTTAATTTGTTCTCCGGACGCGTTCGGTGATTCTTGCGCTCCTGGGATCTCGATAAGCCACGTTGTCATCTGGTTTTCTCAGGAGTTAACCACCCGAGTGGAGGAACTCGAACCTACGACCTGTAGGTGAACAGGCGGGTGCGTTACTAACCCATCTAACCCTGTTAGATATTTTAATGATGTCTATTATGAATCTCCCAGTAATAAACATCGACCACCATTTTAAAGTAATTATTACATGAATATTTTGTGGAGAATGCAACCATTCCTAAATGTGAATGCAAGCAGTTAAATTTCTTTTATCCTTCATTAGACTACGTGTATAGTTCAAATAAAAATCCCAAGGATACCTAGAACTCTCTTTTAGTCACTGTGTGGTGCGGAATGCAATGTTTGTTAAACTTGGTGAAAACCTCCATTTTAATAAGATTTAGTTTTCTTATTTTTTCTTCGCAAGGAGGAAAGAATAGTTTCAATTTTTCTTTGTGGCTACCCCTCTTCCGTGGGCCCGAAAAAAATCATCTGCCATTCTCAAGAAAGTGAGGCGGTGCTATCAGATCCATTGAACACATCTCGGACGCCCGAGTGGGCGATTTCTCGTGAACAGCAAAAGCATCTCAGACCCCGATTACATACATGAGCGTAATCCTCCAAATTGTATGCACCTAGCACCAATCCTTTTTCACTCGATCGACACCACTCACACGCCCCTCCCCCCCTCCTCACCTCCTTCCCCCCGTGGAAATCACCGCGACTTGGCTAAATACGCACTGCCCTTAAAATCCCAATCCTTCCCTTCCCCCCGCAGTCCCCGACCGAAATCCCCGCACCCTCCGTTGCGCCCTATCCCTCCCCCTCTTCTCACCTATCATTCGCCCTCCCACGCTCTCACTCACCTTTCCTCCTTCACCTCCGTCCCCACCCCACCTCTCCTCGCCGCCCACTCCCCTCCCCGCCTTTTACATCAACTGTGCTTTATTACGAAGCTTGTGGGTCCCAATTAAGAGGCGGCAGCTGTGAAAATTAATGGGGCTTGGCTTTTAAGATGTAATTGGGCACATTCATAACTTCGTTCCCTCCTCTCCCGTATCCACTCCCCCTTTACCCTCCCTCTCTCTCCTCCCCCACTCACTTTCGCTCTCCCTCTCCATCCCTCCATACTTTTTCCCGTTTTATTCAACTCCCTCTCATTCTCTCTCCCCCCCCCCCCCCGCGTTCCCTCCCGCCATACCATCCAGGAACGTACGTACTACCGTTCCACAGCCCCTCGTCCCTGCTCAACCCCTCCGCCACCTTTAATAACCTTATTCCCCTCCTGCGACGACCAATCTTCTCTCTGTCTCCCTTTCTCCGCGTTCCGTGTTTTCCTCCCCCCCCCTTCATCCACGACCTATCCTAGATTCCTCCGCACAGACGCTTCCATCGTGAATGAGGGTAATGAACCCATTTCTCTAAATCACGCGGTGGCGGTCTTGCGAGATTTTTATCAAATGGATGAATGAAATGAGCAGAAGACGCATTTCGGATTGTATTTTATGCACCCGAGTCACCGTGTGGGCGTACTCGACGCTGATTTACATTTTTCTGGCGTTACTCTCAAGGTTAAGTGTTTCCTGTCCTTCGAAGACAAATAATCCCTCCGTTAAAATTTTGAGTTCTCTTCGGTTGCTCGTTTTATTTGTCGTTGATAGTTTATTTAGACGTTTTCGATCATTTAAAAGAGTTTACATCCGTCTCGTTTCTTGGCCAAGGCGGTTTTCCCCTCTTTTGAAAATCGAGCGACGCCCACTGCAGCGCTTTCGTATTCAGTTCATGGCGTACTATCATTCCATCCTCACTCTCCCGAGCTCCGTTTTTCCCATTTCACTCTCCAGTAGAAAGCCGATTCAAACCCATCCATGTTTATTATTGAGCCGAGTTCAGTATAAGAAATTACTTAATAAACTAGGCAATTTTTGTCCTGTCGCTTTTCTCTCTTCATCACACAGTCCATTTGTGCTTCATCTCCATTCTTGTTTCGATCTGTTCATTTTGTTGTTCTTCTCCGTTGATTAATAAAATCTGTACCTTTCCCGACTCATCATGCCCAGTGGTATACTCGTGTGGTGGCTCTTGGTGTGGTTTTTTAATACAGTGCAAGGGGAAATTTGAGTGGCTAGCGTCTTGTATCGTCAACGACAGTGTGAACTTTAACATAACGCCTACTCCTTTTAGTTCTTTTGGCTTGTATCATGGTAATTGACGATAAGTGTGAATTTAAATAGAGGTTTTTAGTGTTTTTCATTGAGGTGACGGTCTGGTAATATCGCGCGAGCAAGACTCAACATCTCTAGGGAACTTCCCCTTGCTTTTCTTCCTCGTCCCCTAGTTCCAAACGCACCGTGGCCTCAAATTCCCACCTCGGTTCCACGCCGCCCGAATGTCACACCAGCCTTCTCTATCCCTCCAGGCAGTCACCCAGCCCCTTCTCTGCATAGTCCCACGATTTCGCGCGAGTCGAGCAAATCCGCGGCCTCCGAGGGACCCGGGGGGGGGGGGGTTGAGTTCGCCACGGAGTGTTGCCAAGCGGTGAAAGGGGATGGCGCGTGGAAGGGGTTGTAAGGGATTGGGGGGTGTTTAATAGGCCGGGGGGAGTTGTAGTTCTCGAGTTTTACGGCTGAAGGGATTTTTGAAGGGGGATGAGAATTCCTGTGCGTGGGTGAAAGCAGATTTTGAAAGGGAGGTTGTCACGTGAAGAGGGAGTTAACTGCTCGCCATATCTGCGGCGCAAGGGGGTCCCAATGTTCTCCAGCCAGCTCGGATTTGCCTTGCGTCCGGCCGTTTTCATTTCGTGAACGAAGGCGTTTGTATAGATAACGGGACACATTTCGGTTTTCGAATAAATTACCTCTAGGGCTGCCATATCTTTGTAAACCTCTCCAAATGCTCTGGATTAAAACGTTAATTTTCATTCTTAATAGTTGATTGGTGTTAAAGACGAAAAAGGCATTACCACGTGGAAATTGAGATATAAAATATAAAGATTCACGTTGTTGATTTTCATTTGGTATTTATTGTATTAGTTTTGAGTTTCATGATTAAAAGTCCATATAACTATTGTTGGCTCTTTATTTCTAATTATCTGCATTATAAGCATGTATAACTGTAAATTTTAATGAAATAGCGCCCTGCGGCTACGAATAAAGCGATTCAAGTGTTTTTCTGTTTAAAAACTTCAAATGAAAATACATAATTTTCTAATATACAGACATTCAATTGAAAAATACTTCGTTTTTCAGTTGCCTCAATGACTTTATTTCCAGTTAAGTCTATGATTTATTAGTCTGACAAAGAGCTGATTACCTTTGCTGGCGAGAATTAATGCAAAAGAATAGGACTGCGTGAAATAGGATTAATCTGGGAGAACGCAGCGGAACTAATATAAATCGCCCCCGCCCAACCCACGCGCCGTGCGTAGGAAATTATGTATGCCGCTGCGTAAATTAATGAACAATTAGTAAAACTCGGCGAGTGAATTTATTCCTTACCGCCGACTCCGCCGCGGCGTCCTCCGTTCTTTCCCGGGGCGCTGTCGCACACATTTTTCCCCGGCCGCTTCCTTCCTACTCGGCAATCAAGAGCACGACCCAAAGAGGTCAGGGGGGGGTCATTGAGGCAACTGAAAAACGAAGAAACGGCGAAGCGATGATCCCGCACCAAAACTTCCAACAAGTGGTCATTTTTGGGCCGCCTGGTGCAGCAACAAATTGAAATTTACATTCTCCCAGCACCGCGCATCACCCTCCCCCACCACGCAATCACACACGCACACACTGAGACGAACCCAATGGCGGTCGTGCATCCGGTGACCTATCAGCCCACCCTCGACCTCCCCCCGCGAGTCACGTCACGCATGTTGAATGCGGCGCCGCGCACCCAAACGTCGTCGGATCGAGAAAGGGTGCAATCGTCCCCTTTAGCGGAATGGAGGGGAAGAGTCGACGCGTACGTGAGGACAACTCTTGTCGTCCCTTCGCATCCCTCACGCACACACCCACACGCTCCACACACGAGTACACGCTTGCGGGATTAACATGGAATCAGGGTCGACAGGGCTGTTTTGCGCACTAGCGTTTGCAAACGGCACGGGACATGTCAGCGCGAGGGAATAAAAGTAAGAAATCGGCAGCGGAGATATAACTCGGAGCTAGGGAGTACGTCGAGGATAAACGGGGGAGAGGAAAAGGGATCGGGGGTGAGGATGAGGAAAGTGCTCTTTTGATGCGGGGGGGTCGGAGGGGATTGGGCGGGAGGGCGTTGAGTGACGGGGAAGGGCGGGCGATGCCGATAGGACTTCGGATGCAAAGGAGGGATGGACGGGGGATATATCGGTGGCTGGGGCGCAAGACCCCTGCTGCAGTCGAACGGGTGGACGAAACGCGAATGATGGAAGGAGAGATATGGCGATGCTTTGGGAAGGTGGCACTCAAGTACAGCTAACATAGCGGTGATTCATGAGAAGCATGAGCGTCTATCATAAAACCGAAAGACTAAAGTTGGAGCGGATAGTAGGTGTAATAAATTAGTTGTTGCCCAGAATACCTTTCCAATACGTCTTTAATATAGGCAGGGGAGTAGCGTAGTATGAAGCAGTTATTCTACCCTCGATGAAGAGTCGTAAATTCCAAGAGGATGGTATTTATTACACATTTTCTGGGTAAATCATGAGCTATTGGAACAAGCAGGATCATAGGCTAGCGTTATGCTATTGAATGATAAATGAAGTGACGACGACAAAAAGTCATTCATATGTTACCTAAGTTAAATGCCATATAATTCGCTTGGTTCGCGTAGTATTCGAGGTGTCCGCGCGAGCAACTCCATGCATGGTTGACATTCTTGAAAACCTATTGAAAACCCCTTGAAATATAAATATGATGGTGAGGTAATCGCTTTGTCGCGTGCTCTAAGGACATTCCTCTATAAGTTGGAGTACACATGGGCAAATAATGTCAAAAAATATAATTTAGGATTGAATTGGAGAGAAATGGAAAATTTCAGTTGAAGTGATACTTTTTCTTAACCGAGCAAAGTGAAAACGTGTCGCTTGAGAGGGAAGGTTATGATAGGCAAGGAGGGAGAATGGTATCACGAGGGGTTTGATGTGAGGAACGGTTTTGATGGAACAAAATCGATGCCCTTCATTCTCCATTATTCATTTAACTGTGATGAAGCATTAAAGAAATGTCGGGAGACACTCTGAATTGGGTCGTGGTAATACCGAAAGCTCTCTCTCTTTCTCGGAGGTTTATGACGGCGGAGCGGGGTGGCGGGAGCCGTTCTCGTGGGAAATACTGGGCGTGTCTATGCATCAGTCACGACATGAGACACAATTCAAGCGTTCAAATAATTAATATGGGATTTATAGTGTTTTAGCGACAGGCCGGTGGAATGTATTACTTACTGGGATGCGGGTAGGTCCCGAGAAATGAATTGCCGCCGTAACCTAGTAGAATACACTTGCGAGAATTTCTAAGGGAATGGCATTCGTGGCCAAGTTGAGTAGCTTCAGGCGTGATGTGGTGGAAATCGAACATAATGAATAGTGCTACGATCAGTTATTCATTATGGCATTCACGGAAAATGAAATATTGAATGAGCTAGAACACGTAAAGATGGTTGATACTTACGTTGGTAACAAGTCTAACGAATAAATCGGTTTCATCTGTACTCACGGTAGAAGTTTGTAAGATGATTGTGTAGGAGAAAGTATTTTTGAGCGTCCTATAAAAATCGGAAAGTATGAAATGCCTAATTTACAGTAGACTTGTTTCAATGAGTTAAAACTTTCTAACCATAGAAATCACTGTGCGTAAGTAATGAGAATGTTGTCGAATCAGTTTGTAATGCGTAATTTTAATGTGATCGTAAAATATGAGGATTATGTTTAGTCGATCGCGTCTCACTCGACGATATACGGCTTCCCCTCATTGAGAAGTGAGTTTCAATGAGCCGAAGGAGCCAAAGGGGACTTTTGTCCCATATCTGTTGTGCGCGTTTTGCAATCACATGAAAATTGGATTTGTTTGACCGGTATGAACGAAAGTGGCTGGGGTGAAGGAAAGGCCATCCCGGATGGAACGGGGTACGGAAGAAAAGAGAGCCAGGGAAGTGATGTGAAGGCGGGAGGAGAGGAGGAAAGGGGATGCTTCGGGGTCGAGATGTTCCAAGGGGTAAGGGAAGAGGAAAGGGAATGAGGGGGATCCGGGAGAATTAGGGAAGGGGTTGGAAATTAGGGGATATCGACAAGGGTGGAAGGGGGAGGTGGTTTGAAGGCGTCGTAATTTGCCTCTCTGCGGACCCTGTCGTGCAGAAGTGGAAGAGGGCCGGGAGAGAGGGGAGTAATGGAGAGGGGGGGATGAGGAGAAGAGGGATTGGCCAGCAGGAATCGCATGCGAGTTGTGTTTTGTTGGGTGCGGGTTGGGGGATAGATTTGTTTGTGCGGGAATCGGAGGTTGGTTGGGGTTTCGTGGGAAGGAGAAGGGGTGGATTGGGTTTGTGTGGGGCGTAAGTGGTGCGTGGAGGCGTGGGTGTGCGGGCGATATTGGTCCAGGAGAGTGAAGTGAGCGTGAGGGGGAGGCTGGAGGAAAAGGGTTGAGGGGGTTTAGCCGTTGGACTTGGGAGGTAATAGGAGGAGGGATAGACACTCTGGGGTTTGGGCGGGGGGGGGGGGGGCTAGTGTGGGTGCGTGGAAGTGGCTGAAGAGGGCAAATCCATCAAAGAATGGCACAATATTGCGGCCGTCTTCTCATGCTCTCTCCTCTTTCCGCGTGGGAATGTTTTGCGAGGAACAATATTTATCCATCAGTCTCTCCTCCCTCGGCCGCGTTCTTTCCCTCCTTTCAAACCCCCCTGCCTCCCTTTATGATTTTCTCCTTTTTTGCCGTTTGTCTCTCGTCCCTCCATTCCCGCCGGAACTCATTCCATTTCGTCTTAAATTTCCCAGGAATTTCGTTTAAAACGCTCCGACGATCAAGATATTCGCGCCAATAAACAAAAAATCAACGTGTGATGACAGATAGAAGGAATTAAATGGATATTCTACCTTAAATAATTCTGGTAATGTGAGTTCAGTAAAAAGTAAATTGAAAAAACTTTTTTATGCAGATATTGAATTTAAATGAAATTATTGGCTTTGTAATTCCATACACTTATTTGAAAACACATCCCAGGTTTCGACGTTGAACGTCATCATCTGGTGCGTTCAACGTCGAAACCTCAGCATGCATAGGGAAAGGAACCCCTTCCCGATGTGTGAATTTTACATGCTGTTGGGCTTTTAAGTGTTGGGTTCTCTCTACTGACACTTACCAAACCAACTTTCAGATTAGTAACGGTGTATGGTTTTTTTAATATCCTAATGCATCTCGACCTTCAAGCGAAATAAAGTTAAAAATAAATGAATTTCGAAGGAATCACTCCTCAAATGACTGAGAGAGTAACCGAATTTGTAGGGAAATACTTATTACTAAACTTTACACTTAGATGTTTCTTCTGAAGTAGTGGTATTTCATCGTTGATTTCCTAACCTTTTATGCAATTATTTCATGAATTCTACCCGCATTCACCAATAATTTACTTCTTTTCTGCCAAAACGCATTCGTCAGCGGTTGCGGGCGAATTTGCGTACCACCTCTGTTTCTCATGTCGTTGAATCTGCGGCTTTTGCATAAATCGCTCGTGTGCCCGCTAGTACTCTGGAATTCCTCAGAGAAAATTGAAAGGGGAGAAAATACGAACATTGAAATGCACTCAAGCCAAGCCTGCTCGTGTACATGTCGCAGCATGTTCTCTTTGGGCATGATGGAGTTGGCAATATTAGGCTCCATCGTTTATTTGAAGCGCGTTGGATGTTTCCTCCCGGAGTATAAACTTAAGGACAGCATTGTGGGGCTTGATGAAATGTTTATATGGATATGTGAATAGCTAGGCGTCCCGGTGTACGCATTCCTTACCAATTAATTATGTCTAAGCTCTAAAAAAGAATTTCTTCTTTGAGCCGACTTCACGAGAGTTTACTCATCAAGCGTTGGACCACGCCTTTCGTGTTATTACTGCTGGAATTTGTCGAATTAATCATACCAAATAAGAAATGTTGAAAGGAAACGGGAACCAAAAGTTGATTATTTAATATAATTTAATCCTAACCGTGCCACGAACAAGCTCTTGTTGAAATTTCGGTGAAAAGAATCACACAGGTACTTACATTTTTTTTAATAGTTGAAATCAATCAATGTTTATGCAATGGTGTATATTACATGATGAGTCGTAAAGTGCGCGTGTGGCAAAGTGAGAGCGGCTTTTCAAAGCGTTTCTCTCGTGCTCGTGAGAAAAATGAAATATCCCCTTCTTGATGAAGAATCTTTAGCTAAGTCTCCATTTATTGATAAATCTTTTATCGAACACGGAAGAGCAATTCCACAAGTTTCGCCCGAAAATTAGTGAAATACGAAATTATTGAATTGGTACTTTTTTATTGTATTATTGGAAGAAGTCCGCGGGGACCACAAGGATGCTGAACCACGCGGATACTTTCTTTGAAACTGAAATGGATCCCAATGGTTCTACGCACCCATAAACAGTTTAATTCTCTCCTGCCAGAGGACTACATCGACGCCAGTGTGTGTGATGTAATTCCCTCCCCCGTCTGTCCACGCACGTCCCCAACCCCCTTCCCAGCTTCCCTCGGGAGCGAGAGTGGGAGGGGGGGGGGCTGCACACACATTCGACCTCTCCCCTCTCTCCTACTTTTCCCCCATCCCCCTGCCACAGCCCGCCTCGCTTCCTCCTTTCCTCTTCACTCAGTCCTTTCAGACTTCCATTACTCCAACGATGGATAATCCCTGCTAATGATCGCCAGCTCTGGCAATTTGCTTCCAGTCTCGCACCCTACCCCCGTCCCTCTCACCCCACCCCCGTCCCTCTCACCCCTTTCCCCGTCCCCATTGCTTTCCTATTCCCTCCCACCTCACCCACCCCTAAAGCACTCACCCCCCACGCGACCGTTCCCACCCTCTCCTCTCCCCCCACCCCCACGCGTGCCTCGCAGTATTGGGTTGCAAACACTCTGCCGAGCTTTCACCCTTCTGCAAGAGTTTGTCAGCTGGTTGGGCGGACGGAAGGGGTGTGTGCTGTGTGTCGTGAGGGTTTTGCGGGGGAGGGGAGTAGTAGAGTGTCCTTCCACCGATCCTGAGTGTGACCCGTGTTGTTTGGGGGTCATGGGGGACGAGGGATGGGCTGAGTGAAATTCCGCGCCGCAGTGACACGGAATACCTCGGGTGAAGGAACGGAAAAATATTTTACAGAGGAGGACTCCGTGGAAAGTTTAAACATATTTTTCCCCTTTTCAAGAGAGCCTGGGTCACATAGATGCGGAAAGTGCATTGGCTTCCCGTTTTTCAGCATTAACTGAGTCTTATAAAATGGAGCACGAGGAAGTGAAATAAAAATCGAGTTGGATGCTAAGGGACGTGTGACCACTGCTTTTAGAGCACGCAAAGATTGGTAGGTGAGATATAATGTAAGGTTCCACGGGCATTACGTGTCTAATAAAAGTCGTATTGAATACGTTTTCCGTATTTGTTGACATTCCTGACATTTTTCAAAGAAATGCGTAATACTATACATGTGGCGTTGCTCTCGCATATTGAATGTTGATAATTGTCATTCTTTCAAGAGTGGACGTGTTTTTAGAGAGAGTGTCGGAAAGAAATTTAGGATAGTCATCGGAATTTATTCATTTCAGTTGAGGAGAAGCATTGGGTCACCACCCTTTAGTCTCCCAGAAAGAGCACAATGCAGCTGCTAAGTTACCGTATGCGACAAAGGCAAAGAGGGGAGTATTGATGTCGTCACTTCCAACCGATTCCGAGGATCTGCCACGGGATATGAGCGTGCCAAGTTAATTCGCATTATTAGTTTTTCCTTTTCGGGGTCGCATTGTTGTGCGACGCTTTGCTGGAGAACTACGTGCACTTTATTTAAGAGGAAAGAAATCAAGCTCTTTGTGCGAGACCAACCGGTAATCGGATAAGGGCGGGGTGAATCCGAGATGGTGTCACCCGCTCCATCAGCCCTAACTGGATATTCTTTCGAATTGGGAAAGGGAATGCGCTGCATACGGAGAGAGTGCAATCGAGTTAATTGCCCAAGTGCTCGCGGGGAAGAAAGGGGCGGGAGGGGTGATGTCGGCGGAGAGGGGTGGGGATCTTCTCGCACAATGGCCGCTTTGAGAAAGCAATTAGGCATTCCGTCCGATACAGGGGGGCGCAGTGGGGTACGGAGGGAGAGGGGTGATGCCGGTACTCTCACTCCTAGGGGATATCGGAAACTTATTTAGCATCGGACGGGGGGGGAGGAGGGAATACTGGAGGACGGGCCGGCGGGAAGGGACGCGGCGGCCGGGTGAGGAGGGCGGGACTGAAACACCACTGGCTGGTTGAAGGGAGGTTGTGTACCCTCTTTAAGGCATTGGTCAGCGTGGAAGAAATAGGGAAGGACCGTTCTTAGTCGGCGGATACAGCGGAATGAAGAATACTCGGGGGACATGTGGTAATATTTGTCCTCACGTATCATAGAGGAGAGGTTGCATCACTTCGATTGTTGGAATAGTGAGACATTCCACAGGATCCAACTGCTGCTTGCGCCTAGTACCGATAAAGAGTATTTTTAAATAGAATACTGCAACACAGAAAAGTAATTCGGAAGTCCTTTTCTAATTTTAAACAGTTTGTTACAGGAATCAGCCTCTTCCAAAAGGAATGTTTTCTGTGGATTTAGGTTTCGTTCGACCTGTAGTATATATTTTATGCTTCAATATTTTATTGTTGTTTAGATGTAGAATCGCTTTTCGGCTGTTTTATTTTTTCAACGAGTGGAGACACAATATTAGGATAGATAACACCTTATGTTGTTCCCTCTGACTGTGGCTTTCGAAATTATTATTTTAGATGGATCACCCGAAGAGTTTTTCCTCAGAATTCTTCTTCCAATAGTAATATCACTGCTCAAAGCTAAATAATATTCATGAATGTACAATTGTCAATTTGAAACTCTTGAGTGAATTATTCCATTTCTCTTCAGTCTTCTTCTTTCTCTTTCCCGGGAAAAATTCAAAGACCTCGCCCTAGGCGGTCAATTTTAGCTCAAGAAGGGTGTGGATTGAGCATATCGGAGGTGAATAGAATTCGGTTATTTTATTTCTATTCATTCCCTTTTCAACGTGGAAACATTTTGTCACCCCCTCTCTCTTTCTTCCTCCCAGCAATTTCACTTTCAAATTTTTTAATCATTGGGTGCAATTCTTTTCGTATTACGGCTATTCTGCTCCCCGTGTGCGACACCCTCTCCCGTGACAGCAGCTTGGAGGACGTTTATGTAAACGCAGGAAGGAGAGGCGTTGAAGGGGTGGGGTCGCGATTAGGAGGGAAGCGATGGGTGGGAGAGAGTGGGGAAACGGAGGGGTGAGATAAAAAGATTAACAAGTTTACAGTGTTTATCCGGGGTGGGAGTGGGGGTCGAGATGACTGCCGTCGTCGGGGTGAGAGAGGAGAGGCTGGGGAGGCCGGGAGGGGGAGGAGAGACGAGCAAGTTCGGCCGATTTGGCGGGGGATGATTGAGAGGGGTGCGGGAGGTAGCCGTGGGGAGCGCGCGGGGGAGGGGAGTGCAGGGGGAAGATCGGGGTGAGAAAATCGTATTACGCCCAACCCTCCCCCTCCCCAGTCTGCCCTTAATCACTCCTTTACTGCCCAATGACTTTGAGGGGGCTAAGAGGGTAGATGGGCCCGGGGAAATGCATTATTAAGCCGCCCTCCCCCCCGGACCCTCATCCCCACCACTGTGGTGCAGCAACCTCCTCACTCCCATTCCCTTTCGTCCCGTCCTAAAGGGCTTCGGTCCTTACCAAGTCCCACCCTTTGAATCCGCGTCCAAACGCCTCCCTACCCCCGCGCAACCCTCCGGACGGTTCTCAGAGAGAGGGAGAGGCCGAATGAAGTTTCGGGCTCAATTAGATCCGGCACAAAACACCGGGCCATGTTTTTGAGTTTATATGGTATGGAGAAAGAGATAGAGAGAGAGAGAGGCGAAGGGAGGTGGTTAAAGGAGGGAAAGGGCTACTGCCGAGCGCGCAAACTGAAGAAACAGGGAAAGGAGAATATTTTCTCTTGGGCGGGAGAGGGAGGGGTTGCGAGGAAGGGCGTACATAGCATCCGGGGTGTATACGAAATTAGTGGAAGTTTTTTCTTTTAGGTCTTGTAAGCTGACGCCCGTTCTCTCAGTCTCTCTCCGCGGCGAACGTTTTTGCGGCGTTGCCTTTCCCTCATCGTTTTTCTTTCTTCCTTCCTCGTGGGAATTTTAAACAATTTTCTCCTCCCCGGGAACTGCGGGCCCGGGCGTCTCTCCTCCGCCCCTTCACATCCCCCGCTCTCCCCGCCCGCCCGTCGTCCTTTGCACATCCCAGCCCTCCGCCTCCTTACTTATTCATTTCTCAGGGAGACAATTATCTAGTATTTTCAATTGCGTCCCCCGGAGTGAAGGGCTGGTGCGGAGCGCACCAACCCTTTCTGCGTGACCCCCTCCTTCATTTACTACTCCACCCTTTCCTCTCCCTCTCTCTCCAGAGATGTATATATAATTGAGATGGCCACTATGTTTTATGCGTGGGCCCTAACCCCCTCCGTACTAATTATATCCCCTTTATTAAATAATCTCGTAGCGTGGCGCGAAAGCGTTTTCGAGAATGATGCGACGCTTAAATGTTTAACGAAGCGGCTGTTGGCGCCCGAAAAACTTTAATCCTCCTCCGTTTTGTAAGGTTTTTCTAAAATGAATTTTTCTGGGCACGACGGAATGATTTGGGAGAAATGGATGAATGACCGGCTGATTGAGAGAAGGCCTCAATCCCGTGAGTCACATAATTGATAATGTTTTATACTGCAAAAGGGGAATAAATCTCATCCAGGCTTAAAGCCGAGCCGATCAGGGACGTTCTTCGCTGGTTCAAAATGTTGGTACAAATTCGTTGATAAGAGTTTTTACAAAGTGAATGAAATGAGTTGGCTCCTTTGCAATTAAGGTGAATTTGCTTGGCAATTTTTATGAGGAATGTCACCGTAGGGAGTGTTGAGTTACCTGGGACACTTGGGTTTTTTTTCTCAGCGTGTGGGAGGGAAAGAGCTACTTCACCGATACTTTGGTTCGATAGAAGGGTAGTAGACGCTTGCAACATGATTTGATTAATCGAATTACTTCGCTCAGTTCACCTATCGCGTAGGTTTTATTGTTTGATAATTTCCCGTATTACACCGGGTGGAGTGTACGTGAGTATTTTAGC
The DNA here is from genome assembly GCF_022747635.1 of Hetaerina americana. Taxonomy (NCBI): domain Eukaryota; kingdom Metazoa; phylum Arthropoda; class Insecta; order Odonata; family Calopterygidae; genus Hetaerina; species Hetaerina americana. Next base: position 27,159,848 of record NW_027287538.1, read on the forward strand.
TGTGCTAAAAAAATGCACTTTACATTCAGTCATACAAACTCAATTTGGAGGAGAATTTCCGCGTGACCTGAATAACTTCCCGTGGGTTAAAGCGCAGATTGCTCGTTTTTTTCCAGCTAATCTTTTTTTCCATCGGGGATTTATATATTTTTTCACCGACCCGAAGCAGCAAACCCAATTTATCCTCTCCGAGTTTCTGTCCATTTAGAAAAACATTTCCGTTCTGCTCTCCACTGTTTGCATTGGTCTCTCTTTCTCGCTATTTTTCGACGAGTCATCGATATGCTTACTTCTGGCCTCTTGTTTCTCTCTTTCTCTTCTCTTCAACCCCTTTCTAATTTTCGTTCCTTTGCTCTCGAAAGAAAGCACTTGTCTTCTCTTTGGCGGGAGCCTCGTGAGACCGACCAGCCGCTTCCATTCAAAAAAAGTAAATGATGCTTATTTTGTAATGCGTACTCGCCAACATAGAACCTTCTTCGGTTTTTGTTTTTATTTATCACTTTTTTGTTTTATTTATCAAATATATTCGGCCGTATTTTTATATGTTAGCTTCATGCAATCATCCTCTTTAATTCTTTCAGGTGTGTAAATTCCCGTAGCTAGAACGAACTATTTCCACGTCAGTCAGTTTTGACATAAAAGCATTAAAATGTTACTAAATAAGCAAAATTTACAATTTTTGTTTCTGTCTGACAATATATACGAAATGCATATGCTATTGTTTTACGAATCAACAATAACGAAAGTTAATAATAACCTTACGGGTTGTACAAATAAAACGAAATAGGTTGTTTTAATATAAGTATTAAATAAAATATTAAGCCATACATTTCACTTTAAAGTGCTTCTTCAAGTACCTCTGGACTGCTGTTGTGGCCAGGTCAAAAAGCCTCGTTTTTTCATTGTATTGTGAAATTTAGATGTAAATCTTGAGATATTTCACTAATAAGTCGTGAGGAACGTGAAGCATGACTCTAATTTGAAAAGGATATAGGCGAAAAACGAATTGAAGCTTATTCAGTTCCGTTGGTTCCCCAGCATATTTACTTCTGAGGGAATATATAATGTGATGGGATACAGCGTTATGATACGACTGATGTAAATATGCTCACCCTCCCCGGGCACATTGCCATCGCCCATCGATTCTTCGAAGTATGAATTTCTTTTCCTCAACCGTCGGCAATCATCCCCCTGCCCTATCCCCTTTCACTCCCCCCACTCCTCCCGCCTCAATCCCTCCGGCCTCATCCCCCGCCCATGCCCGCACCTATTTCTCCCATCACTTGAGCCTCCCAATTTTCCCTAGAGAGGGACAGCTCCCCGCGCGCTAGGAATCGCGCCACCACAATTTCATCTCCGCAAAACTGCCCGCCTTCGCACTTCAAATGCCCCCCGCTCCCTTTTATGCCCCCGGCGGCCGCATTTCCGTAAACTACGCCGCCTCCCCCTCCCTCACTCACTTCCCACACCTCGCATAACCACTCAATGTTCCCCTCCCCCCCTTTCCAACCTCTTTCACGGATCCTACCGGAATTGACCCGGAATCGGCGGGACCCGGAGGAGAGAGAGTGAGGGTAAGAGGGATGGAGTGGACGGGGTGGAGAAGTCCATGGGGGTTGGGGAAGGGGATATAAGGGATCTGAGGGTGCACAAGGGGTGCGCGATGATGGTCTCCGAGTGCAACTCATCCGCAGAATTCCTTTTCCGCGTAGACGTCTTTATCGACTATTTCCATGCGTGTCACAGTGGAGAAAGGGGGCTCGGAAGGGCCGCACTATCGCCTTATGCCCCTTAACCAATATTTCGGCCGTGCCGAGGAGGTGGGCGGGGAGCGTGGATAAGATGGCAGTGGCAAAGTATTAGTATCGTGAGACGAGGGTTGAGGGCGTAGAGGGGCGAGGGGGCGTGCGTGGCTGGAAGCGGACGGAAAATAAGGTTTTGTGACGTCCGAGCCGTTGATATATTATATTACCCGTTTGCACCGGTCGGGAGGGATGGTGGGTGTGTGTATGTGTGCGTGTTATACCCCGTGCTCTCGCCGACACCGTTTCCACCGCACCTCCCTTCGCTTCTTTCAATCCCGCGCGCCCTTCTCTTCGCCACGAGAAGGCGTGCGGGGAATTGGGCGGGGGAGGCTGGGAACGCCGCTCCCCTTCTATCGACCTCCCCTCCCCCCGTAGTCCGGACCGCGTGAGGCGATTTCGTAATTTTTTTCTCCGTGGAAGTTTTCGTTGATGGGACTCCGCGCACTCCTTTATTTTTTTCTTCTCCTCCCGCCGGGGCCTTTGTTTCGACCGAAAAAAATAAAGGTGTCGCCCCAGTTTTGTTTAATCTTCTTCCGTGCAAGTTCACGTGTGGCGGTAATTTGATGGGATTCCGTTGTACTTTCGCGATTCGCCGGATTCGAGCGTGGTACGCGGCGGTTGTTTGCGAGTTGCGGGTTCGAAAGGGATGGAGGTGGTTGGATTTGTTTTCGGAGAAAATTTTGTCGAAGAATTCCTGGATGGCCACCGCGATGGAGAGTCGCGGTGACACGGCCCGCAGTGTAGTTTCATTTTGTGTGAAGTTTTACGATGTCATATTTCGTTTTCTTTGTCGAGCCGGAGCATCTCGTATTCTTCCACAGTCAAGTGAAAATGGTTCCTAAAACCTTGAAATATACTGACAACTACCCTTGTGTTCAAGCCGCTGCCTCCTAGTCTTTTGAACAATTGCTTTCATACTAATTATGCTGTCCTCATTTTATTCCGAAATGTATTTCCATAATACTCTTGAATTAGAACTTTGCTTTTACTTTTCTCTAGAAATTCTATCAAACAAAAGTTTATTTTACGCATGGGAAATCGAAATATCTCCCGAATGTTTGTGCGGAGAGACATCCTAACTTTCCTTGCGCATTGGCTACCTTGATGTTTTGTACTGCCCACGTAATCGTAAGTCCAGTAAATCATCAAATAGAACGACTGCCTCAAAAATGAATTAATTGAATCAATCCCGCGCCGAAAGGAGTTTTCAGACCATTTAACTCCATCGGACTCGGAATAAATCGTAATATTTCTCTCACCGCAGAAATCCAGCGAGTTTATAGGTTTCGCCGAGCCCTGACCCTCGTAATTAGTTCGCTAAAAATGGAAATTTATCGTCGGAGAAGAAGTTTCCCCACCCCAACCTCCCCAGAGGTCCAAGGGGCATTTCAGAGCTTCGTCCCGGGCACATCTGTCTAATTGCCGAGTTGGAAACATTCTGGACGCACAGCTCTCCGCTAATTTCTCAAACCTCGTAATAACGCTCCACCTCGGGCGAGACGGGAACATAAGTCATCAAGCACTTCACTTGTCAGGCCGAAATATCCTCTCCACACTTATTGGACACGATTCGCCATTGCTTTGCTGATTGCCTGCCGGGTTATCCCAATCTCCTAGATGCGACATACCGCCTCCCACACGTCTCACAAACACACACACGTCTACACCCACGCCCACTCGATGCATGCACTGCTGCCTGCTGTGTTATCCCAACACATCACGAAACTTGCGGTCCTCAATCTCTCCACCCTCCGACCATCGTCGATCTCCCCCCGCCGGCCTCCTCCTACTCTCCCCCTTCCACCTTCCCATAACAACCTTCCGCCACCCCCGACCTCCCCCTCGCCCCATAGCTTTTCCAAAACACGCCCTCCTCCTTTCCTTCCTGTTTGGATGTTTTGATGCAGCTGTTACATTGCAAGCACACGTACCATGCCGGGGCCCCGAATCCTCCCCCCACCCCTCCAAACCCCGCTAAACCCCTCCCACCCACCCCCATTTTCCCGCCTTTTAGCCCGGGAGTTCATAAAGAGGGTGGGAGGGGCGCGTTGGGGCCATGTGTCATGGCGCTGGGGTCAGACTCATCGAGTAAGGGCGGAGGCAATCAAAACCTTCTGTTTCACACCCTCAAACCCCTCCCCCCTCACAACCCGCCCACTGACGCCCCTCCCTCCTCCAACCCTCCCCCCTCCCTCTAACATCCACCGGTGTGTGCGCGCCCTTAACGCTGTCACTTTTTTCTGACCCTAGGAGAAGGAATTGCACGAGTCTTCTCCCTCCTTCGTTCCTTCCATTGCGTCTCAATCTTTCCGCCCCGGCTCCTGCTCCTTTTCCTCTCGCTCTTTTTCCACTCTTCCTTCCTCCCTTCCCTCCCCCTCCTCCCTCTTCTGCCTCATCCCTTCCTCCTCACCCTCTCTTTTCTCTCTCTGTCTCTCCACCCCCAACCATCTCTCCCTCCCGCACATTCTCCATTTCCCGGGGTTCGGGTATCGTCAGCTTATAAAGACTTTCCGTGCGTAATGTGTTTTTGGCCAAATGGGATAACTTCTGCCCCCATACGTTCAGGTCGTTCAAATGGTCCCAAATTAAGTCGAGTTCGGACTCTCGCTTCCGCCGGTTGGAATAAAATTGGAGATTCCCGAGGAGGAACGTTGGATCATTCTTTCCAGTGGACACGTTTTCGTTTCTTTGGTATTGGATTAGTACTCCTGCTTGCCGATACTAGGTTTTAGCTGAGCTGCATACCTATTGCGCGGTCTACATAGGAGGAAAGTGTGGAGTGGGAATATGTGTGGGAAAAGCCTGAGCAGCCAAACTTGACGACTGAACTTCTTTCCGCTCCCCCGCGGAAATATTTTATTTCACGCGCTAGCTTCCTTTTTCTCTTTTCTATCATTCTTCTCAAGTATGCATGCGCTTAAATAATAGTTGTTAGTACTCCATATGTAGTAAGTCGTTGAATGGCTGCAGTTTGTTACGCTTTAAATTGCTTAAGGATGCGAGAACGTTAGTATTTATGGAAGGACGATATTGTTTTAAGGGCAGAAAATCGATACAGCTCTTCAACTGCTTATAATTATTTATCATCGCAGTGTGAGACACAAAATGTGTGGAAACATTCCTCCAACTATGTTGAGGGTAAGGGGTAAAGCGTGGCAATTTGTCCTAAGGCATAATACCTTTTTGCCGGAGCTATTTCGTGTGAGCGTCATGAAATTTCGCGTCAGTGACACAGTATTGTCCATCGTCTGTAAATGTTTAATTACAGACTGAAGTATCCGCGGCGGTGGTTTTTGTTTCAAATAATCGCTAAAGTGGAATGTTTTCATTCAGATTACCGCCGGTGGAGATACCTTTCCATAAGAGGACTGAATGACGCGTGTAAATTATTTCACAGAGAGGATTTTAGTGTAGATTCGCCCTCAGTGAAATTCTACACCGCCAAAGAAAGTTTTCCTGAAACTTTCTAATCCTGAGGCTTTTTCCGGAGCGAGCCCGGCATCAATGTTGCGTTTTCCGTCCGTTTCGGCAGCGCTGTCGCCGGAAACATTTCACCCTCCCCCGCATGCCTTCGTTGTTTGTGCCATTCTTGAAATCCTCCCGAATCCCACCAGAGCTTCAGAAAGGCCTTATCGCAGGGTACGTAGTCTCACCTCTCCGTCCCTCTTGCTCCTGCTCCCTTCCCCGAAGCCCTCACTCCCACAACACCCTTCCGAAGCATCCTTCATAACTTCCAGCCCTCCTCCAACACTTCCCTTCCCCCCTGAGTACACCCACACCCCTGGACGAACTCACTCCCTTCTAATCCTTCCGACACCACCCACAAACACCCCTTTTCCGACCCCTTCTCCCGCCCTTTCACTTCCCCGGCAAACAACGACAACGCAGAGGTTCTCTCCGCTTACCCGTTCCCCTCCCCTGGCTTCCTCTCTTTGGTATCCCTCTCACCCTCGCGGCAAACCTCCATCCCTCCTCCCCACTCACACAACGAAACCCTCGGAACTATTCGCGTAGAGATGAAAACCTCCGCAGATTGCAAGCGCCGGAAACACAACTGATGTCACAGTGTCCCTTCTCCTCTCCCCCCCCGTCCAATACCCTGGAACCCCTCGCCCTATCCCCTCTCCTTCCGACCGCTCCCCTTCAGGAATACGACGGTCTCGCACCGTTACCCCACCCTCTCAAACCATTTCCCGTCACCCCTTTCGGCATTCGCAACCATTGTGCTCACGCGTGTTGTTCCCTCGCTGCGTGTTCGGCCTTCTCTTCAGTGTTTTTTTTCTCCCGTTCGATCCGTGCGCGTGGGTCCGTATCTCATTGCACTTGTTGTCGACGACGTCGTGGTTGCTGTTTTGCCTTCCGCCATCTGAGCGCCGGGAGGGTGAGAGTGGGTGGCGGGGGGGGATCGAGGGTTGGTCCGACATGCTTTTAGCGACCTTGAAGTGGTGATAACAACTGTGGGTGATCCCTCTCGTGGAGACTCGTGGCGTAATGATGCATTGCCGCGGCCTCTGCGCCCGAGTGAGAATGTGGATTAATTATTCATCGCGCGGGATGCGAGGGGAATAAGTGGGATGGATTTTGTTTGAATTTTCGACGGAGATAATATGATTTCACTCCTTGTCTATTATAAAGTATTTCCGGATTTTATGTAAAAATTCCTCTTGCGACGCACCCTTGGCCATTAGTGTATCTAGGAGAAATATTCCCAATGGGGACGGTCGTTTTAACATACGGATAAAAATAGTGTTATAACCTAATTTCTTATAAAGAAATTTAAAAATTGTGCTAAATTTTAAATTAATCGAGACAGAGACGAAAATGCAGTCGACAGTCGATAATATTATGCTTAAGGATGCTGTAGCTGTTCAAAATTAGCTAGCTTCGAGGTATGTATAATGCTTTTAAATTTTATGATAGCCAAAAATGTCTACTTAATGAAATCCATGGTGCTCTTCACAAACTCGAGGCTGACGCCTGTTTTTTTCCAGCATTCTCGAGTTCCAAACATTCTATATAATATTACCTGTACTTAAATCGTTCGGTCTAATTAAGAATGCCACGTGAAACTGAAGCTAACGTGGATATATTGCTTGTTGTAGTGCCAACTACAACTTCCACGACTTCGAAAATTTATTCCAAAGGTCGAGGGTAAGGTAACTTTCCTCATTTTAAATAGCTCAGCATTGAGAGGTATGCATGATGGAAAAATAAGGCGACATTCGCTTCTAATTACTTGCATAATAGTACATACATGTGGAAACAATAGGCAAACGTTAATGGTCAGATGGAATGCGTGAAACAATAGAAAGTTTTGAATTGGTAGAAAAATGATGAATGAACGAGTCATGTACAGTAGCTTGGGTAATAATCTAATGAATAAGCTATGGTACTTAGAGTGTACACGGCGGACCAATTTTAAATTGCTGCAATTACTTTTCGTGACATTCATACTCTCTTGGTCGTTGCGTAGGCATTCGTTTGGTTAAAAAGTATCATGGCTGATAGAAAAGTACCAATGACCCCAGGGCGTTTCCTTTGTTTCGCATCGCCGTATCTAAATGTAAAGTACACAGTTTCCGCATTCTTTTCTCCCGAGTTTAATCCCTCGTCCTCGTACGTGATTACACATCGGCGGCATGATCTCCGCACATCCCATTTCCACCCTTCATCCACTCTTCCGCCGCGGTGCGGCCCACTGGCGCGAGCGTGCCCCCTTATCCAACCAGCCTCCGCCGACATCACCCCAGCTGATTCCGCCTCCGTTTCCTCTCCTCCCGGTGACAATTTTTTCAAGGTTCATAATTTCCACCCTAATCAAAAAAATGAAAACATTTCCATCCCCTTCCGTCTTCCACTTCCCTCTTCCCACCCCCTCCCCCCCCGCTCTCCCGTCAAACCAACCCCTCCTCCCGGTTTCCCTCCTCCCGGTTTCCCTCCCCTCGCCTACCCCCCTTACCCACGAGTTCCCGCTTGGTTTCCCCTCCTTATCTTCCAGCCACGACCTCCTCTTCTTTTGATATTTGCTTCACTGGAGCGTGGCTTTCGATTAATGCTCCCCGGAGCAAATTGCGCGGAAAAACTTTTCATCCTCACTCTGCCCCCTCTACTAGACTCCTCCTGCCCCCCCCCCCCCGGGTACACCCCCGCTCCACCCACTCCTATTCAATCTCCCGCCTCCACCCTCTTCCGCCCTCCGAGAGTCACACGCTCGCGTCCTCACTGTCTCCCTCGCCCTGCAAGCGCTCATTCAAAAGAGCGCTAACCCCTTAACCTCCAACGGGAGAGCGACGTCGGGAGAAAAGCCGCGGATTGTCTGTCGTTATCTCGTCGCTGGGAGTTTTTCGCAATGGCACCTCGTTTCCCTCCTCCACATTCTTACTCGTTTCCGAGGGAGAGTCTGCATTCTTGCTGGGTCCTCCCCTTTCCATATCCGTCACATGCCACCTTTTTCGGTCGTTCGTTGCTGGTGCAAAGACTTCCTGTTGTTCTTCTTTCATTGAATCCGTCGCGTACATGTGTGTGGTGGTTGCAGTCCCAGGGAGTCATTACTTGGGATCAAGCAAGTTTCCCCATTCGCGGGAAGCGCGTGTTGTTTTGTGCGGGTGTCCATATTTGGTCCTACGAGGGTATGGAATGGGTGTTCGGCTCATCCACCCGTGCGAAACAATGTCTTTCACTCGAGGGTGATTCCTTGGCGTTTAGATGATTGCCGTTCGTAGCTTTAACGCATACCTAATCATTCCTCGACATTAGCCTCCTTTTTTTCTAAGTTTGCAGTAATCCTCACCCTCCTCCTTCCGAGTTTGGGGATTAAAACTCCCGTTCACCTCCCAAAGTCACCCGTCACGGAGATGTACATGATTTCAGCGATATTTATCGATTCTTTTTTCTGATATAAAGCGATTTGCCTGGGGGTGAGGCAGTACGTATGCATCAGAGAATCACATCACGGACCGCTTTGAATGGCTCATTCACATTCGCGGACTTGTGATGACCTCAATCAGTGCTTCATTTCTGGAGAGTGGTATACAGTGTGCGCACGGCTGTGGGCTTGAGCTGTTGCGCCTACGTCCTCGTTTTGCTTGAATGATGCGCGTTACTTGAAAAGGACTCTAGTGCTGGAAAGCACCTTTTTATCAGGAGTGCCTAAATCACCACCGGTGCGTCGTCCGTCATTATCCATACCACTCTGATCCCTCGTTTGGTATTCTGTCTCGCACAAAATTGGAACGCGGCAGAACCTCGTGTGAATTATTTCGAATTATTTCACCAATTCCCCGGTTGCATGGTAATGAAATGCCCATTGGCAAACTCTCGCGATGCAGATTGCGCGCCTTTGTGGGTGACTGGAAGACTGCATTTCTTGATCGTGTTCGTGCCGGCGTTCCTCGCGGAACAGCTCGTCGCTGTTAATTCGCCCGCGGTCTTCCACCGTCGGCCTTCCTCGTAACGCCATACCTCCCCCTCCTGGACCCACGTATCTCTCCTCCCACACGCTCGCCTCCGGGTAACCCTCCCCCACCCACCCGCTCTAACCCCTATCCGGAACGTCACATCCGATCGCTAAGCGATGGACGCTAATACATTCGGACACCCGATGTGATTGGGTTTTCACCCTGCTGATCGCCTCCCCTCCCCGGCCCTCACGGCTGCACGACTCTCCGGTGTCCTCCCCCACCCGGCCCCATCTGCCCCCGCGACCACCCCCCCTACTTGTGTGTGTCAACCCTCCCCTTTCTCCTTCTCTTCCAAAGCGGAAGCGGTTTTTAAAGCTTTTCCCTTCCCTCCATTCCGATCCACCCACTCGATTCTCTTTGTCGCTTCCACTCCCTATTCTCCCTTCCTCCCTCCCTTCCTCCCTCCCTCGCTTCTTCCTCCAACCCCATCCTCTCCGACCGTTTCCAGGAATTTTTTTTTCACGCCAATAATATCCTTGCAATTTCCCCTCCTCGTAATCTTGGCCTTTTCCTAACTTTCCACTTATATTTTTTACGGGTAACCCCAGTGATTTTCAACATTTTTGATTCGACGATGGACTTTTGAACTTTTTTGTTAGCGATAATTTTGTGCTAAGGGTGGTGATGATTTTGCTGAGGCTTTGATCATATCCTAATATGAGTCGAAGGAAAGTCTGCCTCGATCGGTCAAGTTTCCTCCTCGATGAGAAAGCCTTAGGAACTCGGCTTAATTTTGGAATGCTGAGATCAACCCGACGTCGGTTTGCAAAAGTAGGAGATTCTTCTTGGGTATATTTAAATTTATGAGGCATACTTACGGAATCTCCTTTTAATTAGCAATATACTCATTTTAAGTTCATTCTTTTATTCGGAAACGTTATCCTTGGTAGTTGACGCTGTTCTTTCCTTGCCAGGAAGTTAATTTTTAAGTGGATGGAAAGATTCCTTAATAGATACAAAATATAATGCATTTCCGAAGAAGAACTTAAACTACCTCCTCATAAAAACAGTAATGGAAAAAAGGAACAAATGTGATGAGCTCGTGTAGCTTTTTTAAAGGGGTACCATTATGTATCACTTGCAGGGGTGGATTATCTGTTGTTATTCCCTCACTCCAGTCGCGACGGGATTCCAGAGCCGAAATCCCTTGTGTGCTGTGCGTATCGCGATCAAACGCGGAAGAAGACGTAACGGAAAAATCGGTACACGTTGCCGTGAGGTATCGCTCGTAACTTACGGACAAAGGCTTAAAGCACTCTCGCCGCTCGCCTCGCCGAGGAGGGATATCTCATTTTTATTTCCCTCCAGACTTCATCCGACAACTCTGTTGTCATAACCTTGCGCCGAAGCTCCGGGGAGGATTAATGCTCTTTCCTTCATTCGCTCGTAAAGCATATCAAAGGTTTTTTCCCAGTCGTGACCACCTTCACCCTAAAGGATTTCACGACCTTTTCTTGCTTCCCGAATGTGCTTCGTCGGTCTCGTGAGGTATTCCCTTCCTCTCGAGACCTTTCACGAAACAGGCGACTCTAATTTCGATCCGCAGGGACCTGCATAAATAAAATGTACAAAAGAATTACGTTGGGCAAGTACTCTTTCGCCTTTTTTTTGAAAAAATAACCATTCTCTTTTACTATGTGGGTATCCTCATTTTATTTTGTCCGCCGATAAACTCAAGATCATCCTCTCGTGAATAGCGCGGGAACTCTGACATTAGAACTGAAATATCTCCGAGAGAGGACATTTTGAAATGGGTCCTAGTGGTGTACGAGAGACAAAACTTTTTTGTTAATCTCTTTTGAAACGCTAAAATTTATTTAATCAATCTGGCGTAGTTTTTTTGTACCCCGGCATTTAAAGTAAACAACAGTTTTTATACGTCCATATTTTGGGGTAAATACCTTCGTCCCTTTAGTTGTAATTATTTAATTACTTTCGTTATAGCATTCCCTCCGCATCATCTGTTATCCCACATTGTTACACTCTTGAATAAAAAATGGCTCAAATGTATGGAGCGTTTTTCATGAGTCATTGAAATTAATGTGCAGTTTTTATCATTTTAATTCACCACCAAAAAAACTCGTATCAAATGGGATGAAGACAAGAAGGGAACTTCAAATCTGTCTCGTTTTATAACGATCAATGAGCCGTGTCATTTAAGAAATGAAGGCTCTTTTCAGATTCCCGTGAAAAAAGAATTTTTTTTGAACCGATCACTTTTTTTTAGCGCGATCAGCCTTTTTGGATTCGATCACGGAACTAAAGTGAGCTGGGATCGGCCGCTTATCTTCACTTTGGCCATCCATCCGTTTACCTCCATTTCCGCCTTTTTTGTTTTAGCAACCCTTTCCACACTTAGCGAATTCACTTTCAGCTGTGAGGCCTCCGGTAATCTAAATGTCCTCAGTAGTGCCGGTTTCTTCTTCCTCGTCTCTTTGCTTTTTTAACCTGTTGTTCATGCCATTGTATCCACATTAGAACGGCATCAATTCGTCGTTCGGGTAGTTGGGGTATTGTTTAAAACTCGGGGTCAACTTATTTACATGTTTTATAAGGATAAAAATTGCCTTTTTCATCTCAAATCATCTCAATAATCAGACGTAACGAGGGAGTCACGTATTTTTTCAAACATACACTTCAAGTACAGCGGGTGCACTGTACTGTTATGGTTACTCATCGCTGCTCCGATAAATACAGTCCAATGATTCCTTCTAAGAAACTGCGGTACAAACCGCAACAGTAACTTTAACGGAGTCATCCGCTAATGCACATTACAATGCAACACTTTCAAAGTATAAATTTCGTTCGCCATGTAATTTTTACACTTAGAAAATGTTGAATTCTAATGCTCCCTGTCCAGGTTTTGAATGAGAGTATGCCTCTGCTAATACTCGGGGTTTAAGTTCAATTTGTGACTGGTGAATTACAGAATCCCTGCCCTTAAAAATAATTGTGTTTAATAGTTGAGGGCCTTGTTTGCTTAGTTTGGTTTCGGTTCTTCACCGCGTTGAGTATCGTGAAACTATGAATTTATCGGGTAATGTTCAGATACGATTATTATGATTCTTCCACGAAGAGGCCGGTTAATTTTTTCCCACGGAAATCTAAATTCATCTATTGGTTCGACTTGAGTTTACCTTATAGGGTATATCGACCTTGTAACTCAGCGATGCAAAATAGAAGCAGTGTCTCCCGCTGCTCTCTCGTGAAATTGAGAACGAGTCTCAAATGAAGCTTGCAAGCGATAATTTTCGCGGTAAGAAGAATAGTTCCATGAGAATCTACACTCTCCATGTTGTTCCACCTCCACCTTCCCGAAACTGCATCCCTCGGTTTCCCTGCCCACTCCCCCGCATTCGTTCGACCCCCAGCCTTTCTATCCTGTCCACGCCATTTACTCCCGCTCCCCTGGCCCTGGTCGTCCCCCCCCCCCCACTCCCGACGCCATGACGTGGAGTGATGACCATGTACTATCCCGCTGCGGACCGGTGGGGTGGGAAAAAGTGGTTCGAACGGGGGGCGTGGGGGAGGCTTTGGAGGATAGAGGGTCTTGGGGGGGGGGGAGTGTGAGAGTGAGAGAAGAAAGGATGGGCGTCGGGCGACCCCGCAAACCGCGTCTGGAACAAACCTTCGATATATAGTATATATGTATGTACACTTTTTTCTTCTTTATATTTTTTCACATCCTCGACGGTCCTACTAAAGACTATCCCTTTGCTTAGTCACGCTTTAGGCCTGTCTTCCTCACCCTCCCCATGCAGTCTGTCTCCACTTCATCCACCCAAAACACCCCTACTCCAGCATAGACTTGCGTCTTCATAACGCCTTCCGTGGCGAAGCGCTTTTTTACTTAGTTGCCCCTTTTTTCAAAAAAAGAAACGAGGGATTTTTTTAGGCTGGTAGGGATGAGGGAAATGGGTTTCTCAGACCGCCTTTCCTTCCCCTCTACTTCCAATAAGTCCACGAGGCGTCCTTCGGGCGTCAAGGGCTCTGGGAATACTTTTACACGCCCTTCCCCGGCCGAAATCGATCGCTGAGAGAAATCGGTCGTCTATGGCGATCAACAAGGGCAGCCGCTCATTGAATCCCATAAGGAGCGGACGGAAAGAGAGAGGAAAAAAATGTATAAGATGGCGAAGGGGGAATGGGAAAGTGCTTTCGCTCCGGTTGTTTATGGGATGTCGCGTGCGTGAAGCTGTTTCCTCCGTGCTGTCCGGGGACGGCCGGCCGGCCGGCCTTTCGGTCCGGGGCCCATGCCGGGCGACTCATGGAACCGATGGGAAAATTTAACGCTAAGGTTTGGAGCGAGGGAAAAATCACATCGGGATACGCTTACGTCTTTCCGAGTGGGTACCTACCGAGAGCCGGTTCGTAGAAGGCGTGTGGTAACTTATTCGCCCTCAAATGGATTTCTAGGAAACTGAGCCTGCGAAACATTTTGCACGCGGATCCAACATTATTCTTTGTGGAGTCCACTAAAGCGACGTGAAGGAGTAACTTGGATGTGTGGGGAAGAGGTTTCTTGAGCCTAACAAAAGCATGTACTTTCACTCGAACGGCATTCCTAATGGAATTGCTTGGAAATGGATTTAAGCTTAAATGATCGATAAATATAAATTAGTCGAACTGAAGGTAATATTTTTGAATGTGCCGTCTCCCATATGGATGCACCCGTTAATTAAATCTTTTATTATTCATTATAACTGATGTTTCGTCCAGGACTCTTCCTCTGTCGAGAACTCCCATCTGGTATTTGGTATCCCAGGAACACATATCGCACATTTTGGACCCGGATCATTTTTCTTCAGTTCTGCAGTAGAGACCTATTCAGAAGTCGTTGACGTTTGTGAAATTCCCATGAACGGTTTTTTTACGTCCTTGACACATCTGTTTGTATGTCCTTGACAGTTTCTTTGTCTCACACAAACGGTTTTGGGTATTGCAGGATATTTTAATTTTGATGTACCTGTTGCATTATGTTTAAAAGCGCAAACTCCATCTTCTCGCGCGGCACTTGATTTTTCATTCTCGCAGCAGAGAGAGAGAGACTCGTTAATTTCAAACTTTTACTGGCATGAGTGAAAACTTGTACTTAAGCGTATTAACCTCGATCCGTGGAGTTTGAGGTTGAAAAAATGAGCAGAGTATACTCCATGTACATGTACATCCACGAGGAGGAGAGGACGTTAGTTTGAATCTCCCGACTAGTTTTCTGAGGTTGATTCCTTCTTTCCGCTGTCCGCACGTTCGCCTCACGACGGTCGTCCCAGGGCATTGATTAAACCCTTCGATATCCGAGATTACCCGGGTCTCCCGCGGGTACCTCTGTCCACGTCTTCATTTCCTCGGCCGGAACCGTGACCATACACCACCGTTTCGCGTCCCCTATCCCGGGGAGGAGACGGCATTGATATCTTACCCGCCCGCCTCAACCTTAGACCTTAAACCCACCCGCACGCACCCCCCCATCTCCCCCTCCCTCTCCCCATCGCTTCCTCCGGTTCCTCCCACTTATCTCGCCGCCGCTCGGGATCCCCCGGAGAATATAGGCCAGCCCCACATCACGCCGACTGACACTTGGTATCGACCGGAAAACATTCCCACCTCGAATGACGCCTCCCCCGCCCCACGTCCGTCTACGTCTCTCCCTTCCCCTCCGCCCCCGGCCGCTCCTTGGGGGGATGGAGCATAGGCGAACTCCCCTTCGCGTGGGGGGAGGCGGGCGGGAGAGACGTCCATCTTCGCCCCTTCCCTCCGAGGGGTCCACGGCGACGGCCCATCTCCCTCCACCCCCGTCCTCCGCACACGGTTCACTCGAGTGTGTCAATGGAACGACCACCGGAACCTCTTATTTCCCCCAAAATCTCCTCTTATTTTATTCTCGTGGTGGTGGTTGGGGCAACACTCCCTCCTATCGACCCCTCCTACCCCAAAGACATTCCTCTCCAACCCCCTCGCCCTTCCTCCTCTCGTTCACCCATCCACCAATGTCTAGGCCATGCCTCCTCTTCTCCTCCTAACAAAATTCACGGTGAGACTCTGCCAAGTGTATTTTTCAAGCCTTCTCTCGTTAACCGTTTTGTCAGTATGCCCTGCATTTTTTTGCATCTCATTGTGAACTCAGTGCCCTCCGTTCAATTGGTAATGGTATTGAAAGGGTTGCTGGGATCTCATGTCTCAAGTCTCTGGTTTATCCTTCAACTCTCCTAATTGAGAGATGGTTTTTGGGGATTCGCACTGACCGAGTGTACAGTTATTGTCGCAGAATGAATTTTGTCATTGTGGGCTGACCTTGGCTGGAAATCGTCGATAGAATGTTTTCTGATTGAAATTGAAAGCTTTGGATTCACTGGGTATGTGCGTGAAATCAGTGGCGAACTGAGTTTTTCGAAAATTATTTATTTATGCAGATATTGATTTAAAAAAAATTATTTTTCCATATCTGTATCTTAAGAAATCTGTAGAAGCTTGGAAATTCGGCTCTCGAAAAGTCGTTTCATACACTGGTTCTTCGTTTGAAAACTTTGCAATGGACAAAATTATTTCAGGCACTCAAACCGTTCACACTCAGCCGAAATGAGTTATTTGATTATTCATCCCTTGGGTATTTGACTTCGGTGACGGATTGTAAGACGATTGCAATCGTTCAAGTTCCCGTCCGCCTTCATTCAAAGCGCCCGTTCAAACAATAGAGTGTGCTTTTCATTGTGGGCTGGACGAGATGATCCAACACAGTTTTTGGACCTGAGAGATGCATGGGGAAAGAAGTCTCTATAGGTTCTTCGTTCTCACCCTAAAAACTCTTCCATCATTCTCACCACATCACCACCGTTCCCCGTGCCATCGTCCATATTTGACCACCTTCCCCCCCCCCTTCCCTGTAAACTCTCCCGCCCTACATGTCTCCTTCCGCCGAGCGACCCGCTTCCACCCCGCCACCTCCTACCAATTCCGCCGGGCGATCATCTGAATTTCATATCTGCCGCTTGAGGGGACTTCTCTCTTCCCCAAAACTCTTTTCCTTCTCCCCCCCCCCACATCTCTCTCTCTTACTCCCTCATCCGTCCCTCCTCGATCCCCATCTCTCAATGCCCCCTCCTCTCCTCTCGTGCTCCCTGCGTACTTGACCACGTGGAAAGTTCCGGCCGCAAATATTCCACCTCATCGACATTTTGGGCCGAAGCTGGAATTTCGTTCCTCGAGTGCACGCGGGATGGGCTTCAGAGGTGCTAGTATTTTCGCAAATGCGCTGCAGTTATAATTTTTTCCACCGCCAGTGACGGTTCCTCAGGATCAAAATCCAAAGGTAAACGAGTTACTTCGGAGCTCCTTGTAAATACTTCGGGTTTTGTAAGCTTGTTCCAAAATTTCCACCAGGCTCAGATATTATTTTACTTTTGTTACAGATATTTTTTACTTTTTTTACGTGCGCAGACAATCGACCATTCCCGAATAAACCACTAGACAACCACACCGCTAGAGAAATGTAATTTTTATTTTATACTATAACAAATGGTTTTGCTGTCCCTTCAATTTAGTCATTCTCTGAAATGTCTCAGGAAATTATTATCATTTATTTAGCGCTCCTTTTGAATACCATATATTCAGGAGTAAGGGATTTATTTTAAATGATTGAAGATTGGAATATAGGAGTGGAATATTTTCCTGTTCTAGAGGTTATTCTCATAGCAACAAACTAAACATCTTCTTGTGTTAACATTGTCCGTCTATTCCACCTTCCCACATCCCATGCACAAATTTTGGGATATCATGGTCCTTTAAAGTATTACCTAACCAATCTCTCATTGAGTACCTCGTCTCTCTTTATTTCCGGCTTAAGTGAAGATGAGCGACGAGACCATAAAATATGGATGTTAGTGCAAGTGTTGAACTCGGCTTTAAACTTTATACTCACCGTGCGTTTTTCATACGCCATTCAGATCTCCATGCGGAAGAACTCCCGCGCTTTCACCATAAAAAGGCATTATCGACCCTAACAACATCCATTCCGGCACTCACGCCGCTTTTATTGCAATTTACGAAGATCTTCGTCACACAAATCCATCCCATCTTTGTGCTAAGAATAAATTCCCGCTCTCCATTCACCCCCGGTCGCCTCGCGATCTACATCTTCCCATCAAAAATATATACCCACCCCTCTCTCCCTTTTACACTTGAGTGGATCGGGCAGTATTTCACCATCTCGCTGCCCTTGGGTAGAGTGGTTGCACCAATTCTCCCCTCCGGATACACCCAATGGAGTTTTAGCGGCCCAGCAAGACGTTTTCCATTCGCACAGGCATGCCCCCTTGAAGGTCACAATTATTAAGTTCCATTTAAGCACTTGTTTCGTGAGGTAGAATTATGGTAAAACCTGCGGGAACGAGGATATTTATAATAAATTCGACATCATTTAATGAACGAACGATATGTTGCGTCGGCATAAGTAGGATGCTTGTGTTGGAAACTGAAAACAGTTTTTTTTTACAATTAATCTTTGCCATTTTCAAATGAAAATCATGGTAATTTTTCAGGAAGCGTGTTTCCATAGAGATCTTCCATTGATAGGTGATCATCATAGGTGATGTTCGATCTGAAAAACTTGTCATACGTCCTAAATACAAGCAAGCAGTTGGAAATTTTATTCTTTCAGTACTCCTCTTTACGTCTTAGGACACCATTACTAGATGTCTACGTGTATTAAATTTATACACTTGTCAATTTTCTTTACGGTATATTTTGCGCTTAAAACTGTTATAGGTCACGGAATTTCTTATTTCATCTTGCCTTTTTAATTATGATTTATTTTCCACTTCTTGTGCGCAAGTCATTATTGTTATATATATACGAAACTAGCCAAATCGTATTTCACAGCGCTGCGAATAGTTGTATTGTCATAAGCATTGCGAACCGTGGGGGGCACTCTGTTTAGCCGAATGTTTGGAACAGATCCTTCATGTACAGCGTCCGATAGGGTCTTGTTCTTGGCCCTTTCCCCTTCCGTTCTCTCTTTCGGCCAAATCCCTTCCCTTTATCCCTTCGCCCTTTTTTTACGCTTCAAATACAGGATTGCGTGGACACGGGGCGCATGGCTATGGGCCGCTTTAGACCTTCAATGGATTCCGTGGGCTTTGTCCCCCCCTATGATTAACTTCTTTGCTGTGACAGTGCACTTTCATGCGACGAAATATATCGCCGAATAGAGTGCCTCTCAGGAGAGAAAAGAATGGTCTTGATGTGCTTTCTGTGTTTCTTCCTTATTCTTTCCTAGACAATGGGGAGGTAGAGAGGAAGGATGAACTTATGTGTTTGTCTTCTCGTATAGATACTGCATTTTTCTGAGAGGATAAATGTTTACCTTGAATGGGAGTTGAGCGGTTGAATTGGGGATAAAGTTATTTAAAGGAAAGTGAAACCGCTTCAGCAACTATTATCTTTATTTTTATTCGGTGCAAAAATAATGAAGGTACATTTTAGCGTCCCATCGATTTCGGATCATTCTACTTGAAACATTGTCCGTTATTCAAATCATCAGTAGGTTACTGGAGATATCATTACCTAATAAGGACAAGATTTTCCTTTGAACGTATTCCTCCGAAATACAAGGAATTTTTTCACTTCAAGAATGCATTTAGTTAGCTCGTGGAATATTCTAACGATATTTGTTTACCTACAAGTTTAGTAACTGTTTAATTAATTCCTTTAACGGCTGCCCTAACATCGAAGCAGGTTCTTGATACAACAGAATAGTTGTGTCACAATCAAAGACACCAGTTTAATTACGATAGAAATGCCAATATTTGTCTAGATTCTAAGGACTATTACCGAGTATTTTCGTCGTGTAAGTTTACATTAACGTACAACATGGTCTTCTTTTTCTTTCGGGCTTTGGCATTTAAAAATATATTGGACATGTATTAAAAAGACAAAGTAACAGAGGAGAGTAGATTTAAAATTAAAGCAAATATGAAGGAAATTTGAAATGTGCCATGAGGACTGCGTCGTTGCGAATAATTGTCAGCAACTTCCATTAAGAATAAGGGGATTTGGGGCTCAAATCCTGCTTTGTTTCGTGAGTACCGTCGGCGGGGAAGACCCCTCCGGCCCTCAGCGGTACCTCATCTGCTTCTCTTTCTAGAGAGGGCGTGTTTTGGGGGGAGGGTATTCAGCCGTTACCCTCAGGGAATGATGATCCCTTCCTTCCTCACTGCCGCCGAGGTGATATACGGCCGGCCAATCATATCCCCTCCCTCCGAAGGCCCAGGAATTTTTCGGACCTTTACGGATAAGCGCGACCCATAAAATATGCATTAGCTCGAAGCGATAATGACTTTTGAGTTTTCCTCAGGGATCCAGGGCGGGGGCCGTGGGCCGCGTTGATGGTCTCCGAGCGTGGTCAGTTCCATCCCTTCTCCCTCCCGGCCCCCGGGGCATTTTTTTTAGCGTTAAGTTAACGGAATTCCCCCGGACACGGGAAGAAAATGTCCCCTCCCTCAACAAAACGCTCCCGGCAGCAATTGTTTGCGCATCCGAAATATTATTTCATGTCACAATTATTGTACATATTTGGCGAGATAACATAAAATGAACCCATAGAACGTACCATGCATGAAGTAATTTATGCAGTAGTTAGTAAAAGATGAGAAATAAATGCGAATATTGTATGGTATCCAACGGATCTCTGTGAAATGTAAAAGATGAAGGATGGATAGGCATTTTGGAAATAAAAATAGTTATAGAGCCTGTAGGTTTTCTTTATCTATGACTTGGAATTACTGCGCGATAGAGGTTGGAAAATCGGTGAAATTCATTTATGAGTGTCACCCCTCAGTGATTTTCCTATTCCATGATACACATTTGAATCAAAATTTTATTCGTATAGCTAGTTGGTTAATTATTAAAGGAGACCATCTTAGAAAACTGAACTCAGTCATGAATATCAGATTTATGAGCCCGGTGAAATTATCAATATTAGTCGCAAAGAGATATTTGGGAACGAATCCAATGCTCTGCCTTTTCAGTGTCGTTCAAACGTTGAAACACCTGTATGACGAAGGACTTATTTCTGTTTGAAATCATAAAATTGAAATTATCGAATGTCATATTTGTGCGGCGAGTGGCTTCAGTGATGGAAACAGG
The DNA here is from genome assembly GCF_022747635.1 of Hetaerina americana. Taxonomy (NCBI): domain Eukaryota; kingdom Metazoa; phylum Arthropoda; class Insecta; order Odonata; family Calopterygidae; genus Hetaerina; species Hetaerina americana. The sequence continues at coordinate 27,180,252 of NW_027287538.1, forward strand.
CGAAGGCGAGCTGCGAGAGATTCACCCGCAGAAACAACAGATTTACATACACAGGTACTTTTTAGAGTCAAACCTTTTCTTCCAAGATGTTTCCGGGGTAGGCGTTCTGTTCAGTACCCTCTGAAACATCTTTTTTAAAGGAGACATTAATATGTAATATGATGGAATGAAAAGTTCGATATTTCTGCCCGTCATTTAGAATGAAAGAGGCGATTTCCCTCCTACTCTTACCATGGGATCGATTCTCGCAGGATTATTTTTTCATAACCGAGGGAGGATCGTTGAGAAATCACACTCCTTCATTGTTTCTCGTCCAGTGATACGATTCCCAATGAGCTACACAGGCGAAGTTCCGATCTCTCGGAAATTTAAGATCAAGTTTTCTAAGGGTCGCGGATTCTGGAGGGATTATACTTGCCTCCAAGGCGTTTTTACCTGTCTAATGTCAATGTCGGGGCGACGGCACGGTCCGCAATCACTTAAAGAGCCTCTCACACACGGCCATCGGTGACCCACTCTGCATGCGGAGACCATCGAGATCTTATCGCTCGTCTTTTTACTGGTTCGAATTATTGGCCCGCGGAGCCATGAGCATTTCTTATCTGTCCCCCACCCAGCCAGCCCTAAATCTTCTCCGCCAAAGGATTCGTCGCCCCCATGCGGATGGCAGAGCGAGCGATTTATTCAGGCCCGCCCTAACTCCTTACCGGTCTTACTTGTGCGCTTAGACTTTCCTTGCCCTCGTGTGTTTGTTTATCGCACGTCGCCGGTGGGAAGATTTATGCAACCTTGTTGACCCACACACCAAAGACTCTCACCATCGCGGAAGGACCCCACCAGCCACCCTTCCCCTTCGCCTCCTTCCTCCTTTCCCTCCTCCCCCCGTTCAACGCAATAATAATGCAACCCTCCGAAAACGGCAGTTGGCAACGAACAGCTCGCGGGTCGGTCGAAGTTCCAACAACCGTCGACAGGTAACGCCACTCGGCGGCCGCCCGCGCGCCACGGAGGCGGGCTGAAAGAACGGGGACGGAGTCTTGCCGTTTGGTGGCGGGTCGGGGGTGGGAGTGGGGGACTGGGTGAGCGATTGGAGAGGGGGGGCGGGGGCGGAGGGGCGAGAAGGGGGCGGAGCCTTCGGTGAATCAGCCACGCCCTCCGCGGAGGCGGGTGTTAGGGGAACTAAGGGGTCGGGAGTGGGGGTGGAGGGAAGAAGGTAGGGGAGAGGAAAGGAATGGAAGGATTGAAGGCGTATAATGTCTTCTTCGTCTCACGGGAGCTCATAAAGGAATCGAACGCCTTTATTTCCGATATCGCCGTCGGTTATGGCGCCGTGAGACTCTCTTGTGGATCGCGCTAACGAGTTTAAAATTTTCCTCTAAGGCTGTAGAGGTGACGGCTGCGAATGGCGCGTAAAAAACATCGAGATTGCTTTAACGCCCACACAGGCGTTTGCACAGTTATTGCACTTGGTGCTTCATGGCGTATTTCATTTGCGTTGCCAACTTGGTGTTCTGCATTTTTTTTCTTCGCTTCTGGTAAATCACGATTACAAGGAACTAACTTAAAATTGGAGTCTTGGCGCCCAGGATGAAAAGCTTGTTGACGGAGTTGTGTTTTGAGCGATCAAATTGATAATCGATCCACCTCTCAGCTGTTCGTCTTTTTTATGCCCATATTTCGCCTACCTGGTCCGGTGCTAATACTTCTGGAATCCGCTTCCGTATTTGTTGGCACGAAACAGCGTTCCTGGTCGAAAAAAGAGGCACTTTTTGTATGATAGTGCGTCGATGAACCCAAAAAATAAGTGATCTCTTCTCCCGACGATTAATGGCAATTTCAACGGGAAATACAGTTTGAATTAGGCCAAACATATTCGAATCACCCAATTCAAACAATTTACCCAATTGGAAAAAAACCAGGAATAGAAAGCTATCAGTTATATTAGTTTTGGGTTAGGTTTGAACGACGCGTAATTACAAGATTTTTGTTGTACATTCATGATTGAGTTCATTTTCTTGAGGAAAAAAATATTTTTTAACACTCGTCACAAAGATGTAATCTGAGGCATGTAGCCAGAATAAAGATATAAGGAAACGAAGGGCGTCCTAGTCTCGTTTTATCGTTCCTTTTTTTTAAATGCCATGATTTCCTCAGCCTCAAAAGCGTCGTAATGTCGCAAGGAGCGCGATTTTTGGGTAAAAGAAAACGAGATGAAGGAGGAAGTGGAGTCCGGGGGGGGGGGTAGTGGCGTCCCCTTATTCGAGAGCAAGCAAGGCGAGCAGCAGAAGTTCGTTCTTTCCTTTTTAAGCAGGCATTCGTCGTGCCGCGCGGCTAATGGGCTCGGATGCGCTAACGAGTGGAGAAGGGGGAGGGAGGGCGAGAGGAGGTGTATTCCGGGGTTTCGGAAGGGAAGGAAAGAGTAAAGAATGGGAGATTTGAGAAACGAAGACCCCCTTTTTACGAAGCCATTAAAAAAAATATATAATCACGGAAGGCGGAGGAGATACGAATGCATTATTTCCCCCCACCTTCCCGAAATTTTTTTTCTAATTTCCTCTCTCTTTCCATCCTCCCACCAAACACTTCTTTTCACGCGGCCCCGACTCCGTAATACCTCTTCCCCTCCCCCCCACAACCGCCTTCAACCCCCCTCAACAGAACCTATCTCTCAAGTCTCCATCCCTCTACGCAACCCTCGCCATACTCCCGCCTACGCCTTCTCCTACAAACCTCCCCCACCCCGACATCAGCCTCTCGAACCTCCCCCCCCCCAATCCTTCCCCCAACGCAACCTCCCCCCCCTTCAGACCAGACTTGAATTTTTAGAGAGGTTCAAAATTATCGATTTTGCAATTAATGCTAGCGGTGATAACTGTGTAGTAGTTTCGGGTGGTGGGGACGGGGGTGAGGGGATTCCGGAAACTAGGGAGGGGGGTCGGTTGAAGGAGGCCGCGGGGGTTTCGGGCAATGGGAGGAACGTTGCGAGGAAGCCTGCGAGTGAGGGCGCCGAATGCGAGGGAAGTTTGTACTCGGAACCATGTCGGAAAGGTAGGGGGGGCGGGGGTCGGCTGTGGGTGGAATCAGAAAATTGGGATGCGGATGGGGAGACTGGGGAGGTTGCAAAGAATGGTCGAGGGGGGTGACGGGGGTGCTTGGGCTTGTTTCTGGCGGGGGGGGCAGATTCGTAGATGGTGGCTTCGAAGAGGAAGGGTGGAGGGGCCGGAATGGTAGTTCCCAAGTTTTGCACAAAACAACCCCCTCCCCTAAACCACCCCCCCGCCTCCAATTGGCTCCTACGTGTTTACGGGACGGTGCTCCCCGCGCGTGTTGGCACGGAATGGACGCCGAGGCATCAGCTGGCGGAGTCGTTGCCCGCACGGGCGGTGCGTGCGATTAATCTTCCCCGGCGTTTTTCTTTCCCCTTCCGTCTCCGAAAACTCCTTCCGTCGCGACTCTTTTATCGCTTGTTCACACGACGGCGCCCTCCTTCGGCTCCCCTCACGTGACAATAATAATACCGAAGGAATGATGGCACAAGGGCGCGCCTCTACGCTGTCACGCTGTGTGGGACGGTTGTGCGAGACGGGACACGGGAGGAGGAGGAGGTTTGCAATGAATGGTACGAGCCATCATATCGGTAATATTAAAACCCGGTTTCCGATTCGGTTAGCCCACTACTGAACCAGTAGTCATTGGGCGCTTCGCCGAGGAAATATGTTATGCTGATGTTAATCTTCCTAAAAGTCGAAGAAAAGGGAGGGTCTTATTATTGTTCGTTGACGGCAGTTTAAGAGATAGAGCAAATTGCCGTTTTTTCGTACAGATCCCGTGTAAATTCGATGTGTGTGTATAAACGTGTAAATTTGTCCATTTGTGGTATTTCGTCGACATCAAAGCATTATAAGATTTAATCCCACAGGAAAATTAATCAGAATAAATTTACTCTTGCCTATCAAGATTATTTTGAGTGGATAGAGTCTGCCGATCCGCTAAATTAGCCGAAAATTAAGAACCTTCTCCAGGAATATTCAGAGATCACGTTTCCTTAGATCACACTTACCTCCGAAGTTATTCTGGGGTGTTTGAATGGCGACGCCGCTATCTTGGTGGCCCTGAACTCAGGAGACGGGAAGAAAATCCTACGTCACCGATAGTTGATTGATTTTCGCTGTATAAAAGATTTAAAATGAGCCTAAGGAAAATATTTAAATAATGCATAGTTATGGTAGTTTATTGAATGGGACAAAATCGTGCCTGTTTAAGCCTTATTGCTCTGCAAAATATTGTGTTTCGAGTCGTGGGCGGATAATTCATACACGTTTTCAAGGTACGGAATATTATAATGTAGACTTTTGAGAGAATTTTGGTTCGTGCCTGTAGTTATACTTTAAGAACTAATTATATCAATACTTTCATCGGTGGAATGGAAGTAGGCGTTGAAGTCGCTGCCATCCAAGTATTTTTCCAACAAAAGAGTTCGCAAATAGCTGACGTTACTTCCCAACGTAGCTTTACTTGGGAGAAATGATTTCATGAATCGAGGGTTAATTAAACAAGGAGATATTTCAATACGCATTTTCTTTTGCAAGCCCTATTCCTATTGTGAATTTTGGTGGATGATTCTTGACATTCTTGTACACAGGGTGGTATCTTGAAATGTTAGTGGAAAAAAATATTTATCTGGTGGCCTCTTCCCAAAGTGTTTATATGTGTGTCATAATTTTAAAAAAATCTTTGTGTCATACTCAACTTTGTAATGTTAAATATTCGTCGAGAATTCAAGATTGCAAATTTTTTATAGCGCTCAAATTTAAATGAAGTGCATTCCCTTAATTTTTTTGTTTATAAGTTTTTCATTGAGAAGCAAAGAGAATCGTTACTTTAGTCTATAAATTTTGAGTAATTTAAATTTCAGAGTAGCGCAAAAAGTAAATTTAATTTAAATTTAACTCCTTGAACGGAGAACTTGAACCTTGCTCTTGAGCTGTATTTTTTTTCAGTAAACCAAGGGATGCGCGCATGTTTCTAGCAAATATATCATTCTTGACTGTGGTTTTTTCCTTTGCGCAGTTAATTTGATAACGGATACTGATTACGTCACGTGCACACTCCCTGTGCGTGTTTTTTTCCTCTTGTCGCTCAAACCCTGCTTGCTTCTTTTTATCTTATCCGCACCTCCTCTCCTCCCCCGATCCGTCTCCTCCCCCTCCCCAACTTCTATCTCTCCCTCTCTCTCCCACACCCGTCCCACTTTCTAGGTTCATCAACGCGAGGCGGAGAATCGTGCAGCCCCTCATAGACCAATCGAACAGAGCGGGCGCGAGCGGTAAGTTGGCGGGACGCTAAAACCCAAACCTTCTGAAAACCCCTTCCGAACCCTTCCCAACACCCAACTACGAACATTTCCCACTACCCATCACTTTCCTCGAATCCTCTGAATAGAAACAAAAGATGAGAGGATCATGCATGCCTTGCATTCCTCATCCGTAAAAACCTAAACTCCAACCATCCCGTAAGAAATTTCGACTCCCAACGATTTGCGGGCCAGCAAAAGCAGCAATAATGTTCTAACAGAAACGAACAAGCATATGACTCTACACCACTCCAAAACAAGGCTTGTGAAATCTTCATTTGTCTTATCATTGCCATACATAACTTTGGTACACCGTATTATATCCCTTTTTAAGAAATTGCAGTGATACCAAGGACGAAGTTCACTCCCCAGTCTCCCCACGCCTTCTCTCTGGTCTAATACGATCAGTCCTCCTCCTCATTGCTCCTCTCATTGCTTATCTTGTAACTCCTCTCTGTGATCCTCGCCTGTATCCTTCACTGCTTATTTCCTTCTGGAGTTTTCCCAATTACACTCCGGTCAGCACGAGTTTATCTCGTTCTTTCGGTGATTATAAAGCATTAGTTGTGACCACAGTTTGATATATTTTCAACCAAACTCACTCGCTAATGAAACACATAGACAGCACTCTTTACTTAGAAACAGGGTTTAAATTATCCTTCAAATTATTGGATATTTAATCAAGTTTAATAAATTTTCTGTGATTTGATGCGCTAAACTGCATAGTGGGGATTCCCTGTTATATACATGTATTATATATATATATATATATATATATATATATATATATATATATATATATATATATATATATATATATATATATATATATGTGTGTGTGTGTGTATATATATGTATATATATGCTCACACAAGCGTACAAACAATAAGTAAATAAATTCAGCTCACGCATTCTGTTACTTGGGAAATGTAAACATTTTTATCCTCCAACGTAACTCTGGAAATACTCTTTCTTTCACCTGTATCAATTCAGCCTAGAAGATATTAGATGTGGTGAACAATATTTGATAAATGTTTACCATGGTCCTGAAACCAGTGAACATCGTGAGACTTCGAGCACAGCACTAAAATGTGTTCGATCAAAACTGTGGCAAAATTCGTGGAGGCAAACTCATTACAGGAGGGACACGGGACATTTACTCGACTCTCAGCAGATTGAACGTCCAGACAGAGGGTGTGGTTTTAAAACTTTTAGCTTCCCTCCTTCTTTTTTTCTCACATTCACTGCCTGTCCAGCTGCTTTGCTTTTAAAAGCCCTGCTTCCTATTCCTTTTCCCACGCTAATTCCGCTTGCATCTACCGCTTTTTCCCGTCCATCTCAATCCCATCTCACATCTCCTTACCATACTAGTCTCGCGCCCTCGCTGATGTAGAAAGAGAAAGAAACAGGTCTTGTCTCTCGTCTATCAGGGGCTAGGTTCGATACCCGCCGAGCCGTTGATGATCGCCAAAAATGGAATTTATTTTGGTTTTAAATTGTTTTTTTTTTCTCAAGAAGTCTTTTCCCCCTGTTTCCTCCTCTATTGCCATTCCCAACTCTCGTGATGGCGACTCAGTGGAATCGATACGCGAAAGAGTGGAAATGAATTCGAGTTAAATATATTTGAAGTTAAATTAGCTTTTGAATATGCTTTGAATTTATCAAAAATATTTAAGTGGCGATGAAAGCTATAGTAATATTGAAGTCAAAAGTCCTTCTTAATATAATGTTACCGATTGCCCAGGATTGGAACAATACGCTTCAAAGTGTAATCAATTTATTTTTCACGTAATCATTTTGTTTGAAAATATCCACCGCGGTTTTATAAATGTCTTCGTAATTAAAAATTATTTGACAACATATCATGCCCATGAAGATGTATTTTTTGTGCTTTAACTTAACCAGTTTGGGGTGCGATTAATACTTCTCAGTATATAAATTAATATGAAGAAAAAATTAAATATATATATTTGTATTAATTTATTCATGCTATTATTCGACGATTATATATTGATTGTGACATGAGACCATTCGGTGTCTGTGAGTCGCGACACGTAATCTTCAACGAGTTCGCCATCACTAAATTCCTTTTCCATGTACCCATTCCTAAAAAAACATGATATTTCTCTCTGTCCCCTATATGGAAACAACCAATCCCGATTCTGTCTATCATATCTTCTTTTCTCTTCTCTTCCGCAAAGGTTCATCAACGCTCGACGCAGAATCGTGCAGCCAATGATAGACCAATCGAATCGTGCGGGTAAGTCCGCCTTGGAATGGTATAAAGGAGAGCGACCTGGATATACCTAGTAATATCTAATCTCTCCTTTGTCACCTGATTCTCAACCCAAGACTCCTATTCCCTGCAATCCCACCAGAATGATCACTCCTCCATTTGGTTTTACCCTGAACACAAATTGCATCCAATGTGAAATAAATGCCTTCTCACCCGTGTCAATTCTTGTCGAAGTGCGAGGCTAACAGTGATCCGTTGAGGGTGTTGATAACAGGAAGGAAGTCCTTATAACATAAACAGGAATGGAAATGTCTTTGTGTCGGGAGATGGGAGTGTATGTTCTCTCGGGCGTTGAATATTACTTCAGACATTAGAGAGTGTCCGAAATCATGTATTGTTGTCCATCTACAAGTCAATTAGAAGCTTAGGAAAATGGAAATATTTTAAACAGTTTTGGAATAACTTTGGGAAAAGTGGTGTACTTTGTGAGAAATTAGTCTTGAATAAATGATTAATTAAAAGAGATATTCGTGATTTTTATCCTCAAATTTTGACATCGGTATCCATTCCCCAATTAGGTGTTCGTAAGTTCTACCTTAATGCAAGGAGGTATTTATTATAAAATAAAGCACAGTTTAAACGTTCGAACATGGAAAAATTCCAATTTCCGCTGAAATTTCCGTTTCTTATTTCTTTACTTTGATATAACCCCTACTTGCTCCTGGCTGATTGTTGAAAATTTTTAATGATAAATACATTGAAATCCTTTTAATAATTAATACTCCATGATGTAGGCGTATGATTCTTTGACATTTTAATCGAAGAATCGCTACGTTTTTCTCCGATCTTCCTCATGAAATGTCGGCCCGGCCCAGTAGAGGGAAATAAATATTATCTCCGATATGGCAGGCATTGAAATCCGAAGGCATTCATTCAAATCAGTATAAGAATAATGCGTTGTCGAGGAAGCTCACACAAGATCTCCACGAATGAGTACGTGGCTCGGGAAACGAGGCGGAAACTCGATTCTACTTCAACCCAGAAGAAAGGGGGGATCTTTGTATCCAGGAGAGCGGTAAGAAAAGGCATACACAAAGCACGTCCTATTTTCTTCCCCCCTTCGGGATTCTTTTTCCGCGCGAAGGAGGCGGGGGGGGAGAGGAAGACCCCCAAGTTTTAAAGTCCACCTGATACCAATTATTCTAGATCTTATCTCTCCGCGCCGGCCTATTAGCGGCCGAGAAGAGGGGAGCCGAGAGCGACGCCTTTGGGAGATTCCCACCACCCACCCACGTCTCTCTCCCACCCTCCCCTACGCTCAGGTCGGAAAGACGCCCCACTCCCCACGCCCTCCTCGAGAGTAGGGAAAAGAGCCCATCCCCACCCCATCTTCGTGACGACTCTTACACCTTGGTCCTTTGCCGCCTCACCCCACCCGAAACCGACGGGTGCAGCCTCTCCGGAAGAAAAAGAAAAAGGTCCGCGGGCAGGAAGGGGAAGAAATCTCCCTCCGGAGCTCCGACCCACTCCCCCCTCTCTCTCTAGCCCCCATTACCCCATCCCCACGTTCCCCGAAATTCGCATCCAAGTGCACATTTGGGCCGCTCCTTTATGGGACTGCAAGGGGGATAAGAGAAGGGGCTGGCGGGTGAGGGTGGAAATGCCACGGAGTTTTTCGTAACGGCGTGGCGCGGATGCGTTTGGAATGGTGATGCCTGGCGCGGTGGGGATGTGGTGGTGGCGTGTCGAGGACGAGGATTTCATCCCTTGTTTTTTTTCCTCCCTACGTCCCGGTGGCGGTGAAGGACTTTTATTTTCACTTCCATCCTCGTTCCCTGCCATTGCATCGTCAAAGGAGCCAACACCCTCTCTCTATCCCGCCCCCCTTACTCCCCCCACCACCTCTCCCACCGGGGTTTACGGCCTCCGCCCCCCGCCCCTCCGTGCGCCCCGCACCCCTGGGCCGCCATTTTCATCCCTTCCCCAACGCCCCGGAAAAGGAGACTTCGCATAAAATGGAACTGTTGCTCCTCCTCTCCGAACCCGTCCTCTCCCGTTCGCCTACCCCGAGCCCTTTGAAAAAAATAAAAATAAAATAAGGAGCGGGGAGCGGTTTCCGGGCCGTTCCTCCGGGGCAAAGCTGCCGTTTTTTTATCACGATGATATTTTTTCCCCGGAGGAAGAGGAGCAGGAGTGAGGTACAAGGATTTCAAAGGTTTAACTTTTCCGCGGGTTTTGAAATGGGACATGGCGATCAAGGCTGCAATGGGTCCAAAATAAGCAGGAAGCCTCCTCCGGTGCAAGCCTACTCATCGGTGTGTGCATGCAAATGAGGAAAGGTTGCTGCTCTAATTCCTTCGTTTAGGTAGGTTCTATAGTAAATTGAGCTTTATCGGCGGCTGCGTCAAGCTTCTGCGAATGGACCATTGGTATCCCTTAAAACTTTTTTGTGAAATGTGAAAGACACACACACACACACACACACACATATATATATATATATATATATATATATATATATATATATATATATATATATGTATATATATATGTATATATATAAATATATATATATATATATGTATATATATATGTGTGTATATATATATATATATATATATATATATATATATATATATATATATATATATATACACACACACACACACACGAGGGTGAAAAATCAATTATGATATTTTGTTCTCATGAGACAAATAAATGCTGTGCTTCGTTGCCGTTAACAAGTGAATTGATTAATGTTAGGCAAGTGTAGTTTTTATTTATTTTTGTTACATTTTTATTTTTCACACGTAAACGGTGTGTAATGGTTTACTTGCTATGGATAGGAATCATTTTAGTAAGTTTCATCTACATCTACTTAATACCCCGCAAGCCGCCGCAAGGGCGTGTGGCGGTGGGTGCTAGGACACCACCCGTAATTTAGAAAAGAAAAAAAAACCGCATGCAATAACGACAAAATCATATATAAAAAAACATGGCATACATTCATGCATGAACACTTACACCCCACTCACATGCAAACACTCAAACTACCAACTAACATACACATGCACCTGAAAGTATACCTAACATCTCTGTAGTGTTTAATTTTGTTCCGACTTGTAAATTCAACGTTTTTAATATTTCTAAAGTGACTTCGGTTTCTTGCTATTATGATTACTGATTGTTCGGGGAAAGAATGAGTATTTGTACCTATCTGTCCTGGAATCTATCTCCCTTAGTTTATCTTTGTGGTCTGATCTACCTAAGTAGTGTGGGGCCATTATAATTCCTTCAGTGTCATAGTTAAACTCGTTTGTTCTGAACCCTTCTAAAAGTCTAAGCCTCGCTTGTTCTCCGCACTTCAAGTGGTTCCCAGCCTAAATCCCCTAGGAGACCTGTCACACTTGTGTTCTTATCATAACAATTTTTAACGAATCTAGCGGATTTTCTCTGGACTTTATCTAATTCTTTTTGCCAAATTTACTCCCACGGATCCCAAATACTTAAGTTTACACCATTTTTTAGTTTCTTATGCGTATTTACCTTTCATCTATATATATTTTGGTACCTTATGACTTGATTGTACATATGCGAGATGACGGTTCTCTATTTTTATGAAAATCAAGATTTTATAATTTATATTTTGTAATGCACAAAATCATACGTATGTCGTTTTTCTTCTCCAAGAGCATATAAAGAAAGGAGATTACATTCAAATATGGTGCCAATTTCTCGACGACGCAAACACCATTTATTTGTCGTCTCTTTTACAAATATTTATGCCTATTGGTTACGGATACAGCTAATTTTTTGGTAAAATTCGAATTATGGAAAATAGTCTCTTCGTCATAATTCCCGATTTTTTTAACACTTTATTTCACGTGTCTACCAACCAGTCAACGAGCGTCATTGTAATGGAGCTGAGATAAAAAATCTCAACAATTGGACTGGGGAGGAAAAAATTAATTGAACTGTGGCAACGGAGTTAGTAATGTATATTAAATATGACAGAAATATCTCCAATTCGAAGTCCTTGAGATTAGAATTTTTTGCTCTGGTTTACATATCATTTTTAAAAAAGGAAGAATGAATTCAAGATGCTTTCGAATAACAGCATTTACTTGTTTAACGACCGATTTTGGTGGCTCTTGCTAGAGAATTTAGAAGAATAAGTTGTTGTTCTATGCTCCATGAATTTAAATATTCATACATAACCGCTCTGTATGTTAGCTCTGATCTCTTGCGTTAGCCAAATCGAAAAGGCCAAACGACATTTGAATATCATAAATGCCAATTATTTACATTTACAAGTTATATTTATTTACTCGTATTCTTTAATTTGCCGATCCTTCAGACGTCATGCGTCCCCTCATCCACTTATCGAGCGGTTGTTTCTTACTCCGACCTCCTTGTCCATTCTTTTAAATGTTTGACGTCGCATATCGGGTTGCAGCTGCAGCGCACTGTCGGAATCCACTTGCGCGCCCACCGTCCTGCAGGAAGGGGAGCGGACGTAGACGTCTGCAGATGTAGGAGGCGGCGGAATGAGGCGGGGTCGGGGGACGAGGGTGGGAGGGGGATGGGGGAGCCGCTATATATATTGGACGAGAGGGAGGGAGGGAATGGAAGGGCCACAAGGATAAGAGAGGCCAGCGTCCACCCAAACCCAACCCAGCCGTAATAAATTTTCCTCCGTGGTATCTTTTGAGTATGGCCGGACCTCTCTCTCGCCCTGCACTCCGCCTCGAGGACTCCACCCACCTCCCCCCTCCACAGTCCACCCCCTCCTCCTCTCCCCCCACTTCCTCTCTTCACTCTCGACCGTTCCCAGTTACCATAGCAACGGCCAATATCTCGCCACCAAACCCTATGTCCTGATTGTGCTCGGAAGGGCTACGCCAAGTCCGGCCTTATATCCCCTTTTCCTCCTCCCATTCCTCCACCCATCCCCTCTCGATCCGTCCGCTCCTACCTACGCCTCTCGCATCTCTCCCCTTGCCCCTCCTTCTCGAAGTCCCCACCCCACCCGCATTTTGACCTCCTCCACCTCCCTCCGTCCGCCAATCCCGCACAAACTGGTCTGGAGATATCCTTAGCCGTCCATTTCCTCTCCGGGAATCTTGCTTTCGATATCCTCACAGGACCTCTTCAACCCTTACCATCCCCTCCGCTAATTCCCCATACCCTCCACTTTATATATATGGTTTTGCTACGTTAAGTTGGGAAAGGTTTAGGTACCTCTTTTTTCTTCCCCGTACAAGGTCTTTGGAGTACTTGTTATACATGGTCAGAGGAGAATAAGACTTTTGGATGTATTCCACGGATTGCTACAATAACGCTATGCTCTTTCCCGTCGCGGTGTTGGAGACTTTATGCACGTAATCCTTACCTGCCGGTGAGGTACATAATTGACCGATTTTCGTCGATTTTGAAAATAGATCATCGTAAGTTATATTCATAACGCAAAAAAAGTTACGATGGTCATTTACATTTCATTTCTAAAAATATTTTTTCGCTATGGTCATTTCCATTGTAAATTAATGATTTTTTCAAATGGGGGAATTAGAATGTGATTTAGATTCATATGCACAAACATTGTGGAGAAGAGAATAAAAAATAGATAATATTCACTTAAAGATCATGTGCCAAATTCCATGCGTGCCGTGCGTCTTCAATCTGAGAATTATTGATTTGACTGGTTCAAATTCTTAAAGGAAATTTTGAATTCCCCTTGAATTGGCCGCAATATGTGTGCTTTTCATTTATAATTACGCTGATGTTGTGTATTTTCTTATTTCCTACTTTCGTGCTCAACACACCATAATTTCTTTTAGGGTTTATGGATACTTTTGAAAACACCTAATTTATGAAATTAAATTTAAGGTGTCGTCTCCAAGTCCAAATCCACAATTGAATCGTCTCCAAATTTAAATCTTGTTGTAATCGAATACCATGAATCCCATCACAGTACATTTCCGCAGGATATCCAAAACTCTCGCGAAGTGGACTAAGTACGGTCATGCGCTCTGATATTTTTATATAGCTAAGGTCAAAGCGTCCGGGGGTTTTCTTCTTTGGAGGTGTTCCTCAAGAGTGTTCTCGCGGAGGAAGCCTCTCCCCGCCTTCCCAGCCACACACCTCGGGAGTTCACGCGGAAATTTCCTTCACGATCCGGCCCCCGGAGTTTCTCTCTCCGTCTCCCAACCCAAAACCCCAAAATGTCCCATCAATCATCATCAAGTCTCCAGTAATGAATGGAGGGAGGAAAAAATGGAATAGGACGGCTGCTTTTCGCCCTCCCGTCCTCCACTTGGCTTCACTTGCTCATAATGCTACTTCATATTGCCTCTCCCCTTCACACCCACCTCACGAGTTCAAAGCGCCAATCCTCCCCCCCCCCGCCTACCCTCTCCGGCCCCCCCATTCACTCCCGCTCATCGCTCCCAAATTTTTATAACTCTTCTCGAGTCGGTTCCTTAATACATTACGTTTTTTGTCGCTTTTTGTTTTGTCGTACTTTTCGTTCGCGGGATCGACCATCATCAACGCCGTTCTTTTTTTTATTCTTCACGAAGATTATTTCGAACCCATAATAACCGTAAACTTCAAATTCGTCTCGGCCTCTTTTGGTGGCCGCCGTAATTAGGGCGATATTGCCTCGACCCTTTTTTTTTCGCGGCACAAGGTCGTTCGGGAGGGGTAATCGGAGGGGGCGGGCCATTAGAACGAGAGTTACTTTATGCAGGCAAATGAAACAGGACGGAGTGGTGTTCTGGGGAGCAGTAACAGTAATTGCTCCCGTGTGTCATAATATATATTCCCCGGTCGTTTAATTACTTCAAGCGGTTTAAGCGATACTCATTTTCGCATGATATAGGTAATAATTTTACTCTCTCTCTCTCCCTGAATTGTATTCCATGGTACGACGCATCGTGCTCAGCCCACGTCCGAGAAATTCATAATGCTCTCGCCGAACAGATTCGTGAATTTCGCGAACTGAGAATTCCGGTTGAGTCAAACCTTGAAAATCCGCTCGTAAATGGAATACTGCTGTTGCTTTCATGCCTTATCTCATTCAACAGTTCAAAACCATTTTACCTGATGACTTTTCCCTTTCGGCACTGCGTTGACATTTTTTCGCGAATCAGAAAATTGATTTTTTCAGTGAAAATCTTTTGAGCATGGCTATCGCAATTAAAATCCCCAATCGTCTGGGGTGTTATTAACTTTTGAGGGTTGAGAGATCGTAAATTATCAGGTATCAAACCTCTTTCCACCTGCGTGTAAGTACGAGTTATTTAGTACTCACAGGAAGAGTGGACAGAATTCCATGGTCATGGGTAATGCTGTCGTTATGGGAGCTCTGGTTGTTTGAAAGCTTTGGCGAGTTCATGGTAACTTTGCGGGGCTCGCGTCAATCTGGACTTAAAATGTGACCTAGGTCCTGTCCGTGCTTGTAGTGGGATGCCACCCTCTTCGACTGTCGATCAACCTTCTTGAGACTTGAGCGAGCACTGAAGGCACACCCAGGTCCATTCCCTGCCGCCAGCACTGCGGGAGAAACCGGCATAAATTCAAATGGGAGGCACTTCCGAGGGTATTTCTCTTTCGTGGTGTGTGCGGGCTTTCTCTTGTGTGTGTGTCCCTTCTGATCGTTTATGCCGCCTGCATGAAGTAAGAAGCTTACCGGAGCAAACAGACCGTATATATGCATCCTCCGACCTCCCCAATTGCCCCGGTCCCCAAAATCCGCCCTTGCCGACCCTTTCGAAAGGGCCGCCATGGTCCACCCCGCGGAAATATCCCATTCCTCCTTATCTCAGCGCTGCAACCCATCCCCCCCCTTGTCTCCGTCATCCACCCCCCCCCCCGCCGAAACCCCAATCCAGAAAATGAGAGACCGTGAGAGGACGGACCCTCCTCTTTCGGCCAGTCCACGCAGAGATAGCTCCCCCTCCGGCGGCGCTAGAATCCGGGAGGAGATATCTCCAATAGCGCTAGTAGATAGGAGAGGAGAGGTTTTGGGGGGGGGGAGAGGTGGCCTGGGATGAAGGAGAGGGAGTTGGCGGGCCCGGGTTGTGTGTGTATGGGGGGGTACACACCAATCCTACTACGCCCCTACCCTTCCACCATCCCTCGCGCCCCTATTTCCTGAATCCACCTCTGTCAAACCCTGCCACGCTCCCAGAACGGACCCTAACCCCCTCTCCCTTCTTCCCGCCCCCCATCCAGGCCATCCATCAGCCGTGTCAATTTGTAATGGCCCCTGGTCACCCGACTGACCATTCTTCCCTCCCTTCCACCACGTCCTTTTTTTCCTTCTCCCCCTTATATCTTTGACGGTCCTCTCTTCGCCCTTCCCCGCTTTACTCGTATAAGTATAGTCTCTCTCTCTCCCCCTTCTCCCCTGGCCATCTCTCGCGCGCGTTCGTTCTTCCCTTGTTTTTTCCTCCACCCCTCTTCCCAACCCGTCGTAATGCGTGCGGCTTCCATGTTAGGAGAATTGCACCTAGAAGGCGTGGTGTGACGTCCGACCCCTCTATCCCCCCCCTGCCATTGTTAAAATGGAATGCGCGTCTTTGCGGGAGAGGGGCGAAGACACGCATCATGTTCCGTTTCTCGCCCGTGAAGAGGACACCTCTTGCCGTGGTCACGTGAAAAGTTTATTGAGTTCTCCAGTTCTGAATTATGAAAATGATCCAGTCGAATGAGTGGTCAGGCAGCAGGTGCCTTTCTCCTTGACGCACCCCCGGTGGGGAAGATGTTAAAAACTTCCTCGGAAATTCTGTCTCTTTCTTCCTCCAAAAGATTGACGGGAACGTTCATTTTAAAGGACTCGGCGAACAATGTCTGTCATATCGGTCATGTGCGTGATTGGACGTCTTTAGTCTCTTAGGAATTTTTTTATCATTGATGACTGTTGTCGCAATGCGTTGGGAGCTTTTTTTTCGATTCAACCGCAAGTCTGACGGAATGAAATAGGTGAAGTTCGTCAAAGAGTCCGTAAATGCATTAAAAATTTTATTATAGCATGACGGAGATTTTTAAAAAGATGCTGAAGTTCGTGGCAATGTCATACCCACTTGTGTCAATCACACAAACTTCAGATGAGTTCCACCATCATCTCGGTCGAAATTCCATAGTAATGATACCGCTCCAACCAAATCGCAAAGCGACGGCTGGACATGTATTCTTACAGATTCGTCCGGACATTTCAACATTTTACAGTTGAACATCGTGCGCAAATAAGCAAGTTAATCAAAGAAGGATAATTCAACTTCATATTTTTTTTGACGATACACCATCTAACAACCTTTTTTCCATCCCTTGCGTGTCCTTTTAACTCGATCTAAATTTTGTACCCGAGAATTTTTTTCTGTGATGGCTAGCGATTTGACGTCGTTAATCTAGTCAAAGAGTTTTTTTTTAATACTTGGTTTTCTCATCTTGGTTTTTCTGCACAATGTGGACGATTTGAGTTTTTTTCTGGTGCGCTTTCGTTTGCATTCCGGTGGTCAAATACCGGATGGAGCGTGAATTAAGCCGTTTATGCAGACGAGCGTCATCCTAATTGAAACAGCAACCCAGAGGGATTCCTTCGATGAGCAGGCTTTAAACGGGTTTGGCTCATTCCTCGCTCCACCGACGTCCATATCGCAGCGCTCGACATAAATCCCAAAATTTCCCGGGAAAGGAGGAGAGAGAGAGAGAGAGAGAAAAAAAAGCCCCAAATTCCCAAAACCGTACCACGTAGTATATCCTCTCACGGGTGGGTGTAATTGGCTCGCACATCTTTGCCGGGAGCGGCGGAACGACTATCTAGGAATATCCCCATCACCCTCACCTTGGACCATCAATTCTTCCGAACCTGCCCCCTTTCCCTTTACATCCCCCTCCCCCCCTCTTTTATCCGGCCCGAAAACCACTGCCTCGACCAAACAGGGCCAACACAGACTAACGCACACACGGCAAACCTCTTAAACTACGAGACATCCCGAACCATGCCACCCAGGATCGCTTTATCTCATATTTCGGGCCCTGCCTGGGTCGGCCGAGTCAGCAAAGGATATTGCAAAGATTTCAGATAATCCCCCACATATTTCGTTCTTCCTCTTTTCCTCCAAAACGTTAAGAGGACCATTCCTCACGTTTCCAGACTTTTGGATTCTCCCGGTAGATGTCTCATCATTCGTGCGCACCCTCCTCACTCTCCCCCCCCCTTTAGCCTCGTCTCCCCGAGGCTCCTCTCCATCCATCGGCCTCTTCCACCCAACCCCATCTAGTATCCGTTCCAAGAAGTTTTGCTGACTCTAGAAACGACTTTCACTCTACAAGCTTATATGTATTATTTTTTTGTAGACTTTCCCATCCCACAGCCCTCGTCATTTTCCTCATCCGTGTACGAAAAAAAATGAAGGAGCGATTATTTATTTTTTGTGTCTTTGCGGACGATCCATGCTTTATTGGCGTGGTTTGGATTTTTTTCTCTCTTTTTCCTGGATATTTGGATAGTATTTGTTTTTTTGAGGGCAAAGATTGATGGCTCGGTGGGAGGGTAAACTCGTGTTATTTTCGATGTGAAGACTGCGGCAATTTCTCCCTCCTTGTTTACGAGAAAATTTTCAAAATAGACTATCATTGCTTTCCTTACAATTTACACTTGCAGCTGGATAATTCTTATTTTTGATTTCCTTGAATTCTCCATTTCAGCTAAGTTGTTTTTTTTCACTGCATTAATATTTTTGAAGTTTGAGTTTGAGCATGCCCACTCCTCGTGTGCTTAATTTCTTAATTGAATTATCGCAATGCAGTTTAAGTACTAATATAATCATAACGACCACTGAACAATGACTCATGATGAAACCTTTGAAAATGTTTAGAGTGAATTAAATAATTAGTTCCTAGGTTCAAATATTAGGTCAAATATTCTCTTTGCCAGTTTATATCTGCGGGCACGACACCGTTCTGGGGACTTAAATAGAAATAAAAATATATAGTTAATATTTTTATTCTTCGTTAATCGTGACCCTTATTATAACCTATAATTGTTTTTGTCCTATGATCTGATATTGCGGTGATTTAAGACGCGGAGACTAAATAATGCGGTATTTCCCTTATTTATAAAATGCAGTAGTTCCTAAATAATGCAGTAGTTACCTTTACCTTCTCTAACCTTCCAAACCGGCCGATTTGTTGACGTTCTTCCAGCATGAAAACGTTCTCATTGATGAACCACTTTAATATAATATTGCTTCACGGCGTTTAATAAATGTTTCAAAATTTATGTCAAGGATAATGGTCGATTTAGTCATGACCGTGCATTTATTGGCAGTTTCTTCTCAAATAAACATCGATCCAGTTATTTTACGCTGAATTTGCGGTGCCGTTATGTCTGAATTCCACATTTTTCCCATCCTTTTCTAATTTTCAAAATAAAAATGAAAGAACTCGGGAGAAATAATTTTTGGGGGAAAATCTGGTTTCGTGAACGGGCGGAGGAGATTCATGCTAGTTGAATTTCCGAACAGAAAAATCTTTCATATCGTCGACTTAAAAACCCCCGCTCGTCGCCCCATTCCGCGTGACGTAATGCCTATAGTCCTCGCCCTCCATTCCCCACTCTTCCGTTTAGAAAAAAAAAATATATATATATATATATATATATATATATATATATATACATTTAAAAAAAAAGGAGAAGTTTCCGAAGGAACAGTTAAGCCGTTTCAACGTCAAATACCTCTCCGGATATATGGGAGGAAGCACGTGCTTTTAATGCTCCGGGAAAACTCTCTTCCGCGACCCCATAGAATCCAACCCTTCCTCCTTCCCACTCCTTCACCTCTACCTCTCCCCTTCCTCACCTCACTCAATTTTCCGTTCACCTCTCAATACTCCATTCCGCCCCACCTGACCGCCAAATTCCCCCCACCTCTTCCACTAAAACCTCTCCCTTGCACGCTATTCCCATAACCCACCCCTCCTTTAACAGCCGAGCACACAGGCGCACACCAGGGGCCTGGCCCCCATATTCCCCCGTCGACATATTCCTTTCTACGCCTCCTACCTCCACATCCCTCTTGCCCCCCTCCCCCCACATCCCTCTTGCCCCCCTCCCCCCACATCCCTTTTGCCCCCCTCCCCCCTTCCTTCCCAAACCCACTCTTACCCTGTTTCGCGCCACCTGCCCCATTTAACACCTGCCCCAATCTTTCCCATTTGACACTTCACGCCAAGAGGTTTTTTTCCTGGGATAGGCGCTGAAAATAATTATGTGCCAGAAAGAGGTGAGCTGATATATATTTAGGTCTGTTTTCATCTCTTTCGATGACGCTTTTATTTTAACGCGCCTGTCTCTCTCACGTTCACCCCCGTCCACGATGGTTTTCAATGCACTAGGAGTGGTGCCGCTCCCAACTTGGGTCAGAGTCGCAGAAAATGGCGAAAAAAGGAACATGTCCTGGGAAATGGGGTTGGGGGTTTGCCATTCCTTCCGCAAAGTGAGAAAAGTGACACGCTTGTCCATCCATTTCAATGGGGCGACCTTCAAAAACTCCTCTGTCCTAGAGAAAAGTTGCATTTCCTCAGCTCCGAAGGCGTGTGAATCTTTTCTCAATCTGATCTGTTCAACTTTCGGTTCGTGTCTGCGTATTGAAGGATTCATGTATTATGATTAATTCAAAGTGATGAGCCTTACCTTCGGGCTAAATTTCGGTCTCGATGGAATCCTCTTTGGAGGAATCCTCTTCGATAGTCACGCGGTTCATTCATTTCATTAAAAACCTTTGCCGTCATTGTGTACGAACTCTCCGGTCTTGCGAAAACCCAGGTCGTGTTCAAGGAAGCGTTCACAGCGAGCGCAGGGATCTCGGCGATTGAGTAAAGATGTCTATTAGTTGGGGGGGGGCAGGGGGGGGGGCGTGCGTCGACGTTTTCAAATCCAGTTGTTGCGCGCTCGGTATGTATTTAAGGTCACAGACGGACGAAAGAGCAATTTACCCTTCAGTTTGAATTGTTTGAAGAATGAAATCCTGGGAAATCATAAAAAAAATTATGTGGCGTGTTTTGCAACCCGCCTCCGCCGCTGAGATGACACTACCACTCTTGTGTGTGCAATTTGGGATGAAGGTCTCTACGAGGCCACGGTTTTATTCAAAGCGGGGAGTTGCCACGTGGATACTTTTCTATTTAAGCCAACGTTAACGGAGTGTCAGCCATGTTGTCCTCATCCTATCTCGTATGGCGTCTTGGGTAATCATCATTCACTGGCCACAGGCCTAGGAATTGCAATCAGTTAAACATGATTTGGTGGCTGGCGTCACACCATTAGCCTATTCCTCTCCCACTCCTTCCCATATCGGCAAGTTTTCTAGTGCCCCCCTTGTCCTTGAGCCAGGTAAAACGCCGACAAGATGGCATAATCTAAGTGCGAAACAAGTCCCATTCCGTTTCTGCAATATCAACATTTTGCGGGGGTCTGGAATACAACGTGATGGAAGGCTATTTCCGACAGTCGTACCCGTCGCCAGCCCTCGTCCCCTCCCCCTCTTGGGATCCGCAAAGATAATATAATGTCATCTCCCCCCCACCTCCACACACCACTGCGATAGCTTTCAAAGCGCACGACGGCATGCACACAAATTTAAGGTGCGCCGAGACGGGGCCCCGTGCAGCGAGCGGTAGCGACGGCGAGAACGAGCATAGGGAGAGGCAAAAAAATGAAGTAAAAAAAATGGCGAGAAACCTCGGCGAATGCATTCTGCGCTCTTCATTACGTTGGGGATCAAGACACATACGGCGCTGTCTGCGGGAGAGGCGGACGGGATGCTGGGATGTGGAGGTAAGGGTGGGATGGAAAGAGGTTCGGTACGACAGGGCGGGGGGGGCGGAAGGGGGGGGTTTGTGAGCGAGCGAAAGAAGGACACATACACGGGTGGAGTCGAACTCTATCCCTCCCCATTCTCCCACGTTGAGTGGAAAATGGTTTACGATGAAGACACCAGATGGCAATGGGTGGGAGGGAGGAGTTTTTTTGGCCAATGCTTATGGAGTACAGAGAGAGGGAGGGAGAGATTTAGTAATGGTTTGGCGTCGGAAGGAGGGAGGGGTGCAGGTACTACAAGGGTGTGGGAGGCGGGGGAGGGTGGCATAGGTGTGGAAGAGCAGAGCGATGGAAGTACGATACTGGGAAGGCGTCGATCTATTTCGATCGAAGGGAGCGAACCGACGAATTTTCATATAAGTGCCCACGTACACATCTGCGATGATGACCCTAGAACGAAAAAGAAGAGGGAAAAAATCAACTTATCGACAAAATGATTTTTTTCACTTCCTGAATGCAACGGGTGGCAATGAACATCGATGAAATATCACACAGACGCTAAATACAATGAAATAACTACTCACTACTGATGAAAGAAATATAGTGTTGGCTCTAATAGCCTTCATAAAAGAGCCAACAGGTGTGGTGAGATGGGTTAGCCATTATTTTGTTCGTTGATTCGTTCTCATCCAGTCCATATGTATGTTGAACATAATTGTCTCGTAATTAGCATTTACTTCGTTCCTGTGATACACTCCTCTTAAGAGGTACTCCTCCAAACGCGTATTATCTATTTGTATAAGATATTAAGGTAGTAGTTCGTTTTTTCTTGTGTGTATAGAAATGAGATCATTTTTCTCACCATTTTCCTCACTCCCTAATGAGTTTCAATTTGTTAATCTGCTGTAGAAATGTTAGATATCTTTCAATGGAGATCGTGCATTATTTGCCGTGAGTTAAATGTGTCTGTAGTATGACAAAGAACAGCCGTACTCTTAAGCTATTCAAATTTTCCCTAAAAAGTATCTGCCTATATTTCAGTGGCTTTTGAATGTTGGGAATGTATGCACGAATACATTTTATTAGAAAAATATACATTTCCAATATACTTTTCCAATTTTAGTACATTCAACGAGCTCAAGGGATAAACCCTTGAATTATCTAAACATGCAGAAGCGGTAAAGGCTTCATAGTGCATTTTGTTTAAATTGTTTACAAAAATATATTTGCGTACTTGACGCACGTACTTTAACCTAAAAGGTGTTGGGGTTAATTTTTTAAAAGCGATTGTAAAGTACCAAAAATCATGCTCCACTCTCGCGTAATTCATGAAAGGAGGGGACTTAATAAAGTCCTTCACCAGGTAACGATCAAGAGAACGTGTATCCTCGGCGCACTGGGCTGCCCACCCCTACCCGTGTGGGCGAAAGGGAATTGGGGAGGGGCGCCACCGCGGGGGTCCGTGGGGTGTGGGCGAAGGCCGGATCGGAGACTCCGGGAGGGTGAGGGTGGGGTTTTTAACGCCGGACGTGGATAATTGAAATCTACCGCAACACAGTTTTGCACTAGCCAATACTGCCAGCTTTGGATAGAAGGGATGGGTTGCTCCTATAAATAAGACAAGGCTCAACCTCATGGCTTTTCTGCGCTCCATACCTCCGCCAATATCTCCCCCCTCTCCCCCCGTCACCCCTCTCCACTCTTGCGGTCGCTTTGCTACCCGTGGCACACCCACTCCACCTCTTTGCAGCGAAGGACTTTCTGCCTCACGTTCTTATTCTTTGGCAGTTCCATTTCCGTGGTGGTGTTTTTCAATGGGTCTGCGTCGCGTAGCGTGGCCTGAGATTATATAAGACGCCTCAAGAATGGAAATTAGGTAGTTAAATTCATCTGTGTCGGGTCTTATTAATTGGAATTAAATAATAATGTGTAAGGACTCCACAGCCGAAGTTCGTAATTTTGGTTTGCCTGTGATTTAATATTTTTTCTCAGTATTATTGTGCCTTTCGGGACATGGACTGCGTGACGCTTGGCACTGAATGATAACCATCATTTTTAATTACATTTGATTAATTGGTGACAATATCCTCTCTGCTACATTGACTTATCTATTTATAATTTCATTTTGTGGATTGTCATGGAATAAAATTGACTTTTTATCGAGTTTATTTAATGCTTACCGTATCCATTTTTGCGAAATACTTATGAGGATTTCTCATGCCCGCCAGTACACGCATTGCACGGTCTTAAATTTAACGCCTCTCTGGACATAATGCCACCATGTGCAAACTCAGCACAATTGATGTTACTATTTTTCTTTCACTTCCTGGAATATTGTTTGTCCGATGATTCTTCTCGACATGTATCCATTTTCACTTTTTCGTCCTCGGATTAAACACGTTTCCGGTGCCAGTTTATCAAGCAGGAACTTCATACGATTGCTGTTGAAAACCATCGACCCGCAATAAAACTGTCCTTTCCGTTCGTCGCATTTTTGTTCTGCATTTCCACTTGGCTCATCTCTCTTTCTCTCTGTCCATTCCCGCATTTCGTTACTCCCTCCTCCCCGCAAAGCTTACATCCTACTTTCTTTTTTATTTCTCTCTCTCCCTCTCATCTCAACCCCCAAGAACATCAGTCTTCTGCTAACTCCCTCTTCGCTCAACCCTCCGACCAAACTGCAAATATTCATCCCCCTAAAACTCCCTCCACCCACCCTCTCTAAAGTCCCGTGCGGTTTTCCGCAAAACCTCCCTGTCCCAGTCGCTGGCGATGTTTCTTTACACGGTTTCATCCTGCGGAACGGTCACCACCATTGAAGTCTCTTGCGCTTTTTAAACGCGATTTCACGAGATTCTCTCTCACACACTCTCTCTTTATATTTTGCCTCGTTCTCTCCGTTACTTTTCGTTTTCTTACGGTAAAAGAGCTCGATCAATAATCACCAATTATTGCGTGTCGATCAATTGAATTTTCGCTAGGAGCGGTCTTCCGTTTGGAGATATCCATGCTTTTCTATTACTGAGTCATACAGTTGAAATGTCCGTCTTGTTACCGAAAACACTAATAATTTTCCTTTTCCAAGTCACGAGTCAATCTAATAGTGAGCGTTGGGAACAGTGCGTATTACCAAATGGACATCCTATTGAAAAGTGTGAAATCACTGACGTCACTATTAGGCTTGCTCTCAGGTTTTTTTACACTTGACCCTACGTGTCAGGAATTCTTGCCGCTTGGAACAAATGAAGTGTTACTTAATTCACTGAATATTTCAACTGATTTATTGATATTTTGAATGGCTCTTGGGCAATTCTCTTCCACGCACAGCTGGTATATATTTCCATAATGCCTGCATTGCCATCGGAGGTGACGCAACATTCATAATCGGTTGACTTAGTGCGCCTGTGATCGTCTCTCAATGAATCAGGCGTGAAAATCGTTTTTAAGTTTCTCGGAAAAATGCGTGCGAATCGCCGCTGGGCATTTCGAGGGTGAGGGCAAATATTTTTTTTTAACCTTCTTCGCCTTTCACTTTTGTCTAAAGTCATAGTATAACCAATTTCTTCCACATATTTCATTTCAATACCTTGTTCACGCACCAGATTATTAATTACATCTGTTCGATATCCTTTACATTTGACGAAAGCTATTACTTTTTCCAGAGGGTTCCCTCAAGCACACGTGCAATAGTAATCTCTCGAGTGCCATTTTGTTTATTTGCCTGACACCAGTTTGCTCACCTTGTACGATTTATCAGCAAATTTTTGGTCAAGTTTCGACCTCGCATTCTTAGTTTCTCACGGCGAGAGGAGTCCACGGAAATGACTCACACCCGCATCAAATCTATGAACCCCCACCAAACTGCAGATCGAGTGGAGACTGAATCGCAACGCATCAGGGCGGCCTAGGGTTTTACGAGTTCCCGACCGACGGTTTAAGCTTTACCTCCGCACATCTCCCCTTTCCTCCTCTCCTCCCGGACACAAAGGTCCAAGCAAAGAGCTCTCCCGAATCCTCTCTGTCCTTTTTTTTAAAAAAAGGGCACGGGAAGGGTGAAGCCCCTTTTTCTTCTCCGCCAGGGACTATGGTGGCATCGGCGAAGGACCCCTCCCTCCCTGCTCTCTCCCCACGGGGATCCTTCCCACTCTGGCATACCCTGCCACGCACCCCCACTTCGCCCATCCTCATCCCTTCCCGTCTTGATGGATAACCGCTCGTCCTCTCTTGCGGTCAGTGCTTTTCGCCATCCTCCAACTCCCTGCCCCGCACTCCCAAGCCCTTCCCCTTTTCAAGGATTGTCGGCCGAGCCAGGAGCGCTCATACGAGCAGGAGAGGCTCGAGCGGTGAGGACCGAGAGCCAGCCTCTCATCCTTCTCTCTCCCCAAGCACACACACCCCACCCCGCTCCCTTTCTATTCTCGTGGTTGAATAGGTTTTCCGGAGGGATAGAGAGGGGCTTTTAGGAGGACGCCGAGTGGGGACGTGCGGGCTCCATCCCCCGCGACGATCGTTGCGTCTCTCGCATGTCCCTCTTCTCCCCTGCCCCCCCAGACCTCCTCGCCTCGCTCCCAAACCCTCGTCCTCTTTCCCTTCCACTCTGAGCCATAAAGCTTTCATTGGCCCGCTCGTGATTACCGATTTCTTGGATATATAGGCTGAGTGCCCCGGGATGGCGGCACTATTTCGGGGCTTAAATCGTTTTATCGCAGCGGAATGTTTCAGCGGGTCCAATTCATAAGGTGATTAGTTGTGAATATTGCATCGGAGAATCTGCTGGCTCGCCTTCGACCTGTAAGGTATCTACTGCTCGGCGGAGGAACATAATATATTCGGGAATGACGGCGTGATTGAGTTTTCCAGGGATAATTTCCTAGCGTGTTTTTTTATCTCCATTCCGCTTGCTACACAATATTTTTTGAAGTTAAAAGCTAAAGTTTTTAAGGCCTCTGCTAAATTTGTTGCGCCAAAAGTCATAGAATTTGAGTCTCATGCCTTGCTGAGCCGTATTATTTGAATGGCTATAGCAAAGTTCATGCTGATCAACGTGTCAGTATCTTCGATATATCCTTTCAAAAAAATTCATGCTTCTTTTTGGATATTTACCTTTCACTGAAAAAATGACAATGTTCCCTGCATTTATCGTGTCTTAGTTATATCTAGAGGATGTCTTCATGAAGTTAATTGGGTTCACATTTGATTATTACACTTTCTTGTAAACAAACACTCAATGACGTCTTATCACCAGGAGTGTGGGGTAATGGTAAAAAATTTGAAATTCATATCGAATATCGTTTTATCCAAAACTTTTATCGAAAACTCGGGGTGAAGGCGCGTGTATTTTTTCTTTAGATTTCGACCACTTCCGTAAGATTTACCCATTGCAACTTCCAGTCCATTGCCAACTTTAGTTGAAATTCTTTTGCCATTGTCGAAGTTTCTCTGTTGCAGTACGACAAAGAGGCGTGCGCACTTATAAAAACGTGCGTACTTGCTAAAAACCTTTTATAAATCATTTTGTTCAAACAACATCTGTGCTCGATTGCTGGCACGCTGCACTCGTTCGTCTCGACAATACGCGTCATGCCATTCGAAGTTTTAATCAAAATATAATACTGATGGATGGGAATACTATCTTCCGCTGACACATCCTTAAGCCGCGCATGAGAGAGAGAGAGCTATTCGATCCGTTACGACCGAATTTCCTTTCTTTCTATTTCCTTCGATTTACGTATTCATACGGCTGTAAATATTAGATTAAAACTCGTCCCAGATTTAACGGTAACTTCGCCCCTCCCCTCACGCTTGCGAAAAGCTTCTTTTTAGGAGCGTATTTCAAGCTCAACGCCACCGGCTAATCGAATCTCATCCGGATCAGCGTATATCAGACTTTTTCGCCGCTCTCGCGAGTCGAGAAGCCGCGGAGAACTTTTTCGGTCTTTCATCAACATTTACGGAAAGTTATAACTCACCCAACTACTTTCGCCCATCAAGGATTAAAGCATGATGGCCGACTTTTCCCGCGGGTTAATTCACGGGCTCCCAAAAGTTAGTCCGGGGACCTGGGATGTTGGATTTCCCTTCGGTGGCCGCCGGCTCTTTGGTGTCTGTGTGTGTGAGGGGGGGTAAGGAGAGGGGAGGTGGGAAATTCATATTAACGATGCGGCTTCGGATAGATAGACATCAATATGGGTTCGTCATGAATTAAGTACTTGGCGCGCGGGCGGCGAGAGTCCCACCCTCAACTTCCCCCCTTCCCATCCTCCCCCCCACGGCGTGCCGAAAAACTTTTCGAAATATTAGCTTTTATCCCGACGCATGCATCTTTTACACAAGGAACCTCATTAGTCTGCCATCCATTAACCATCCACAAGCACACAACCCTATCCCGGCGACGTTCTTTCCTTCTCCCCCACTCGAACCAATTTATGTGTATCTGACACCAAGGCTGCTCTCTCAAGACCCTCGCCACCACCCTCCATTCACCTCCAATCCCTCTCCCTTTCCCCTCTCTAGTCTGTAAGCTTTGAAAATATTAAGTGGATTTATTCTTGGAAAGTTTTGAATTTTTAAAATTACATCCAATTTGGTCAACACTGAGTTGTAATTTGAATTTGTATATTCCATCTATTTTTGACATTGTACTCTCTTAAAGTCTCAGTGGCTTCTTTGGTAGTCAATGGCCAAATTGCAAATCATTATTTAAATATACATATTTTTGGATGCAGTTTATCTAATAATGCTCATGTAATAAGAGAATGTATTATCGTGTTTTAATAACTTGTTCATGAGTGTTGTATAATTTTAGATTTAGAAAATGTTGAAAAGGGGTGTTGATTATTTCGCCATCGAACTATGGAGTAGATTGTTTTGCTTAGTGTTTCGAACAATTTACAGTAAGTTGCTCTTGTACTATAGTTGGAGGAATAGTTTGACTCTTTTTCTGTGGGATTTTCTTGTTATCGCTAATTCCAGTTCTCTCTTTAGTATCTACTAGTACCTAGTGGTATTGTGTTGTAATCTGATACAATTAAGAGAAGAATCACAGAAAAATGGTGACATCTTGAATTTAACACAAGTATCATCCTCAATATTATTGGGTTAAAAGGAAAGTTTTTAGTACATTAAATAAATAACAGTCGATCTCTATGATTGATTTGAAGTGCCAGAAACTGCTCAAAATTAAGAAGTCGGGTTTTTTTCAGGAAGTCTTTTGGGGGCTAATAAAATGAAGTCCCAAAAGATTAAATCGTACAGGCATTCGCTTGAGCAGATTAGAAAGTTGTATTGCTTGTTAGAAAAATAGCTTACAGCCTCTTCATTTTTCCATTCTCTGACTAACACATTTTCATAGTTTTAATGCGCCGGTATTTTCTATAAGCTTTTGGTTGCTTATCGTGAGTAATGTACTGGAATCGTGAAGTTAAGGCTTGCAATTGGATTGAATTCGATCGTTCATCAGCTGCAAATACTGAATTCGTTTCTCGCCCTATCCCCTCTGTTGAGTTGCTCACGTTCGGATTCAATGGCCAAATGATTAGCACCAATGTTTTTGTCGTACATGCTGTGTGTTTGGAGCATCTAAGGGGAGAAGGGGTACCACTCTGAATACCCCATCTCCCATATGGATCTCACCCCGTTCCCATCCAGTTAGATATGCCCTCTCCTAAAGACCGTTCGACTCGGTGACTTCAATGCGGGTTTGAATGCACGCACTGGCGTTCCCAGGTGAAATTTCAGTTAATGTTTCGGAGAAAATGAGACTGTAAGTGTTCAGAATTTCACGAACGCGCTCACGCGGGGAGATTCCTTCGTCATCGCATTCTTTTTGGGATTCCCCTGCGCCGACGATTTTTTCGAATACGAGGGAACGCGTGCATGATGATGCGCGTTGAAGTGCCCGAAAACGGTCTCAGCACCACAGTCCCCCCGCTCCCTTCCCCCCCTCCCCCTCGCCCCACCCCCTCCCCACGGTCGGGGGAGGGGGTGAGGCGAGCACTCCGTTGGATGGCGAACGGGGCGACGACAACGTTGACATTTAGTTTTCTCTCCGCACCACCCCCACCACCTTCCGCCGCCCCATCACCCCCATCACCCGCACCACCCGCACCACCTGAACGCAGGGCCGTCGGGAGCGTACAGCCCCGTGGACGGGGCCTCCATGGGCTACATGATGGACGGGGTGCAGGGCGGCGGTGGAGGCGCGGGGGGCGGACCCCCCATGATGCACCACCGCCCTCCGCCCCCGGGGGATCCGGCGGCGGCGGCGGCAGCTGCAGCGGCCGCGGCCGCTTTCCACAACGAGTACCACTACCCGCCTCAGTACTACGGACACCACCTGTAGTGCGCGGAGGCCGGAGGCGGACACCGGGGGCGGAGCGCGTCCCCCGGCGAGAGCCCCCGCCATCCCTAGAGCAAAGCAGGTGAGCTGAAGGAGACTGGTTCTCCATTTGGGTATTACTGATAGATGAATACATCTACAAACACGCACACTCGCACATTGTCAGTACCATAAATGCTCAACCGCACTTCCTCTCGCGTTAGTCGATAACTTCTTGGACTTAAAGCTTCAAGGCGAGTTATAAATCATTTGAAAATAGCCTTAATTGTAATGTAAAACTTTCACATTTTTTCATGCTATGAAATTCATGTGAATAACAAGTGTGGTGTCATTTATTACCACCATTAGACTCATTCATGTGACAAATAAAAGGACTTATAATCTGACTTTTAGCTTAACGGGTTCCTGATGGTGTTGCAAAGCGATGTATTGTGGGTTATTTATTTTACTAGTGGAATGGATTATGTATAACGTTTTGTAATACGAATGCACTCCGTAATTATATTACTTATTAATCCCTCATTTTAATTAAATTCAATAATCCAATGAGGAGTTTTAAAAGTGTATGAGATAGTAGGGAAAGTGAAAATGTACTTTTCCTGCCGCGGGGAAACGGGATGTTAAACACTCTGATGAACGTGAAAATGTTGTTTGGCTAAGTAAATTAGGGGGAGAAGTTTTTAGGCATTTTGAAATCATGAAGTTATGAACTTAGACACAAATGACTTGTTGATATGTAGGATGTCAGGGCGTTTCGTTTTAATACTGCTTACCTGGGTGTAAAAAAATGGCAGTCCTGGTCCTCTGAGTCCACCCAGAAAACCTACTTTTAACTGGTTTATTACTGCTATTGACAGTAAAAATAAACTTATGTGGACAGAATATTTATTTAACTCTTGAAATCACACATCCTGTTTTGTAAAATGCTCTGGTCAATGCTTAAGGGGTCGGGCATATTTTGAAACCCCGAAAGGAGTTAACCAAATGTGTGCGCTCGAATTACTAGATTGATTTGCTAAGGTATGGATCACCACGTACTAAAACCTACGACATCCGATTCAGAGTGATAGTCCCTTTCTTCTTTCTCTGTATATTTGCCATTTCTCAGATCAAAGAAAGTTCATACAGTCTCAGTTTCTGAGAGAGATCACCGGCATTTATACCCTGGAGTCCTCGGTCTAAGGTTCAATCATTTTCTATCCAGTGGGCTACCAGTTCACTTTGCACGTACAAATATAAACATAAAATGCACAATTATTAAGAGAGTAGTTTTTATGCACTCAACACTGATAAAACATTCTTTTCTATACACTATTTAAGAGAACACGACAAAAATATTAACTAAAAATTTGCTCCTTGTACTGTTTTGTTCAATGACTACGTTACACTGGGGTATAATTAGGCAAGTACATGTTGTCCAACACACTAATTGTAAAATTGTTTGCTAACCGCCATTATATTTCCTAACCATATTGACACTTCGAATTAAAAGAGTGAATATAGATGGAGGCAACGTAATTAATGTGTTGCTGATATATCTATGACAAATTGTCTCTATGGAGTGTTTAATAGTAGTATTTTAAAGTTATTTTAGTTCCTGTGCATCTCAAATTGTAATAACATAAATCAGTTAACTTTTAAGTTTAAAATGGTTAATTCAGCTGTTTTGAGGCCGCTCTATAATGTCTCCTCCAGAAAAACATTTTATGAGGAATAACGCCAGTAATTATGGCACAAAGGTTGGATTTGAGTTGAAGTGATGAATCCAAATCTCCCATTATGCTGGCTTTTGTTTTATTCCACTTTCTTTGGTGAAGGGTTTAGATGCAACTGACGCGGCGTGAAGCCATTAATATTTGTTTTGCTTCAATGTCTGTCGGAAATCATTCTTTCTGAGATCGTTGAAAAATCTGAACTTTTTATTCCGCTGGAAGTTTTAATGTGATTCTATTGCCTAAAGCAGCTGTGTTACAATCTTGCTTTAATACGATTTTTAAGTTAAGATAAAAGGAATTCTCGGTGACGATTTTTATACTTGTTGGGTATGTAATATCTTCCGTGGAAGACAGCTGGTCAACTTCTACGAATTTGTGCCGGAAAACTTAGATGTCGCACTAAATCCGATATTTTTTGGTCTCGATTTCAGCCGTACTCCCTGGTTCTTCAGCCCGCCGTCATGTTCTGATGGCGCTAGTCCCATTTGCAACCCCCCAGGCACTTCCGTCGTGAGTGAGGAGAACATCGACCCTTGGAGCCGAGTTCGTGCCCCGGCGGCGGCGACCCCTCGCGTGAGACGACGATGGGGAGTGTGAGCCATGGACACCGGGGAACGGTTTACCTTACAATGTATACGGGAAACTTAAAAAAAAGAAATTGATTTGTCATGTGTGTGTCGTCTCGCCGCTGCATCACTTCGCTCCATGGAACACTGGTGCCACCACAATGAAAGGGTGAAACAACGCCTCATGATCAACTACTTAAGAAGACCTATTAAAACCCTCCCCCAAAATGTAGATCTACGGAGTTTTTGTCCTTAAAAAAAAGAGTAATTAGTCTACATCGTTAGGGGAAGATGGAAGCTTTTACTAAGAGCCGTGCTTGGTTGGAATCGGAGGATAATACCCGAAGAGGAAAACCTATCGTGTCGCTGGAAGAAGTCTCCTTAGTGGTTGAATTACGGCACAAACTAATGTCGTTTTTCAAATGTTTTAGGCTTGAAAACCCTTTTTTTATAGTTAAGATTTTTTCCATGTGAGCCTGGGCGAAGTGATGACAAACTCTCAGACACATCAAGCTCATACTCGATATACGTCTTGTCTAATGCATCATGGGAGATGTGGAACACTTTCTTAAAACATGAAGAGTATACGAGATATAAGTGAATAAATATATTGTGTTGTGTGTTCAAAAAAATAAACGAAACCATGAAGGTGAAATGAAGTGAATGAAGGGTTGTGTTGGCGTTCGCGCGTTTTTTGGCCGAAGACTCTCCTTTGTATCATACTTCTTTTTGTTTTCTCAACGGGAGGTAGAGAAAAAAAAGGAGAGGGTGACGTCACGCCGTGTGCTTTCTAAGTAGTGTGAGACTCCTCAGAGGTAAGAAAAAAAACATCCCTGTAAAAGAAAATACTTGTGTGTGTTAGATTCCCTTGTTTGTTTCATTCGTGCAAGTGAGATTGTGTTGGATGTCGTTAGTGGAAGTGGTATTGCCTCCTCAAGGAAGCTTGTGGAACCGTGCCGTCGGCGTAAAAGCAAATTGTGGACTACGTGGCACTATTTTTGTGCACCGGCAAGAGCCGAATGAATGGAGGAAGGGCGCGCGAACAGTTGTTTTGTGGTAGTATGTGGTAAGACTGATTTCTTGGCCATCACAAAACTTGGCTGTCATGAATTGTTTTCCGCTCAATTTTCAACGGCTGGTTTCATTCAGAGAGAGAGAGAATGAGTTGTTTTAAAGCATTACTTTTAATTTCTCCGCGAAGACATAAAAAAAGAGTATGGTTGTTTTTCGATGGCCTTGCAAAGGTGAAACTGGAACACTTGAAGAGTAATAAGTGTGTTTTTTCCACTCAGTGGATGTGTTTTCTTTTTAAGATCTTAAAAATCTTAATTTTTAAGAATCTTAAAAGGCGTGAGAATTAAAATTAATGAGAGGTTGAAATACGGACATGGTGCAATCCCCGTTTGGAAGTAAAATGGATTCCATAGTTTACGCTTGTGCCACACCTTGTGAACGAGGGCGCCATCCTCAAGAAACGTGGAGAATACAAGGAGACTCTTTGGAAGCGATGAAAAGAAGGTTTTATGAACGCACAGTGATTAATTAAATGGGCGTGACAGCGATAGAATTTTAGGAGTGCACATGAGCGTTGAATATGTTGTGTCCCCTTTAACTCTTACCAATACTTCCTATTTCCGCCATCTTCTTCACAAGTCCACGTCGAAGAAAATCGTAATTCTTCAGATTTTGTTTGTTCGCTTATTCTTCCGTTTCGAGGAAATTGTAAAAAAAAATTTTAAAGTGCAAAGTGCCGTATTTAAAAGTAGTTTACGAGACGTAAGGGAAAGAGACATAAGGTTTGAGAGTTCGGCCTCCCCTTTTTAGTTTGTTCACCCCCGAGCCTGCAGAAAGTCGATTATCTTTTCATATGTATTGAACTGAAGTGATCATCTACCTCCACCATTCCTGATTCTACTTTACGCCAATCTGTTAGGAAGATTCATTTTTCGTCGCCCCATCTTCCAGCTATTTGTTGGTATATTTCTGTATCGTTTCCACTCAACGAAATTCTCACGTTTCGCCATCGAAGCGCGTTAAGGAAGTAAATGAAAGCGATTTGAAATGAAAGGGACGACTTAATCATAAGCCTCAGTGGCCAGTCTCAGCTCCCAACGAATGAGGACACGCAGAAAGAAGTTTGAGGTAGTTAAGTTGGATCTGAAGGAAATATAAAAACATTTGTAGTAATAATAATAATATATATATATATATTATATATATATATATTGAAGTTGAAAAATAGGCTGGCCCACTCTGATGCAAAAACAAGAGAATGCTCTATGTTGGCTTGTGGGTTGGAAGGAAGAAAAACACCTGTGATCTCCCCTCTTCGAACAAAAAATTGACAAAACTGTCCCTCGCGGGGGCCTCGTAAAAATTCGATCCTGCGGAAGAAGCATGAAAGATAGTTGTTGGCATGAATGATGAGCGGAGATTTCCAAAAAAATAATGAAACATTTACCGAAAGGAGATATGCAAAGTAGTGCATAGGTATGAAAGTTGTCCTCCTACCATTTAAAAAAAAAGGAAAACCCTTTGAAGCATTTTTTAGATTTTTGTAGACCTTTGGGAATCCACTTACCGAAAATTGAAGGTATCCACTACAGAAGAAGACCTCTTTCGATTTCAGGCGAATGGATCATTGTTATGATTTTCGAGAATCCTCACAAATGTTCTTTCACCCGTCCGGTCCAGAGAAAAGATCCCCTTCTAAGTAATTAAGTAATTGTCCTCGTTCATTAAATTATTATCCCCTCTTCTCCCGTCCGGCCCCACTTTCCCGCTACCAATATCTATCTCTTGTCTCCTACCTCTCCGTCAATACATGAAATCCGCGTAATGTTCTGCATTAACATGAGTTTCAAAGGTTGTGCTGTTGTGAAAAGAGAGAAATACATAGTTGTTATAACTGTTGTGCTTTTTTATATAAAATGAAATCTGGAATATTTGTCCGCTTTTGACAACGATCCTCCTGGAAAACACACGTTAGTGACCGGCAAAATCTTCTGCTCACTCCCTAAATATCCACAAGATGTCTAAAATTGTGGTTTCAGAGCAAGTATTCAATTCCTTTTGTATTACTTCAATACAAGTCTTAAATGACCTCGCCTTGATTCGGGGAAAGAGTTGGTCATAAGTATACGATGTAATGTACGTCTTGGGCGATGTCCAATGTATATTTAGTGTACCGCGTGGCAAAGATATTTTGATACGATGTTATCCCTATTAATACTATAAATAATAATAGTTCATAACTTTTTTGATCGCTTGATGAGAAAGCGAGTTAAAAATTTTAACAGCGTCATCTGGCGATATATTCTCCAACCACGTCCTTTGTCAATTTTCATAAATTAACTCTTTCCCCGACATTTGCCGAGAGTTGGTGGGCGAGTCTGTGCTGTGTGCTCACTCTCATTGGTAGGAAAACTCAAGGAAATGCTAAACGATACGTAACCGAAGTATACGACTAAAGAGTGAAATAACTTACTAAAGAGTAATAAAAAAGGAACTACACATTTTTTTAACAAGATGCTATACTATTTAAAAAGAGAAGATTACGAAACCTTTTTGGTGTGTAGTATTTATCGCAGTGTATGATTTGTTTCCTTCATGACGTCTGATTTCCTTCTTCCCAACTGTTTGAAGATGAATTTGGAAAGTGAGTGTGTTTTTATGTTCCTGACCTGAGTGCACGCATACTTTGTTATCTCGTGACATTGTTTGCATTGCGTCAAAGTGTACAAGTTGGGAATGGTGCCGCTGAACGGTGAATGTTAAAGAAAAGCATAGCTAAGTCTTATTTCTCAGAAATTTTCAACCTTTAAATCCTATTTCCTGATTATGTTTTCTACGACTTCGAACGGAGGTAAACGAACTTTTAAGAAATGGCGGCAGATCTTGGAAGATGGTGATTTTTACGAGTTGTCGAAAATCGACATTGTAGTTGGTATAAAAATACAAATGAATACGAGAAAACATTTTTTGTGATTATGTTGTTTTGATTAATGGTGGAAAAAAGTGTCGAGTTGCATGAAAATTTATGAATAAGTATCATGAGAAAAAGCATAAAAAAATTAAAAACGGACTGGGACTTGTATATAATTATACATATATAAAAAACTTTTGCTGTTAAATCACCCGTATTTGTTCTTTTATTTTTTGTCTCTCCCCCTTTCATAAATGTCCTTCCAAATCAAGAAACGCCGAATAAATGCTCCTTTGCGACAAGGCTGTGGGTGGCTTCCAATTCCCATAGTTGGCATCAAGAGTGGTGCAAGATTTAAACTCATAAGTATTCATTTTTGTCTTCATCAACTCCATAGCCGTAAGTTGCATTGAAAAATACTTTTTGGAGATGGCTAACTTCATAACTGTTGATGATTTAGTGATTGCTCTTATTTTCTGCTCCTTTATTTCCTCAGGAGACTTTTTTAATGCTCTTTTGCGCCATGATTTAAAATTGGTATTATTTTCTATGGGCGAATTATTTCCAATATAAGATCGAGAAAATCCTTTCCTTGAATGAGATTTTTGGAAGATTAGAATGAAACAAGTAAAAATAAATTTTACTAAATATAATGCCAGTGATTCGCTCAATGAGAGAGAGAATTGATTGGGCTGGAATTCACCGAAACCACAGGCGCTGGTAATTATCTTGTTGATCAGTGGTTGACAATACCCTTGGACGCCGAACATCCTGTGAAGCCAGACGTGAAAGGTAAGTCTTAATATCAAAGGGATTTATGCTAAATTTAAGTATGATCATCCTCAACAGATTGTGAAAAAAAATTTTTGTAATAAGTAATGCTCAACATTTGGCAAATTCCAAGAAACTACGGGAGATGCCACAACAGTAGCTTTTAATGGAGTCATCCGCTAATATGCATTTGAATGCAAATATTTCAGACTAAAAATCGTTAGCCTGGACCAGGATTATTTTACGTTCCGAATTGATATTCCGGAAGTTTAGAATATGTGATCAATGGTTTTTCCCCTCCAAATCCAAGGTAGGTTCTTCCAAACGTTTGGAATTTTGGTATCATTTGGCTGTAGGGTTGGTGGAACTGAGGAACGGTGGAGAGGTATTTTTCATCGGCGTTCAACTCAATTTAGCAAAAGGCGAGACGATTTTCACGATTCACTGTCTTAACGCACTGGTGGAATACCTACTTACTTTGATGTTGTGTCTACCCGATAGAAACCTGAGTACCATGGAAAATTCAGTCACTACCTGGAGATGACGGAATCCTGATCCACCGTGTGAAAAAGCCTGGACACAACAGCTACCGAATCTACGTGACCCCGTCGTAATATACGGTATGTTCCAGTTATAGCAATATCCGTTAAAAGATATGGCGATTTAGAGTGACAGCATTTCTATTCCTCATGTTCTTTAGGTCTCGTTACATGCATTTTCGTGAAAGCTTCCATAATTAGAGGATTATTGGCAGTTTGCTCAATGACCTCTCTAATTCGTTTGTGACAACATGTAATACAATGCCTCGAAACCATCGCACCACTTTTTACCAACTGTTATGGATCATGCGGGGCAAAAATCGAATCACGCGAAATGTGTCTCCGTCCTTAAAATCCTACTCCGAGCTCACGTCTACGGCATACCATGATTCATAGTGCCAAGGCTTTTAAATGTGCGTAATTTGACCCCCCAAAATACATCCGGTATCGAAACAGCGTGAATTCTTCTACGTCGTCTCACAGGGTTAGTTGTAATACATAGATATATTAAGTACGACCTTAAATTTTTGCCGAGTTTGTTCTCAAAACATAATTGTAGTTCTTTACTGTAATGTGCTTTGTTCATTAACTGTATCTAGTAAAAATACATATGATCCATAAGAGAGGTCGCAATTTTGAGAACTTTCTTTGCTAGAGCGACGTATGCGTCAAAGACGGTATCACGTTTAGATAAAGCGAAGACGACACTGGAAATATGTTCCCTGTACTTCATAATGAGGGTCAGCCATTGCATCTCTCCAAATAATTATATCCCTTCTCGAAAGTAATGATATTTATTTTTAATATTATCGTAAAAGTTTCACCACGAACTTATGATTATTCAAAAGGTATCACCTCGGCACCCGGGAATATATATGCTGCATTAGTCATAAATAAAAAAAATATATTTCAATTGTATCAATATCGTATGAGGAGGATTGTATATTTTATTTCTGTATGTAAGATACCGACTGTCTTTAATTGATCTCATGAAATTAAAATAATTAACTTTATATATTTTCACTATGGATAACCTCTTTACTGATTCTGATTTTGGGATAGCCTTTAGTGTGAGTAATCATGCTTTTGTAGTGAAATGGCTCATTATATAGGGAATTTGGTCCAGTTAATTTTTTATTATGGTTACATTGTTGAGGAATGTATTATAACAAATTAGTTTTTACATATAGCACAAAATAGATGATGAAAATAACTAATCATATTTTGTTTTCAATATTCAAGATATTGTTTTCATTCGCACGTATTGCGTGTATACTATATTTGATGACGAGGTAATAAAAATGTGGAGAAAGGATCGCTTAATTTAGGATCAATTGTTTGGGAGAGAACAACCTGGTACTTACCCGGCGAGAAACTCACCAGAGGCACCGCAGTATGCCTTAGCGAATGTATACGAATAACTACAGAAAATGAGAACTATTGAAAATAAAATTTTTCCACTGAAGGTATTTCTACTATTTCAACCAGTCTCAATAAACACTACACTTAAATTCAGTGGGAAAGCGAACAATGAGAAATTTCAAGCATAATCAGTGGTCTCAACTTGTGTTAACATAAACAGCCGCATGATGTTTTTTCTCTAACCGTAGAAGCATGTTTTAAAGTACTCCTCGGCCCTCAAAAGTAGGAAAAAGTTAGCTTGCAGCGTTTCATCACTGTCAAAAAGTTTTCCTATCACGATGCGACGAACTCCAGTAATATAAAAAAAAGACAAAAAAAGGCGAGGCAGAGACGCTCCCCAAGTAATAAATATGAAAAATCCTCACGCTAGGTTGAATCCGTTCAGAAAATT
Source organism: Hetaerina americana (assembly GCF_022747635.1). NCBI lineage: Eukaryota > Metazoa > Arthropoda > Insecta > Odonata > Calopterygidae > Hetaerina > Hetaerina americana. The sequence continues at coordinate 27,219,333 of NW_027287538.1, forward strand.
TCCACCCTTTTGCGGGACGAAATTTCCACCCACTTGGGGAGGGGGGGATAGAGGGGGGGGAAAGGTTGGGGTGTGTGGGCGGGGGCAGAAATATACGAGACAGGCCTCTATGCGGTTCAATGCATTGCTTATGAAACTCACAGGGCGGAGGAGGGAAGAAGGAGGGGGACTTGGAATAAACGGGAGATAGGAATAGAGTTTCCGTGGTAAAAAAAATAAAGCAAAAGGAAAACATCATCGATATGGTTGACGTCGGGAGGCATAAAAAACAGGAGAGAGAGAGAGGAGGGGAAAGGAAGGCTCGGGATTTGTTAAGATTATGTTGGGACCCTGGGTTTTGGAGGGGTGAGGGGATTGGGTAAGGTTAAGGCCTGGCGGAAGACAGTTGGGGACTCTTTTCGGAAAGGAAGCGTGGAGGCAGGATTTTGTCTCAGGGAGAGAGTTTGTGTGTGTGTGGAGGCAGGGATAAGAGGGTGTAGGACGAGGTGGAGTAGTGTGGGGTGGGGGGATGGCGGTATAGGCAAAGAGTAGTGAGGTTTTTGGGGAAGGTCACACATCGCTATCTCTCTGCGGCGGTATAAATAAGCGAGTCTATAAACAGATGTTGCCATGGGGAGCCGTTGCAGCGGATGGCGCTAGCGTCGGCCCTCTGGCTCCGCCCTCCCGCCCTACCCATTCTACCAAAGCGCGCCACGCGAGGGAGTCCATTTGGATCGTAACTTTCGCCAGCAATCTTGTTCCCTTCACCTTCCAGTCTAGATTCTGACCAATTTCTTGGTCCCCAAACCTCCCACCCCTCCACATCCCCCCCGCCCCTTAACCTCCCCCCCTCCCTTTAACCGAGCCTCCAACTGCCGCCCGCTACCCGTCCCCCCGTATTTTCCGACCCTGCGGCCCGCACAGCCAGAATAGCCTCCATCAATCTTTGCGCAAAACCGTAGGACGACTTCTCTCCCCCCCTTTCTTTTTTTTCTCTTTTTAAACGCTTCCATTTCACATTCTGCTTATTAAATGGTGATGTCGGCGAGAGAGGGAATATTTCGGATGCGGAAAATCCGCGGAAAATAATGGAACGCAACTGTTTTGCCTGTCTGTCTCCCTTGCAGATTTAAATGCACGCGGGCGATGTTCTTTTATGAGAGAAATTCCATCACTGATTTATAATAAATTATTAACCTTTAATTAAAGTGTCTTGTTTGGAGGAGGGGACTTTGGCGTTAAAGTTTCAGACATCATTTTATAGAAAAACATTCTTAGGCCTCCCCTACAGAAATTTGCTCACTTCCCCAAGCAAAGAAGGATTAATTTTAACTTTGAAGAATTTAGTCTCCAGAAAATTATCGTTTTCGATAGGGTAGTCTAGACATCAGGAATCCTTGATGACTAAATAAAAGGAGTTGGGATGAGCGTTGGGTAAACACTGCATAGTTTCTACTTGGCTACTGAGCTTGTCTGAAAAAGAGAATATTTATTAGTTATTTTCTCACTCGAGCTATTTAATAAACGCGCCCTGATTATGTTGATATGTGCTCTCTAACTATATTTATATAAATTCTGGAATACAGCTGATTATCATAGTCGAAGTGATTTGTTAATTTATTTATTTCTATTACAGCGAGTGTATACATATAATTTTCCTGGGAATGTAGGCATACATTATTTAAGGTAACCTTCAAGCTAGATTAATAGGTAGGTTAAAAACCATTAATGTCGCGCATTAGTACGTGATAACATTCCAATGGTGGCGTTATTTTAATTGGTTAGTATAGAATAGTATGATGCGTAAGTGTTCGTTTCAAAGAAATACAAAAAGTAGCAGTTTCATGTAATGAAATAGGGTTTTGAGTCGGTAAATTACAATCTGACATTTCGAACTCTTAAACTAAGGAAAACATAGCTTCCGATCGAGGAAATTAAAACAATTTAAATAGAGAAATACCTCCATCATATCTTGGCAAACTTGAAATATTAGCAGAGATAGTCGGGCACTTCTTGTTAAGAAATATAAAAAAATATCATTCATCTATTTTAAAAACACATCAGGATTATCGTTGAATAGACTTATAAAGAAATATATGTGGGACGTCATTGCAATATTTTCTAGTGTTGTTCAGTGTGGTATATTTTTAATTAGATGGTGCGATTTAAAGTAGTGACAGCGGAATGCATGGGATTCAATCGTCAAAATTTTCAACTCCTGCGTTTTCCAATGCATTCGCAAGTCCTTCGAGGAGCGCAGCTGCGACAGCAATGCCGCTAACAGTTTAATCTTCCCGGCGGCTACTCACAAGCTGATGCGTTTATAAACTCTGCCGTTTAAACCCCCATCGGTGGAAATTATATGGTTCCCGTTTCTAAAGTTTCCGCCCACATTTTTGGGGACCCTTTGGGGAATCCGGGCGAATCGTATCCATCCTGGCAATGGCTCCCGGTTCGACAGGTGCGAAAGAATCTCGGAATTTCAAAAATGTCTGTGAACAGGTCCGAAGTGGGAAAGAGAGGGGAGGGGGGTTGGAAGAAGACGTGCGGTCGGTTCGCAATGTAAAGAAGGCAAAAAAAAAATAGGCGCGGTCTGCGAGGGTGGGTGCTGTCGGAGAGGATACCCGCTCTCTGAGGGAGCTCGGCGGAGGAGAGGGAGTGGGGAGAAATATATATACTACATATATAAATAAGCTTTTAACGTCTTTTAAATTGTACCCTCTCTTTCCGGAGATTCGTTTTGAGGACCTTTCACTGAGGATACATTTTTTAAAGTGTTTTTTTGTCCAGAGGGGTGTGTAAGGTACATTTTAAAAATTAGCTCTCTCCTTCACAGAGAAGGGAAAAAAACCTGGTTTTCGACGGAAAAAGAAGAGTAAGGCACTCTTGGGAGGGAGGAGGGCGTGGGATAGACCTGTGTGTGTGTGTGTGTGCGTGCGTGTGTATGTAATGGGTGCGAAGAATGGGAAAAAATAATAACACGGTGGCTGTGAAAGCACGTGCAGGTGAATTATGTGCACGTGAAGCGGATCGGGGTTGGAGAGTGAGCGGACGAGTGAGTGAGTGGGGGAATTGTTTGAACCCCGGTGTTTTCGGGGTGGTTGGGTCTGGGGGGGGGGGGCGTGGACCGAAAGGGGGGGTGGTGGAATAGGTCTGGCGCGGACGGAGAGAGGGTTTTTTGGATTTGCAAAGCGTGCGGCTCTATGGCTTGGATTTCGGGGCGTACGCTAGGGCCACTCTGTGGGGTGGGGGAGTTGACCGGCCCACCAATACACCTGCAATTTCAGGGAGGTCGGTGAAGCTCTGGTTGGGGGGACGGGGACGGAAGGGAAGTGAGGTGCGGGGAGAGAGGGTGGGGGGGGAGGGGTTCATGAAAAACTGACTGCGAGGCCATAACTCAGCGGGTGTTTTGGTGCCTCGTCAATGACCTCCCGTAAGTAACAATCTGGCGATATGGCTTTTGGCGTCCATTACAGGCACTGATGGCCGTAAACCGCCTGAATGGATTTGAGAATGAAAGGTATATATTTTTTTATTTATTTTCGCGAATGAACTAAAGTGATGGATATTTGCTTCAATAAGGTCGCGGCGAGAACCCAATAAATCTTTCCATTATTGAGCTTATCGGGGTTAAAAAAAAATATCATTCGCGCCGGGCCAGAGGCTGTTGATTCAGTCTTCCCTCGTTCTCTGTTGCTCGAATTAATAACTATTGCGTTTCGCTTTCCATTTGTTCTCTCAAATTCGCATTTTGGTATGCAGTCATTAGTATCCACATGCGCAGGTTTGAGTGCTTAATTTTCGAATTTATAAGTCCTTAAAAATTCCGTTTCGCCCTACTGATGATGTTCCACGTTAAATTTTCTTCATCTGATGTAATTAACAGCTTTGGGCGCTGAATTAAAATGTAAAAAGGTTTTTAAAATCTGCATGGAAATAATGGCAGAAAAGGTCATTTTGTAATGAAGACTCATTAGAATAAATTAACGCTCTTAATTGTAATATATTAGCATCTGATAAACAATATTTATTCCCCTGCGATAAATTAATATTCAACTTCAAAATTATTTATTGGAACGTGCATGTATGAAAAAGTGGTTGTTAAATGTGACTTGATACTCTAAACCTGAATTGAATATTTTTGGATACATTGCAAATACTTAGCCGATATACTCGTAATATGATATGGATTTACTATTTTTTCGCAGCCCTACTCGCTTCTGTTTACATCAAAGTTTGAAATTTACATCTTTTCGCCTAGTAACCATTGAAAAATCAGCGTAAATTTAAAACCATTAATTCGTGAAATGATAGAATATTAGCTCAGATAATAAAAATATAATCACTTGATCATATTTTGCAACCATAGTCAGCAAGAGAACTGTTGCATTCGGCCTGTTATACACGTCCTATTCATTTGACGATGCCTTAGATTATACCCTACATCTTATGAACCTATTAATTATGTGTAACTTATAAGTGATTGGCACTTTCAAATGGGGATTTAACTTTGACGTGACATAACCATTCGACACACACCCCTTCCTCATACGTACTATGGCTGAACCTGATACTCTTCCTTCCATTTCATTCTAACCCTTGAAGAAATTATGGAATTATTGTACGTATTTCACCCGGTTTATTTTCACTGAGTGCAATAGCACCTATTATTTATCGAGTATTATTTATCCATTATTTCCGCACCATTAGCTATAATGTTTCAGAGAAGAAATAAAATAATGTTGAGAGGAGATTAAAGACAACCTAAATACAGATCACAAGACTTCAGGTTCGAAATATTGGTCAAAAGGGCAGGTGCAAATTAGGATTTAGGATTAACATGAATGAAGGAAAAATTACTCTGCAAAAACGTGGAATTGTGAAAAATTAGCCCCATTTTAATGCTCCACCATTTATTGTGAGATAATAACCGGTTACTCCATGACAACAACGTCATTCTCAAGAGATTTCGACAGTAGATTACGTTTGACCTTGCAAGAGAGTCACTCTCAGTAATATATAAGATAAATTCATTTGATTTAAGATTCGAGAAATAGGATCGGAACATATTACAATCATTATTTCCAAATGCTGATTCAAACCAAAAAGTTTAAAATTGGTTTTTAGTATTGCGTTAATAACCAAAAATTATATTATTAAGGTGGTAATTAATGAAGGGTGGCACAGAATTTCACACTCTTCCATTCTATATCTACATCAATACCCTGCGAGCCACCAAAAAGGTGTGTGGCGGGGGGTGCAGCACCAGGAGGAAAGGGTAAGGGATGAGGGGGTTAGGGTTTTTCAAATGGATGGGGAAAGGTTGGGGGAACCTGAAAAACCTGCCATTGATTATCGTCGCCGAGTGGATTCGAAGAGGATATCGGTAAAGACTGGAATTGATATAATTTTTGTATGAAACACTGCTATTAACATTGAGAAAATATAAAAATCAATTCACAAGTCCATTCAGATATTGGTTTCCAATTTTATTAAGAGTCAATCATAATATAAAGTGTATTCTGCATTGAATTACAATCTCATACATTGATGTGTCACATGTTGAGTAAAATAGGCGACTCCTCGGAAAAACCTGTATTGTGCCACCGTAGTGATATGAGGTGTATTTAGAAGTAGACTTAAGGCATTCTTCTACTTGAAATGCACATCCATCAGCGATCTCGTTTACACAGTCCAGTGGTAGGAGGATTCGATGGAAGAAGTGCAAAGAGGAGGAATTAGCCCTTCCCATCAGTAGAATAAATCGTTTAAGGCGTTCAGGCTCTGCCAGTTGTTTCAATCTTTGTCTTGACTCCTCTCGTGGGAAGAGTAACCATTAGGAATATTCGCGCAGGTGAGGTAAGGATGAAGTTATTCCTCCTCCACTTCTCAACCCGTTTGAACAGAAACGTTTCCTGGTTGAGAAGAGGTTGTTGGGAGCTGGAAATGGAGGGAGTTGCGGTGAGAATTAAGAAAAAAATAGGGAAGCTCTTGAGGGGAGCGTCTTAACAGCCCCTGAGGCTTTTCTCTCTTGCTCTTACGCATATGAGAGAGCGGGGGAGACCTTCCTTTCTCATGCCAAGATATCCAGAAATCCTCTCCTCTCTCCTAGCCACTCCCCTCCACTTCCTCAAGGTTTGTACACGAGGTCCAACGCCCTTCCTGGCTCCCCAGCTTTGGCCCTAGACGCCAACACCCCTTTCAAACTATCCGTACTCGTATTCTAAGCCCTCGGTACCCTGGCGACTCCACCGCCTCACTCCCTATGCCAACGCCAGACGCCCGCGACCCTAATCGCCCTCGGGCGCTCATCGTGAGCCAACCTCAGGTTTGTTTCTTCTCCTTGACATCCCCGTTTTCTCACTCATAATGACTCCATGGCCCTTTTCTATCCAGGACTGGGGTTACCGCAAGTTTATCCCGCTTATTCTCCTCCAAGGAAACCGTAGATCTCCTGCGAAGGCTTACTTTTCTCCTAAGTTTGGGTCAGTACGGTGTGTGCATTGGTCTCATTTGGTTCTGATCTAAGAGCGACATGAGCTCTCTCCAGATCTAATTGCTATACTCTCAAGCTACTTCTTTAGAGACCGCAGCTACTACTCTGTTCTGCGTGTCACGTATAGCCATATAGCTTTTATCTCTCATTTTTATTTTCCCTAGGTGCCAGAATTAGGTCCTTGAAAATGAGGCGATGAGCTGGAACTGACCGGCTACTAAATTTGGTGCAGGGCATTGTAAACTTTTATTTTTGGAAGCATGTCCATATTCAAAGAAACTAATCTTCGGGTTGACCTTTGAATTTAAGCAACATTTAAATTTGATGTTACACACAGGGTATACAATAATCTTCTAACAGGTACCCTATCGGGGGACTATGGGTTACCACACGCTTGTATATACGAGTATGCGTAGATACCAATGTCTGGAAATTAAGTTAAGTAATTTAACAGCATGAGAAAGTTCATTAACTCTGGCAAAGAGAGAGGAGTTCAGCCCTAAATTTTATGGGGTGGGCTCTTTCTAAACACATCTGTTAACATATTGTCCCAGCTTTTCATCTTTTTCTAGACTCTATCGCTATAAATTATTCGCTACACAAAAGACTAACGTGTCGACATAAACCTAGGATTGGAAGGACATGTACGGTTTTGGTGACAGTAAGTTAGCAGACTGAATTTATCAAAGGTATGGAAGTATTCCTTCTGGATTATAATATCTACCGGCGTAACGGGCTTAATAGAAACGACGCCACAGTTTGTATAGGAGTGACATCTCAACTAAGCCACTTCACTGCATTATTCAGCATTAGTTTATACGTATATATCGTTCCAAGTGTTTAGTCCCATAAAAGGAAGGCAGAAATGAAATGAAATACACATTTTTTCGTACTAAAAACCACGCATTTCGAGCGTAGATGCTTTTAATCAGCTGAGTACAGCGACATCTGCAAAATTACCCGTATGCAACGCAAAGTCATTCGGCGGGAGGTGATAGGGGCACCAGCCATGCACGCTCACTATTAGTTCTCTCATTCATTTGAATATATATTAGCTCATATATACAAAAACATTCGTACATATATACACATACATGCTTATACCTGCCACATGAATGTCAATACCCATCATACAATCATTAACTGAATCATTTGATTTAATCTTTCAGTTAGTATGTTCATGTGCTTGGGTTTGGTTTTGTTATGATAGCATATCGCGCGACGGGAGAACGGATGTCGGGAACGGCGCCTATCTCTCTTATTTTATCCAAGTGGTGGAATTTACCATTGACATTTGGTACCATGTTATCTTCACTGTGTCCTTACTAAAAGTCTAAGTTCTGCCTGCTCTCTTCGGGAATCAAGGGGATCTCAACCAAAGCCATCCCGAATATCCGTCACAGTTTTTCTCTTCCCGCAGAATTTTTTAATAAATCGAGCGGTTTTACTCTGAACCTCACCAATTCCTGAGGAAACCTTTTCTTCCTTGGATCTCAAATACTTTCCGCATGTTCCAAATTTGGTCTACCTAAATCAAAGTGAACTAACACACCTTTTCGTCACATTTTCCCTCAACTTGCCGAAGAAACCTAGCTCCTTTATGTCTGACCCACTTGTGTTTACCCCATGAAAAATTTTGCATTCAGTGTAATTCTAAATATTTCACCTGTTTTGAGTTGTTTAATTCGGTTTCATCCACGTATTTTATGACTTACGTCTTGATTTCCTTTCCTTTAATTCAGAACTTCAGTGTTTTATAAGTAAAATTTCTGATTTTGAATTCTTTCCCCCATTCAAAGCAATATCTTGTCTAAGTCGCTATGGGGTAGACTGGTGTCCTTATTTCTCTGTAAATCACTGTAGTGTCTTCAAATAACCTAAAATTGCTGCTAATGTGGAAATTTGGCTCCTTAATGTATATCAAGAACAGTGGGAGTCCTGTAATACTTCCATGTGGCACACTCCTTTGTACAAAGGCTTGCAAATACTCAGCTCAGAAAACAATGCTCCAATAGCTGGTAACATTGCACCCCCTGCTACACGCCTTTGTGGAAGCTGAAGTTGAATGGAGCTGTAGATGTAGATCTATGACTTTCTTATGAGCCTCAATTTGCTTACGGGTAACTTCTTACACTGTTACTGGAAAATTAGACCCACACTTCACATTTCACCCTCTCGCCCCCGATGTATATCAGCCTCATTCGATGGGGCGCCGCTACTTGACTCATGATGACAAGGTCATGCCATGACAAATCGGCAACAGACATCGTCACCTCGCTTCGTGATTCTGGTCGTGAATACTTCCCAGCCAGTGATATTATGTCTGGGATGTTAATTCTTGATCTCTCAGTTTGGAATTGAATTGGATTCCACGTGTATAAAGGAGGCAAGCGGTCAGGAGCCGTAAACTTATCAATCTAACTTGTGTCAACTAATGTAGACCCTCCTTCTCTTGGTGATTCTCCATTCTTAAAGACATGCGGGTATTGGAGACGGAAACTGAAGGTGATGTCATCGAAACTAATCTTATAACCAATCAGATATGCTTCCACGTCCTTGTCTTGCGATAATATATAAATTCAACACGATGAAAGTTGAAAAAAATGAAATTCAGCTCATTAATGAAGAAACATTTAATGAAATAATTGCTAATAATGAACCAATAGTAGCAATTTTACACTAGATATTTATTTCATCTACGACCCGTTTCGATGTGCTGCATCATCTTCAGGGGTACTATCAATGTACTACTTCATCTTGAAGATCGGTCGTGGATTAAATAAATATCAAGGGAAAAAGCACTACTGTTAGTTCATTATTATGTTCGAATTCTCTCACATCACGCCTGAAACTACGCAATTTGAAATAAATGTAGAGTACGAGTATGTTATCGAGCTTCAGACTGCTCAACAAATTTCTTGTATCTTAAGGAGAAAGGAGAAGGAATTTAAGAGAGTTTGAGGAGACATGTGGAAATATTTGCAAATCAGTTAAATTTAGATTCAAATCAGTTAAATGTACTTGAACTGATTTGAAACTACACTATTGACGACTCAAGAGAAAAGGGCACCAGTGAAAGCAATTATACAGCGTTATAAATGATAGGAACCGTGCGTTTCGTGGCATGCATAGCCAGAAGAAAGCCGCCGCTGTGGGTGTAGTTTTGCAATGTTGCTGTTTTTGCATGTGGTATTGTTTCTATTTACGGGTGGTGACCTATCACCCCCCCCCCCCCGCCACACGCCCTTGCGGCGGCTTGCGGGGTATTATGCAAATGTAGATGAAGAAAGAGACGAGTCAGATTGGCCAAATACACATTCAAACACGAAAACTCGCCATGAGGCGAACAAATATTCATTCACATGGCTATAAATGTAAGGAAAATTCCATTTATCTTTTGTTGGGTGAAACAGCTCACTAATGCCATCTCCTAGCCAAAAAATAGGGGCACTTGCTTGTTTAAAGCCCCTGCAGATTTCAGTATAAATTACGTTTCCTGATAGCTAGGACGTGCCTGCTTTTACCGAGTGTCTGTTTTCGCCGGCGAACGTGGCCTGGTCCGCCGGTATTTGGAGAGCAACACTGCCGGACTCCCTCGAAGATCGAGGTTCCGATCGTGTTTTTTTTCGAGCGGCTGTCGACCACCCTAGCTTTTCTTGAAGCTTGAGTTTTGACTCTTGTCTCTTTTCCGCCGGGAAGGCCTTGCTTCGTTTTTTTTACTGGTTTAAGAAGGACCTTATCATATGGTGTTTATCTTAGACTCCTTTTGTTCTGCTGCAGCGGGGTCCTTGTAGCGGGGACGGAGTGTACACGAGTGTTTTTTTCTCTTTGGAGTGCTCGTTCTTTAGGTTCGCTTTCCATCTTCACATAAGCGTGCTGAATTAGATTTCTTTAAATGGCCGTGCGCCGTTTGAACACGCTCGCCTTGCAAGTTTTCGAGAAGGCGAAGACCACAAACCCGTTGGAGGTCCACCTCTACACATAGGAGTCGCTGGGCCTCACACCCGCAGAGATGGTGGCGATCCAATTTGATGTAAACTCCATTTGATAGGTCATCGTCCTTCTCCATTGAGAATAGCCAAGTTGTCAACGACCTTCCGGTGCTCCTCTAAAGCTGTACCGCATCGAACTATCACCCCTGATTTTTCCCGACCGCACCCCTTCGGCAGATAACCCAGGCCCCCCGAGGTCACCTCCTGCCCCTTGACGGCCACCATGAGTGCTTTCTCGAAGAAGGTTCCCCGTGAAACGCTGCCAAATTACCTGCTATTCGTGGATACCACGGCTCTCTCTTCCTATGCGGGCGAGGTCGGGGGAGGGATGCGGCCACATGCCGCGCCCTCGCTCGTCGAGCCGCGACTGGAGCGACGTCAGCCAAGACCGGAACTCTGGTAAGTGATGTCCGGTACCCACCCGATGCCGGACACACATCTTCGAGGTTGAAGAGTTTTTTCTTGCAGAATGACCATACTATCATCGGGCTTTTCAACTCTATCATCCGTAATTTCTTACGTCACATAATGTTCCATTGCTAATTAAACCTTCCTCCTATTACGTGTAGACCTTTCCTTCTTTTCAATATTTCCAAAATATTAATGATCACATATACGGGTATGCGTCTGTATATAAGCTCGTCTCTTTCTTCTGGTATTCACAGGTAGAAGAAAGAGACTAGCCTTATTGAGCATCGGCCCGGCAAGTCGAAAGTTCCGATGTTCAAGTCTTGGTCAAAGAAATATTTATGCGCTTGTGATCTGCTCAATTCCGCCTTCCCAACGTCTCCCTTGTCCGTCCTTTACATGTGCTCTTATCCCTTTTCTTTTTATCTACTTACATTAGAATGGATAGGTGACTTCCACATTTTTCGGGCTGCGTCCGCGTATGTCGTTTAAATTCACAACAGTTTCGCCAGCTATCCTGCTGGCGTCCTCAGGTCAAGGATGGAGAGAAGCTCGTTGTCCCGTCTTATATAGGAAAAATCCGGCGCCAATACCGGGAAATTTCTTCGGCCAATCAGGGGACGTCCTCATATTTGCGAGGAATAATTCTTTTCCACGCACTGTGGAGTGGATATCTATCCTCTCTGTTAAAGTTTTCTGGCCTTTTAACGATTTCAATGGCCTCTCTAATTATCCTCGGGAAGTATTTCTCTTCTTTCGCTATTATTTTAGCGTCGTCGAACAGAATAGAGTGTCCGGGTTCACTCCAGGCGTGCTCAGCGATGGCCGATGCTCTAAACTGTTTGGTCTTGGTTGCTTTCTGATGTTCACTCATGCGTGTTTTCAGCGCTCTGCAAGTTTCACCGATGTACCATTTGCCGCAAGAGCATGGCACTTGGTACACGCCTTCTGATAGTGACGGTGAAATTTCATCCTTGAGTCCGGGTAGGGTGTCAGCTATCTTGGTGACGCAGTTGAATCTGGTAACCACATCATGCTTCCTTAAAGCCCTCGCGATTCTTTCCGAAGATCCTGGGATGAAGGGGATGGTGACGTAAGCCTTCGGTTGTGGTCTGGAGTCTTCCTCCCTGTCAGGAACAGCGGTGGTTTGTCTCTTCTTTTCTTCCTTCTTGGCCTTTTTTGGATCATATGAGCGCTGTAGCCATTCCTTTGCAGGGCAGTTGTCAAGTGTTTCCTCTCGTTGGCAATAGAATCGGAGTCACATATTTTATATGCTCGGTTGACAAGTGTGTCTACCAGTGAGGTCTTCTGACTGAGATGGTGGTGCGATGCAGCATTAAGGTAGCGGTCGGTGTGAGTGGGCTTCCTGTATACTCTGTGTCCAAGCCTCCCATTCCCTTTATTTCTCTTCACCATGACGTCCAAGAATGGCAGTTGATGATCCTTTTCCACCTCTATAGTGAAGTGGATGGCTTGATGCTGTGAGTTCAGATATTTCAGGAACTTTTTTATTCTCCCTCGCCGTGTGACCAAATGACAAAAGTGTCGTCGACATATCTTAGCCACAGTGAGGGCCGCTTGTCGCAGGACTCCAGTGCTTTCTTTTCGAAGCTCTCCATGTAGAGGCTGGCCACAACCGGGGAGAGGGGTGAGCCCATCGCAGCTCCTTCCGTCTGCTCGTAATGGTCACCATTCCATAGGAAGAAGGAATTGCGGAGGCAATGCTCCACCAATCCCGGAAAGTCCTTACGGATGGTGAGTTCCTTGATGATATTCAGCGATTTCTTGATAGGGACGTTGGTGAAGAGCGATTCAACGTCGAAGCTGACCATTAGATCGTTGTCGTGGATGGTGATGTTTCTTATTACGTCAATGAAATGCGTCGAGTTTTTTTACGAAGCTGGGTGTCTGTCCGACGTGGTCCTGCAGAGACTGCGGCAAGTACTTGGCGAGTCGGTAAGTTGGAGCCTCAATCTGGCTCACAATCGGTCGGAGAGGTACATCCTTCTTGTGAATTTTGGGCAGGCCGTACAGTCTCGGTGGTTTCGGTGCAGTCGGAAGCAGGCGTTGTTGCTCTTCTTTTGGAATACGCGATCGTTTTATGATAGTCCTTGTGCTTCTCTCTGTCTTAGCCGTCGGATCGCTTTTCAATTTCCTCTAAGTCGGATGTTGAGGATGAGCGATATTTTCTCTTCGTAATGTTCTCTTCCGAACGAACATTAGAATGAATATTTGTACGCCTTGTATCGGGATTTCGCACTTGAATGTGTATTTGGCTAATGTGGCTCGTCTCCTTTTTCTACCGTTGACTGCGAGAATGCGTGCCACAAAACGCACGGTTTCTATCCTGTATGACGTTGCATAATTGCTTTTCTACTCTCCTTTCCTCTTGTGTGTCGTCTATTTCTCCTTTGTAGGGTGAAACAGCTCTCTAACGCTAACCCTTGGCCAAAGCATCGGAGTACATTGTTGCATAAACCTCCTGGCAGATTTCAATGTACGTTACGTTTCCTCGGCAGCTCAAGTGGCTAGAGCATCGACCCAGCAAGTTGAAATATCAGGTGTTCAAATCCCGGTCAAAGATAAATTTTTACGCTTGTGATCTGCTCGATTCCGCTTACCTCACCTTTATGGTCGTCCTTTGTATGTATTCCTATCACTTTTCCTTATATCTATTTCCAGCCGAATGGATATTTGTTCGCCGTAGGATTTCGTGTTGAAATATACACTATATATATGTTTGTATATATATATATATATATATATATATATATATATAAACACAGATTTAGATTTTTAGAATATAGAAACACAAAGAAAGGACACTCACAATTTGTTATTTGACGTTTCGACAGCACGGCTGTCGTCGTCGGCTGACATTTCGACAGCCGTGCTGTCGAAACGTCAAATAACAAATTGTGAGTGTCCTTTCTTTGTGTTTCTATATTCTAAAAATCTAAACCTGTGTTTTTACATATTTGTGCGTCGCCGAAGAGCGTTCCATTTCGAAGATATTACATATATATATATATATATATATATATATATATATATATATATATATATATATATATATATATAAATATATATATATATATATGTATGCTTTCGTAGAGGTAATACGGAAGTGCCGAAGAATAGTACAATACACAGAACACAATATGGAAACACAAAAAAAAAAATATATATATATATATATATATATGTGGGTCGCGGTAGTCCAGGGGGTAGAGCGTTGGACTACTGACCGGAGGGTCCCGGGTTCGATTCCCGGGTAAGGCACTCTGGGCACCTGCAGCTCCACCCAAGCTATGTGATTTTTCGGGTACCACAAATATATAAAAACACAGATGTAGATTTTTAAACCATAGAAACACAAAGAACACAAAAACACACTCACATATGTTGTTTTGACGTTTCGACGGCTCGGCCGTCGTCATCAGAATCGTCATGATCATGCAAATGGACATGCACAGATATAAGGAAATGGAATAAGAACGAATAAACTACAAACAGGATAAATGGGAAGGTGGAAGCATGCAGATCACTAGCGCGAAAACGTTTCCTTGACTGGGACCACGGATCTGCGGATTGCCGTGCTGGTTATCATAAGTGTGGGTGTATTTATGTAATATATTATATATAAATGAGATCGGTTGAGAACAGAAGGAATCTTTGAAGACAATGAGATACCAGAACGATTTTAGAATTTCTTAAACCTTACAATGGCGATAAAACCTTTGATCAGTCTAACGAAAACTCCATCTTTGATAGCAGAGAGTAATAGGAGAAAAATATTTGGAATACATAAGGATATAAAACTTCAAAATTTATAATATTCCAAGAATGATATTGTCCGAAAATTTCTGTCAATCTCTGTAATTTAACTGAAGGAGGTTGCCACTCGCATTGCAGTACCCTCTGTCTCCTTGTACTGAGCCATAGTTTTCAAAGGACATACCAAGATACTGTAATAAAGAAAAATTCTTCCTACGCATAAGATTATAATATTGTAGTTATATCCTCTGCTTTATCCTTAGGCGCAATGAATGGCATCGCACCATTCATACACTCGATGTAGATACCGATTTAAATGAAACTTATTTCCCTTTCCTCCTCTTATTCTACTCAGGCTCCTCCTCGTTCCCAACCCCCTGCCCCTCTACCCCTCGCCACGTAATTCCAAACCCCCACCCCACTCCTCGCCCTCTCCCCGCAACACCAACATCCCCCCCGGTTGTTCAGACCCACGCTCTCTTGCACACCCTTCCTTTTTATTTCTCATCCAAATTCCTTTTCCGTTTTTCCAGCTCTAGTCTCATTTCCCCACCTTTATTCACCCCTCGAGTAATTTACCTCTCCCCCAACCATCGCGCCCTTCCTCCCCTTCTAGTATCTTCCCTTCAAAATCCCCAACTCACTCCTCCTCCCCTTCCCCGCATCCCCCCTCCCCCACCGTGCTCCGTTTCCTAACTGCATCAGGCTTTTTTAATCACCCTGGAAGCAAGTCTTTGTTATCTTATTTTTTTACCACCCCTACGCTCCTTCCCTTTTTTTACGTCCTCTCACGACTTCCCCCTCCCCATTCTCCTCTCCACCTCCACCCCTCCCTCCTTCCTTCCTTCCTCTCTCCTTTAATTTCCTTCGTCGGAGCCGATAACTACTTTTTCTCTCTTCCTCCACGCGACTGCGTTTTTTTCTCCACATCCGCGTCTCCTCTCTCGCTTTTTCGTTCGTCATTTTTTCCCCTCTGCCCTCCCCCTCCCATTTTCTCAAACCCCCTCCTCCTTCCACGTCTTTGTCAAAGGATTCCCGGTGGTTTTTGCGTCCGTCCCTTTTGTTTGTTGTTTTCATTACCTGTGCGTATTTCTCGCTCGTTGCTACATTCTTCCTCCCTCCTTTACCTCCCATTCCCGCCCCGGCCCCCTCCACCCCCCCTCCCCCGTTGCCATTTTTGCATTATCTCCCCCGTTCATCGGAGTGTTTCCTTTTTACCTGTGCTGTGAGAGGAGAGACGCTTTTCGCGTGCAATTTTCTGTTTACGCCCGTGAAGCCCCAGTTCGTATGTATATGTATATATATATATTTTTTTTATCACTTTTGTTTTTAACGCATTCGCGTTCGTGGCGGGTGAGCGTATGGGTGAGCGAGCCTTTCATTACTTGTATTCTTTTGTTGCGTGAGCGAATGAATGAACGAATGCCGGATTTTGTTTACGATCCAAAGGAGTTTTTCTCCAAAAAATATTTTCACGGACAATGCTTCGTTTCCTCCCGCCAATTTTCCTCTGGATGTGTAAAAAACCATGGATCGCAGCTCGATGAACGTAGAAAGAAGCTCCACGAATTACATCAGTCCAATGGAACATGATAGGAAGTAGACGTATATACTCTTCTAATGATATCATGCGTGTATCCTCGATTTTTCGGGGGTTAAAGAATAGCATTCCTTGATATTCATGAGTCAGCTTGGCATTCAGTGTGCGATATGAGTGGTGAGTGGTTTGGAAGTCTTTCTCTTAGCGGCAAGTTCGAGTAATGAGTTGAATGGGAGACGTGAGTCAAGAGCCAGAGTTTTAATGGTTGACTTTCGTTGCTGCATACGTGAGATGTGTTCGTTGGAGGTTATTTTGCAGAAAACTTAATCATATATAATGTAACTAATGCATGTCCAGGGATCGCATGACTGATTTTGTAATGAAATATATCCATAACTTGAAATATTTATGCCTTTCACGTAAATGGCAATTGACCGAATGATTAACCAGTTTAGTTATGCTTGATTGGTCTATCCCAGTCGAATTTGCGATTTTCCCTTTGACATATTTGACTCGAGACATTCATTTACAAAGAAAACTAACGAAGGGACCGAAATAAATTCCATTCCTCCACTTATTTCCCGTTTTATTTGTCGTTTTCCTGATATTTGAATATTCCATGCATTTACATTTTCCATTTCCCTTAGCTTTTGAAATTTTTCATAAAACTGGCCATCTTAAGTCTATATTTATTTAGTGTGTAAAGGTTCCCAGGAAAATTATCTGACCCTCTCCGAATTTCATACTCAATTCCTTCAGAACCCCTTTTCTAAGTATATTATAAAGTGATTTTTGTTAATGATGCAAACAATTCACAAAAAATCCATCAGTTGCGAGATACCCTCTAGGAAAGAGCGTTTGGCTGAGGGGATTCCCAAGTTCTTCTCCAATTGTGGGTGATGCCCCAGTTAAAACGCTAGGTTTATGGTTTTTCTAGGTGAACTTCATCCTCGCTTAAAACAGTCTTAGGGTTGGTTGTTGCCCTTTACTCAAAAAAATCCGTGAAATCAAATACAAAGGTACTAATTCAAATATGTGCACTTACATTTAACTTGCTCAGGCTGTGAACAACATCTTAGTCATTTTCGAAATCTGGTGAGGCGCCAACCAAAGTAATTTCTAGGGTATCCTTTCTCACGACTCTCTGGAATAGTGAGCGCCATTGTCCTTGGAGACTGAGCCTCTGGCATGGAAAAAACGCCGGGGTTTTCTCTGACCTCCCTCCACCTGAAAATTCTTCCGGGGCTCCCGGCCTCCGTAGGCTCCCTTATCGCTTTTCATCTTACCTCTCTCACTTCCTTACGTCCTTCCCTCACCCCGCTTCCCCCTAGCGTTCACCTTCGACCCTTCCGCACTCCTCCACGGCAGCCTTGCTTTCTTCCTCGCATCTGCATACGAACTATTCTTTCTCCATCAAATTCCTACTCCCCACCGCTCCTAAATGTGCCCTCTTCCCCGCCGGACTTTCCCTCCTCCGCTCCCTGCAATCGTCTGCCGACGTAAAGGCATCTCGGCCACTAATTCCAACCCCCATCTCCCACTCCCCACCCCCTTCATCCCCTGCAGCCCCCCTGGCGTTTGTGGGGATACAATCGCGACGGGGGCCGATGTCCAGTTTCCCTCTCCCGCTCGTTATTCGCCTACGTCCGAATTTAGACCCTTGGCAACTTCTTTTCTCCGCTCCCACCACCCGCTTTCACCAACCACACATCTTTCCCACGTCTACTTCTCCTTCCATTACCTCGAGCAATTTGTCCATTTCTTGTTTCTTTATCACGCCATTGTATTCACATTTTTTCGGTCAAGTTGGTTTTTTACGGAGCAGGAGGCTTTTGCTAGAAAGACTTTTGAGATTTAAAAAAAAGATAGAAATTGGCTCAAAGCATAAAATTCCAATTTTATCTAATGTGATCTATTTGATAACGAGAAAAGTAATCAAAGCTAGCACCATGGAGCGTAAATCTTATTAAAAAGAAAGGATAACTACGTTATCCTGAAATTAAATAGACTTTTCATATAACGAGGAATTTATAATGCCCTATACTGTCGGGAACTGGGAACAATATTTGTTTTCCGGATTATTAAGATACATTTAATGACAGATATATCGCAACAAATCAGTTGCAACACTATAAAATTTTCGTGTGAATTGTGGCCTCAAAGCATTTTCTGTCATTGGCATACGGGTGTGATTGTCGGGGGCGTAATTTAGAGTAGGTCTAGGAAAAAATAACAATTTGTTTTATTTAATATAACTCAAAGTATGGATCAAGAGACAAAACTTTGGAAGAGATAATCTCTTTTTACCACTTGCGAAAAACGTGCGATTAACTTGCCTCTAAAAAATAGGAATTTGCTAAGGGGCCATACCATCGAACTAATTGATTCGGAAATTGCCCGAGTTCTTTGAAAGAGGTCGGTGTTTTAGGAATTTCTAAAGAAATATGACCTTAGTGAGCAACCCGAAAGGTGTTTTTAAAGGGGAGGATAGAGTTTGCTCATCGGTGCCTGAAATTCCCACATGAGGTTTGGGGGGAGCAGATCTTTACCCTGAGCCGCTTATGGTTTCCCACGAACTTCTTTTGGCCGAAAAGTCACAGTTCTGGTGAAGCTTAGGGTGTCCAGAGGTGTCATATGGAATCGAACGAGGATACTCTGGTCAGTAGCCAATGAAGTAACATGTCCCCTTCTTAAACAATATACTCTGATAATTTGGAAATCTCAACAACAATACTGGTATAGTCAAAAGGTTCTCTCATGATTGGTTTATTTGATTTGATGGATTGAAGATTACACCAGTGCTGCATTAGCGTTAATCATAAACTATAATGATTTTGTTCAGAGTGCGCCATTTGCCTTGATTAACCAAAAGAGATAAACTGATATTATTATTGACGTAGGCGTGATTTGCTCGATTTATGTTATGATCCGAAGGAACAATTAGTATCTCATGCATTATAAGTTTGAGTCTTATTTTTCCACTGCATCTTTTCTCAAAATAATTTAGAGGGCATTCCGCACGTGGTTGCGCGAATGAGATTTGATGTCTCTCTCTATTTTAGCCCTTATTCTCGAGGAAATAATTCAGTGGAAATTATATCGAAAGTTTGTTCTTAAAGTTATGGGTAGAACAAGATATATTTGACACTCAACCATAGCGAGGTTTATATGACTCGAGAGTTGATAAATAATAAAAAATTAACCCTTAAATTTTTGAGCAACGAAATTTTCGTCATAAAGTTGTCAGAACTTTTTATGTTCAGTTACGAATTATAACGGGAAAAAAATAAAGATTACGTGTATCGTGACTGAACTTTTCTTCAGAAATTTTGGCAGCATTCAAACTGAATGGATAGTTGGTACGATTATATCTTCACTTGATTGTACCGACTTCAACTTCAACCATAAAAAAATAACTTACCATTTGACAGCACCCAACTGTTGTAATTCTCGAAGACACGCAGTAATGAACTAACTAGGCGACCGTCTTTACAGTAAGTAAAAATTAACGTTTCATTTGGATTTATGATACCGAAATTTTCGATATAGCATACGTATCTAAACCTAATCATTGACCCACAAAGAAGCTCTATTGATCGAAGGCTGAATTGCATATCGAAAGAAAGGAATGCTTTATCCATCCGTGGCTATTTTTCATGGCGGTGATGGGAATTTTTATTCTGAGGCGAAGCCCCTGTACAGCACCACAACGCTCCAGCGAAGCCTTGGGGTGAAGCAGAAGAGGCAGGGGGGAGGGGCGAGCCCCGAAGGTGAATCCTTTTGGCGGGGGTGTCATTATTTCGGCCAAAGTCCTCTTTCCTCCCGTCTTTTCCCAGCCCCTCCCCACATCATCTCATCTCGCCCGATCGCTGCTGCGGCAGTGGGCGGCTGGTTTGCTCCGTTCCCGTGGGCGTCGGCGTGGTGGCTGCCTAGCCGATGGCCGTCTTCTCCTTTATGTCCACTGCCTCGCCCTCCCTTCCGGCCAAATTTTCACCGTTTTCATCTGTTCGAAGCATATTTGCCGTGCGGGGAATAACTTGGGAGGAGTAATCTTCATTCCTCCAACCTGTTTTATCATCAGTTTTCTTTAATGTTTTCGCTTTGCCAAGGCTCCGTTTTATTTTTCTTGCGGGCGCCGTTAATCACGTGGGAATGTGCGTTCGATGTTTTCGCTCGGGGAAGTTTTATGATTAATATTTAAAAGTTTTGCAAGTGCTCCCGGTCTAACTTAAGGAAGTACTATCAAATATGCGGATAATACCGGCGTAGAATCAGGAATGTCCGCAGATAGGCAGAGAATGGATACTTGCTTATATCTATTTTATGCGCGATTAAAATAATTTTCGATAAAAAGCCACGTACACCTAGAAAAATATCTTTTTTGGAGCTGACTTATTTAATGAAGAACACAATATATTTTTCCACTGTTTTTAAGAACTTCCGCAAATTGAGCCAGAAACCATCGAATGCAGCTGACTTATATTCATTTAGTGCAGGAATATCAATTATAACCTAAAGTACTTCCCAGCATTTCGTGAAAATCCACCACCATATCTTGAAAACTAAGATGTTGAATTGATTCATAATTATAAATTCATAAATATTACCTTAATTATTAAAATTAATTCATAATTATTACCTTATTTGGAGATTAATAATGCCTCTTTGGTATGTTTTTACGAAATCAAACCGTATCATAGTTCAGTTTTGATCCAGCAGGAAATATATATATATTCATAGGCGTCTGAGGGAAATTTCTCTCTAATATTTGGTCTATGTACTCCAATGCTCGTTTCATAATTCCATTAAATAGCCTTCAATTATGTTTTGGGTGGTTTTTAGATGGATCTGCTGACGAAGACTTGGGCTTAGCATGACTACATTATCCATCATAGACATCTGCCCTCTGTAATAAAATAAGTTAAAATTGCACGTATACAAAGTTGTGCAAATTATCTCTGATGTCACGTGAAATTTATGTTAGGTTAAAGTGTTGTTTTATGAACAAGCTGTTCTCGTTTAAAGATACCTTGTCATTTCCCGTCCGTAACGGTTTTCCTAACATTTTCTATCGGTATTAATCCTTTTTCCAAAATGAAAAAGTATTTAAATTTCTTCGAAAAATAAGATTTTCAATTTCTGAGTTGATAATTTTCCTTCTGCTGTAAATAATTATACTAATGTCGTTTTTGGTGAAACTGCGGCACATGAACATACTTAATTCAATCAAAAAAAGGTTACCGAGTGTCTAACGAGAGAGGACTGTCCAAGTTATTCCTGGATTCGTTAATCCTTCTTAGCACTTTTACTCGAGACCTCTCTGGTTCTCGTTCGGAATTTATTCTTAATTCTATATGTATCAGGAAATTTCTATTAAACCATAGAAAATTCTGTATGGGTACTATATATAACGGTATATGACATTAAAGTATACGGTATATGACTCCCCCCGCCACACGCCCTTGCGGCGGCTTGCGGGGTATTATGTAGATGTATTATGTAGATGTAAAGATTTTCACTGGTTCAAAGAACAGCGGAAGATGCCGCGACCGTAACTTTTAACGGAGTCATTCGCTAATATGCATTAAAATGCAGACTTTTTGCATTTTAAGATTTTCACTGGCTTATTATTGTTTGTGGCTCTGATTCCACTGCAGAGAGGAATTTTCATTCGCCATAAATTACGCACACGCGATTGTGATGATACTTACAGTGCATATAGGTACATACCTAGTATGCCACTAAATTAAATATCTAAGAATTGTCATGGAATGCATCACGGAAAGATAGAAGATTATATTTATATGCTTTATAGTGTTTCCTATCGAAAAATCACACGTGTGTTGGGTACAGGGTGTACACGTAAGTTGATATCTCATGAGTTCTCGGTAGTCCTGAAATTCAATTCGAAAGTGTACTAAAATATCTGTGGCGTGCTAGATTAGTTGGCAACTTTCGGTTACTAACCGGAGATTCCTATGCTCAATTTACGGAAAGATAATCTTGATACCCACAGCTACCCAAGCAAAGTGATTTGGGTAACAGAACTAGTGGGAAACCGCAGGTGGCCCGGGGAAAAAGAACAGGCTCCCTGCTATGAACGTGCGAATTTTACACACCGCCAGCTTAGCACCAGGTTGAGGGTATCACATCCACGAAAGCAACCTTTGGAACAAATATTTGGTGTTTAGTATTTTATTTAATCTTCAAGGACTTTTTTAAACTCCCAAGTTATTTCTTAAATTTCGGAATGGAATTTTAAAATTAGGTAGATCTCACACCTACTCGGATTGAATCGTTGCTCCTTTTCGATTTCATTTTATTTTCCGAGACATATGTTCTTATCCTTTCTATCCTTTATCTTAAACAGTGCTATCGTCACCTAACATTACTTTTCTTCCTTAATTTGAATTATATTTGCTCTGCGGGAATTTTACAAGAGACTTATCTGTCATGCTTGATGCTGATAAGCCGGCATTATAAAAATGTTCCTTTTGTGTTGCGATCTCATGGACTGTTTATTACGGCTTTCACCTCAACCTCCACCCCCTTTTTACGATATTTAAATGATAAGTGCTGACATGGGTCAAATTCAAGGCGTGACCGTATTGTCTCAAATTAATCTGAAATGTTGAAGCCCATTTCTTTTTCATTCTTCTCATCTCTTCATGAATCTCTTATGCTATCATGTTCTTTTTAGTTTTTCTTACTTGTTTCCAGTTTCTTCTAATTTTAACCTGCTTTTTTGATGATTTATTTCCTTTTTACGTCCCCTTGTGACAATCCTCCGCACTTACATTCTGCCGTTCGATTTCAATGTACAGCAGAACACTAAGATATTACTTCGCTCTTCTAAATTGGTATTCTTTTTCATAAAATCAACGCTCACGGAAAATTTCGCGAAGATAAATAGCTGAAATAAAATGTTATGCCCCATGCATTCAATTTTCGGACAAGCACCGGATGATTTCACAGATATTCGTCGCAGCCATAATTTCGAATTCAGCTGCGTGTCATGCATGTTCTATGCGCAACTCCAACTCCATCCTCTTTGTTGGTCTGCGACTTCACTGTGAAATTTATAGCAAAAAATTGGTTGCAACTAATGCTGTTAAATACACCCTATTGCACCCCAATATCATGATGACTCAAATCCAACTGGTAGATGAAGCTCACACAAATGTCCCAGCATACGTTAGGATTATCGCGTAATCCTATATCCTTCTGCATAATTAGGCGTTCGAAACACTGTTCTTGCCACTGACAATCCCTCGCAAATGTATGTCGATATTTGGGTCACTTGCTCGTGAACATTGTTTTTATGTGCTTCCACTAATTTCTCAATTTATTTAATCCATTAATATGTTATAATAATTTATTCCCACTCTTTTCTTAGGTTCGAATTCTATTTAAGAAAATAATATCAAATATCTAATCCTGCTTCGATTGGAATTGAAAAATGGGTAAATAATTTATTTTATTTCTATCGTTAAATATTAATATAATGAGATATATTATATATATATATATATATATCTTTGTATAATAATAATAATATAGTGGTGTGAAACATTTTTCTAGGCCTCGAGTAATACTTTCTTACCCTTCGCAAAGATCATTAATTTCCACATGAAACATCTATCATCCTATATCCGTGCTCCTAGTTCGCCAAAGCATACTGACTACTTAAGTGAATGCCCTCTTCCATTTAGTGGTGGAATCAATCACATTTGAGTCCGCTTGCTACAGTTGGATAGCTAACGATGGGTTTATTGTGGTGCATCACAAAGCCAATGCTTAGCAAGAATCTATGAATATCCTCAAAGACAAATATTGGGAGGCTTGTAGACACAAGCTTGTTTCGATTTCTTTCAAGGAACTAAATAGATCGTGTTTGTCCAATCTAACGGTCTTTTCTAAGGGTTTATATCGTGGCGTCTCTAACAAGAGTAAAATCATATGGTTGTTTTCTTTTATTCTTTTGAGATTTATGGCTCTTCAGACCAGCGAGAGAGCCAACTGGTGGGTAGAGCATATAGAGCAGGCTTGCGACCAGAGGGTCTCGACTTTCAATCAGAGGTGATGATGCTTTGGGGCGCCTCCGTCTAAAATTTAAGCTGGGTGATTATGCGGATACCAGGACCTCGTGAAAAGCCTCAGGGTGGGGCTAAAGAAGAACCTTGGACCCCTTATCTTGAAAGCATTAATTTTTTCGTCCCAAAGGGCCTACTTCAAGTCTGGGGTTACTTCAAGGGGCAAGAATAGTTTGGGGATTTTTGGTCACTGACCGTTAGAATCGAGCAAGATTCACATTGCCTTTTGACACCCAAAGCCTCACTCAAGCTGGTGATTTGTGTGATAAATATGTCATGGCTTCCGACTGTGATGGTCGGGGTTCAAATCTTGGCGTTGGTCAAATTTCCAGGGGCATCCCAAGTAATACATGGGTGCAATGCGTCGAGCATTTCGATTGGTGTACGCATTCCTTTGGATGTGATGTGAAGCCGCGGACTACTTGGCGTCTCCTTTATTAAGTGTAGGCTAATGGCGACGTTGGATTTCTTACCAACCTTTCCTCGCTCCAAACCTCCGCCAAATCATCAACCTATCTCTAATGGTGCAAATGGCCTAAGCTCTCCCCTAATTACTACCACTACTTATGCCGAACGTGGTGAATGACATCAGTCTAGCCGTTAGTTGATTTTCGGAATATTTCGCTTGGTGTATATCATGCGATTGGAGTAGCTAAAGTGTGACGAAATTGACACTCGCGTTGACCGTCATTCTTCGAGGGTGGACTCGGCGTAAGCCTATCGCGCCTCCGCTTGGTCGGCATTGTTTCTCTGTCTTCTCTCGCCTCCCCCTCCTCTCACCCGCACCCTTATCAACTTCCCTTTTCATACCTTTCCACCCTTCCCCCTCCCCCCGCAATCCCTTTCCTATATCTCCTCTCCGCCTCCGTCCCCTGCCCCCGCGCAGGCACAGACGAGAGTTGCCCTTATCTCATTCTGGGGGCGGTGTTTGGGTGTGTGTGTGTGTGTGGGAGGGGGTGGCTGTGGGTGGTGCCGCAGAGAGAGAGTGGAGTTGGTATGGGGGGGGCGGTCGGGGAGAGGGCGGAGGGGTTGCACCGTGTGACCGCTCTCCGAGCCCACCTTATCTCCCCGCAGCATCATTAAGGGTTCCTCGAATGCTTTTCGTTGCCCTGAGAGCTCTGCCCTCTCTCTCCGCCGGAGAGATTGATGTTGGAAGGCTTCCCCTGAGACAGAGAGAGGGAGGGGGGTGCCGGGGTGGATCCTGGGGGGGCACCGAGGGGAGGGAGGTGGGGCTCCGTGGCGGTTTGGTGCGAGGAGCGGGGGGGGGGCTAGTTTGAAGGAAGGGTGGCAAATGGAAAGAGAGTATAAAAGGTTTTGATAATGAATGGGATTGTGCCACTGTGACGTCATCAAGATGGGAGATGATACAGTCCCCCTTTTTACCACCCCCCCTCTCTCTCCCTTTCCCTCGAACACCAGAGAACGCCCTTTCGCCCTCCCGCTTTTTTTCTCTCTCACTCTCCTTGATTTGCAGTTTCGTCAGCTCTCCTCGGCGTGGCGAAGCGGGGAGGAATTATATCGGTGCTGAGCATAAGCTACACGCTGGCGATTCAGGGGTACAAGTGTTGAGTGGGTGTTGTTGTCGTTGTGCAACTTCCTTCACGCCCTTCGCCCCTGTCCATCTTCCGCCTCTCTCTCTCTCTCCATCTCTCCGTCTCTCTCATGAGGGTGTCTCGCGATGGCGTAACGGGTTTCTGTTTTTCCAAAAGTTTTCTTTAAATTGGAGAGAATTCCGAGGGCACCCGTACCCTAACAGGATTATAATGTACCACAGTGTGTGTGCACTCCGTTTGGTTGTGACTGCCGCGCATGTGCGGTCGAAGAGAAACTTGCGTTAGCCAATTGTGGACATTAAAAACAATAATATGCCGATGCGAAGACAATTGGGAATCCTTTCACAAGCATCCAAAGATAAGGTAATCGTCAATTTTTCATGCTAGTTATTATTCGTTGAATGTACACATGTACTGCTAATATAATTATTCGGAAAGGCAAGACGAAGAAAACTAGGTTTTACAACAGTGTGCGAAATTTTTTCTGGATGAGGTTTTCGTAAAGTTCAAAGAATTTTCATTTTTTTGAAAGTACAATCCTAGTTGGAAGAAGAGCACGTTTTTCAAAGTTTCTTCGTTTGCAATTAAATAACTACTTTCTTTATATTGAAATAGTTTTAGGGAACATGAATTAGTATCTCTAAGTTTCTGGTGTCGGAAATTATGTATCAGTAGCTTCGCAATGAAGCTTGTCCAATCTTGCTCATAAATTTTTGTTTATGATGCTATGCTAGCACCTTGAAAATGAAATTCACTGTTACGTCAGATATGCTAGCTTTTCTCCGGCGGGGTACTAAAAATTAGAATCATATGAAATACTGCTACGGGCTACTAAATATACGAAAGTGAAAGAGTTCCAAAATGGAATATCGTAAACAATGCTATTTGGAAAAATTATATGCTCTCTCTCAGAGTCTGTAACATGGCATGGTAGCGCTTACTGATTCGAATGATAACTAAAGGATCCCGGGTTTTAATCCAAGGTGAGGTTTTTGAACTGCTCCAGTTAAAATGTTTGTTGTGTGATTTCTATATCCGTCTATAATTGTCATCTTGCAAGCCACCATTTGGGGGTGTGGCAGAGGATGTTATGCCACAATCTATTAGAAATAAGTATAAGTGGCGAGTGATGGTATTCTGTATCATTTTAAGTTCATCGAAGTTAAAACTTTCCTACGTGAAGTTTTTATTTAATCGGAAGTTTACTTCTGGGCACAAGTTTGTGAGGGAGGAAGTATTCCTCATGCCTATCCTTTCAATTTTGTGGATTAAAGAATTCATTGGGAAACTAAACCGTAAAACAGGGGAAAGAACTCTCCACCCTGAGTGCAGGAATTTAATCTGTAATAGGGTTATATTAGTTTTTGGATGATCTCTGCCGTAGCCTCTAAAATATAAACCGCTGATTGATTGTTTTCCGATTCGTAGAATCATGCTGAATATTTTTAAACATTTCTGTTCTTCGATTTTT
Source organism: Hetaerina americana (assembly GCF_022747635.1). Lineage (NCBI taxonomy): Eukaryota > Metazoa > Arthropoda > Insecta > Odonata > Calopterygidae > Hetaerina > Hetaerina americana. The sequence continues at coordinate 27,246,642 of NW_027287538.1, forward strand.
TGTTGAGTCTGATCTTTGTGAAGTGGCGTGCAAGGAAAGGAAAATTCCAGATACTCAAAAAATTATAATTATAGACTCTTTGTGTTTGGTTTTATAGATGGTAGTGAATAGGCTCGAGCATCTAAACTTATCTATATCTACTTTTTCACGGGATTCATTTTATCATCTATCCCGAGCGGGCAGAGTTTTTTATTCTGGTTAAAGACTTCATTTTTGACGCTAAGCGCTGCATGTAGGCCTGGGGGAAATGAAATTGGTGCTTTCGAAGTAGAGAATGCTTAACATTTGATCGGACGAGTTTTATCTGGTATTATTTCGTGACGCACCTCGGTAGTCGTTTTAAATATTCCACTGGATAGATGCAACAGATTCAGGAGAGATTCAGTGGATATTCGTCATTATGAGAAAACAATTGCACTTTTCCACAGGTTTATTGGCTACATCAAAGCCTTTCGGTTCATAGAACTATCTGCAGGTAAAAGTATTGTACCTGAAGATGGTTCTGTGAACCGAAACGCGATGTACGTTACCAATAAACTTGTGTAAAAGTGCAAATTTATTCCCCTGGACTATCTGTTTTCAAAAACAATGACATTATTAAACCCATCTTATCTGGCATAGGTTTTAGAGAATAATATTGACGCACCGTTCGAAGAATGGGTTCCTTTCCCAAATAAATAACACGTAGTGACCGGTAAATTTGTAGGGGGAATACCTAAACTCAATCATTTGGTTCTATGATTGAACTTGTGAAATTATGGAAATCGATTTTTACAGTACTTAAAGTACCTACTGAATATAGATAAAATATCCAGTCTTCATCCAACCCTGTGTTTTACAATGCCTTTGAGAAATGTATTGGTCATACGAGTGAAATGCTTTCCGGTATTTTCCAGAACAATTAAAGCGTTATAAAAAACAATCAAACATTTATAATAAAGTAATCAATGGCTAAATGCGCACTCAAATGCTTCATTTCTTTCTAATGTATTTCGAAAAATATTTTCAGTTTTTAAAACAAATGTTCGTAAATTCTGGGCGTAAATGCGTCACGTGACCAAAATAAGGAATGCATAAAAAAATGAATTATTACGATTCATAAATTTGTGGTCAATTAAATTTTAATGATTCCGGATATAGAATTGCTCAAATGACAAATTCAATTATAAGTTTTTTCAATGCCATAATTGTAATAAAAGCAAAGAATAATCGACTTACTCGTAATATCATTAATTTGATTTGACCTTTTAACTCTAAATAAAGTGTAAAATCATTGTTATTATTGGTATGAGACCCAATTTTTCCCGAGTGGAACCTGTATAAATGTGCTCTCGGCTGATTTTGCACGTTTTTCGGTTGCCTCAATGAAATTCTTTCGGTGTACGTGCGGCTAATTCGTTAATCACGTCTTTGTGAAACTCTGAACCAAAAGCAAATTTGCGTATTTGAAATTTTAACGCTATTATGAGTTGATGCATATTCATTCATCTGTGGTCTTATCCGTTTATCGCTTTCCGCGAGAATCGAAAACGACCCCGCTTGTATTTAAAATACTTGCCATTTCAATCGCGAATAATTTCCTGCCACCGTTACTTTGATGTTAATATATTTCGTTCGTATCACGCGACGCGAACGCATTGGCAATGATATTCACACGCATGTGTGCAGTTATGAGGTCTCATACGGCAACCTCACCGCTGCGAATTATATTCTTTTCACCCGAATGCTCTCAGCTGTATAGGATAAGTGACGCAACGTGGTCCAAGCAATCTCCTCCGGACTCGTTAACGATCCCAAAAAAATGAGAGAATTTTCCGAAGCGATGAATACCTCTAGTACTTCATTGCAATCCTCGGAAGAATCCTCAAAGGAGTGACCCTAGGACTTTAAACCTAGGGCGATCCTATTCCAGGTATTGCGGACGAACGGAATTAGACAACGGGGCTGGAATGATTGACTATATCCCTATACGCACCCCCGCCTTCACGGCTGAACTCACGCCTAACGCCTCGAGAGGCCGGATGTTATTTTAATTATCATTGCACAAAACGTTGGCCTCCGGAACGTCCTCGGCGCGTTCACTGAAGCCGGCGCCACTCAAGGGACCATAAAAAAAATTATCGAGCATTTTCCATGCGACAAACCCTTCGCTAACAGTTCTGCTCACCTCTCCCTATGACACTAACTCGGCTTTGATAGCATGTTGACTCCGCTACGCCGATAAAACACGCCGGCCGCCTTTCATTTTTTTTCCCCTTTCCCTTCAACCCCGCCCACGCCTTTTCCAACCCCACTCCCTCCCTCCTCCCGGTCGGCGTAACCGACACGACCCCTCGCGCTCTTTCCACCCTCCCGTCCACCTACCCACCCCAACCCCTTTCCCCGACTAAATATAAGGAGGGCTCTATTGATGACAAGGGCGCGGCAGTGGGCGATAACACGAGACGGGGAATAAAACAAAGGAGTGGGGAAGTTGGGAGGGGGAAGGGGAGAGGGGAGCGGAGGGATCTTTTGTTTTTCTTCTCTTTTTCTCCTCATCCTTCGCCTCCCAATCCTCTCCCTCCCGGAGTCCCAAAACCATCCCCTCGACGCGCTCTCCCCGGAGGAAGAGGGGTTGAAGGAAGGAGGGAGGTTTTTGGCGGAGCGGGGAGGCTCATCTTGAGTGGGTGGCCTCTGACGCCGTGGGCCGAGGGGGAATGGTAATGCAAAAGTGCTGGGAGGGGGCTTTGGAATAAGGGGGGTTTGCACGGAGAATAGGGTGGCTGCAGAGGGGGAGGGAAGTGGAGGAATCGGATGGAAGAAGGCGAAGGAGCAGGGAGGGGTCGGTGGAAGAAGGAGCGGAAAGGGGGTTTGTGGGAGAGTACCAGAAGACGAGGTGGCATGGGGCGGGGGAACGGAGGGGGCTGGACTGCTAGACAAATGACTGTCGTTGCATATGTAAAACGAGGGCCGGAGCCGACCCCCGTCCACCATTTGTCAATGTCTCTGGATGTGGGAGTGAGGGGTGGGGTCTTTTATTTTTTTTGGTTGAAGGAGCCTGTCGTCATGGTTACGGAGGGATGCTGGACCCCCCTTCCCCCAACTCCTCCCCGCTTCACTCCCCTTTATACTTCCTTTTTTTCCCCTCCGGCTGATTTTTTTCTTCTCTCTCTCCTTTCGCCCACCCCGCCCCTGTTCTCTCCTATCCCCACCCCCCTTGTGTGCGTAGGGTGAGCTCGACGGAAGGGGATACGGGAGGATGGGGGTGCTTTAAGCCCCCTTGGGTAAGCGGGGGTAATGGGAGAATGGGCCGATGTGGAAGGGGGGTGGGGCCAGGACTCTCTCTCTCTCGCTGATCGCGCGTCAACTGTTTTGCGTTGGAGGGAGGAGCGGAGAGATGATCGGGCGGCCGTGGCGTGAGATAAGGCCTCGCTTCCCTGACTCCGGGCTGTTCATCAAATGTCGATTTCAGGACACTCGGGAAGGATCCTTCGGAAAATTTCGGTGGATTTGCGTTTCTCTGGTTTTTTTATACATACACGTATATGTATGCGCGGCTCGGGGAGAAATCAGGGTTGGGCGGGAAAGAAATGGCGAACTGTGTGCTGGGATTGCCTGGAGAGCTCTCTGCCTCGGCGATTCGTGATATCCTTGAAGAGAGAGCATTAAAAAAATAAAATAGATGGAAAAACACTCCCCTTCGTCTATTGTACGAGTATTAACGGAGAATTCATCCTACGCCTGCTTACTTATTGGGACTTCTAACTTGGTTAAATTTCTGATAACGTTTCAGATTCTTGTGGTGTAGATCCTCGGTGGCAGTTATTGGATATTATTTATTGGCAAACTAGCCAAGTTCATTTTTTACTTCAATAAAGATCAACGTAAAATGAATTTAGGTTCTCTACAGGAGGTCATTTTTGTGAAGTTTACTTATACTGGCTGCTGACTGCGGCTTTCGTCACGTCTTAAGCACACAAGTTTCCTCGATTTCCGACTTTTTTTTTACTGGAAGCACTTCGCACTGAAAGCAAAAGCATCGTATGAATGTCCAGACTGAATTTCATGGTGCAATGGAATACCATACTATTTATTGGAAGGGAATATTTCATTAATTTGGAAAGAAATAAAAATGCCATGCCCAAATATTTAACTATTGATGCATAAACACGACACCAATTTTGACATAGTAACGACGTCATGGTAACAAGTGGTATACATTTATATGCATTGCGATGTTTTTACTTAGTATTTTTATTTCTTTGCACACTGAGATTAAATTTTACAAAACTATGTCTCCTACTTCCAACTTTAATTGTTCTTAGTAATTATTTATAATAATACAGATATTAATAATAAAATTAAACAATTTTAAATTTTCGTGGACTAATAAAATTAGTGGATATTCTGGTATTTGAATGGCTGCTTGCTGTAGTTTGGGGTGTCAGGTTGTCTTTTATTAGGAGAGGCGAAGAAATGCAGCGGCGCTCGATCAGTGGCCATCCGAAATCGACCAAAAAAGCCAATGAAAGGTTAACTATCAATTAAGAATAAAATTATAAATATTTAGACATGTTTACTGTGCATCATCAATACTGATTCAAGCTAATTTTTATAATTTTTTCAAACATTTTTCAATAACTATATTATTATTTACATGTTAGTATTGCAATAGTTAACAAATAAATCAATGGGAATTTTTTCGGTCGTCATTAATAAATGACCCCTCACGAATAGGCAAATACAGTAAATCAGAAATATTTCACATGTTTGCACGCAATGTGATTAAGAAATATTTCTGCCAAAAATGTACAAATTGCTAACGCTCATGTTAGTAAAATACACGAGTTAAAAATTTCGGGATCTCTAGCGTACTACAAACTTACTCGAAAATTAAACTGTTCTTTGATTGATAGATAATTATATTTATTATTTTATTTCGGCAGTTTTAAGGCGTAATAAATCAATTTAGATGTTTGCCGGAAAGAAAAGCTTTGACCAATGTCGATAAGGGTTCTGACGAATGTGATTCCAGTGACCAAGACTGCAATGGTGCAGCCCGTAGACAGCGAATTAGAGGACGCTCATGGTGAAGAATGTCCTAATATTATAATACGTCTTACTTGTTTAAGACTTAACTGAGACGTCTATCTACCAGAATTATTGGTGAATTCTTCTTATGGTGGAGGATATAATGAGTGCATGTGCACAATTTTTTTTACATTTTCTTCTACATGCAACTATAATATTTGTGGTATGGCAATATGGAGAAAATTGGATTTTACCCAATCGGTGTAATACCTATTGAAGTTGTTTAGCAATATTAAATAGGTGAAGGTATAGGAATGTGTGAATCAAACCGTGCCATATTTAAGTCATGCTGAAATTGGAATTTAAAGATTCATCGAGGAACTATGCAGGCCCTAAGTTTAATCTTACTTTATTACATACAGTGTTTGCCAGAGACTCAAGCCTCTACTGGTCTGACATGACAATGGCGCGTAACCGATGGAGACATTTTTATTATTTTTGTTGAGATTATGAAGATTTTCCTGTCTTGAAGACCAGTATGGGCGGACGAGGTCAACCAGTGGTTAGGGCGTTGGGTTACTGACATTGGGAGTCCGTCTTCGACTCCTGTGCACCCTCAGTTTCACCAAGTATAATTTTCGGGCACCAAGTTTTCCTGGGAAGCCATAAGCGGAAATGGCCCCCTGCTCTGATGTATGAATTCACGCGGTACTAGGTGACCTCTACCCTTACCCTCACCAATCTTCACCAGCCTTCGGATGCTTTGGTTGATGATGGACAAAGATATTCCATAATTATCTGAGTATTATCAATTACTTAAATTTTTTTAGTTCCTATATTGAGCAAATAAGGGGTATACGGTATAAATATAAATAAATAAATATATATAAACATGAATATCTTGTATAATATAGAAATGTTTGTTTTCCAGCATTAATAAAAATTTCAATATTTTTAAAGGTGGTAAAGGTTTTAAAGATAATTTCATGTAATGAAATATTCTTGATAAATTGCAGTGAGGATGTAGGAGTTCAGGCAAATTCTGTTTTACTACTAAAATAAAATAGAAATGGCATTATTTCGTTAAATTTGTTCGAAAAAACGCTAAATATCTGTGTTATATGTTCATGTATGTTATGGTCTTGCGGGGTATTATGTAGATGTAGATGTAAAGAACGAAAAAGCCAGCTGTTTCCCCATTGATTTTTAAATAATTTTGAATCACAATTTCTTTTTCCATGCTGCAGCATTACTTGCCCATTCGACTCACTATCCGAATTTTACATCAGTTTCAAGTCATCTGGCAAAGTCAATTACTTTATTTATTAGCGTGTGGCATAATTATATATGCGTGTGTAGATTTGAAGTGTTTTATTGATGCAGAAAAAAGCTGGTAAAACCCGCTTTTAAAACTTAAAAGAAAAAAAATGAAAGTGGAGAGTGATATTTATAATAATATGCCTAATTTTCATTCAATAATATTAACTGCAGTCGAAAATCATAGCATAATAAGCTTTGATGAAAAATTGACTAAGGTGTCACTACGATCTTTTTTTAATGAAAATGAATTCAATGATACCGGATGAAGTAACGGATGAAATAAAAAACATACCCATTTAGATTTATGTCTTTGATTGCTATATTTGAGTGCTGCGTTTGGAGAGGCTATTAGTGCGACTGAGGACTTTATATCAGTGTATACCGAAACTATAATTATGAAACTCGTAATTTTTCCAAATGCTACAATATCTCTTGGTATGGATAAAATATATAACTGTACGTAACTTCTCTCTAAAGAAACACCATGTTTTGGATCGGGTCGGAAACTTGGTCTGGCCCGTGGTTCAATTTCCGGTTCATGAGCTTTTTTCATCCTGGAATCCTTTTCCTTCCGCCTTCCTCAATAACCTCGGGTTTGTCTTTTTATGTGCTCCATATCCATTTACTTACCCTATATCCTAAAGTCATAATTTTTTTTCTAAGATAAAGCTGTTTTTTGGTCTATCTCAAATTTTTACGATGGACATCTACATCTACGTGATATCCTATGAGTAACTACATTTGCAGAGGTAGAAAGCAAACTAGGCATGCATACACTATCCGCTCTGCACACTACAAAATGGCAATTTTATGACAGGTTTTTTGATAAAGGTTTATATAATCAATTTCTATAACCGTTCTATAACCGAACAACTAAACATTATTAACCTATTTCTGTAGGAATCATTAATTCAATATCCATCCCGTGACCTCCTTCCCTATCTGAAGGATTTCATTCCATTACCTCTTTCGACCTTGATTGGGATCCTAATTATGCCCCCGCCGTAATCCATTATGGCGACTCGCGTTGCGTTATGGAGATTTAGACCAAGATATCCCAAAATATATCGACGTATAGTCTAAATATAATTTTATTTCGCCTCTCCAAAATATTCCCGCGGAGCTTCTACTAAATCAGGATACTAACAAGTAGAAAATGGATGATTATTTCGAGGGAAGAAATTGGAGGTAGGGTTAAGAAGCACGGCCTTATATTGGCGAGGTGATATCCGCATCGCGCGACGAATGTGCTCATCCTCTGTGCTGCTGGAGGAATGACGAAGGTGTGGCATAAGGGCGTTGTTTATGAATCTATCGGGGAAAGTATTTTTGGGGAAGGGCGTGGAGGTAGGGGGGCCAGGGGGGGAGGAAAGGGCTATGCTCGGTAGGCGTCTGGAGTGGGGTGGGTAGGCGAGAGAAGAGTGCTTGGTGGGAGCTGGCTGGGTACATGCGAAGAGGGTAAAGGTTGGATATAGAGACAGATTGATAGGAGTGACACGAGGAGTATCTCTGTATGATGGTAAGTGGTTATGGATGCGGGGTTTTGGGTTGAGTATTCGGGGAATGGGCGTGGCGGGGATGGTGTGTGTGGCGGGGGAGAGGAGGGGGCGCGTGCTGGCTGGTGCGGGGGCGTGGGAGAGGGCTGTCAGTTGGGAGGGGGGTGTCTGGGAAAGCTCCTTCCACTTTCGAGGAGTGTGAGGGATGGAGAGGGGGCGGACAAGGTCGGGGTAGGTTGGAGGGGGAGGGCGGGTGGAGTCTGCGAGAACGGTTGCAGTAAATAAATAAAGCATAGTACAGCACGCCGCCGAAGTGGAGGGTGGGAGAAAGGGTGGAGGGGGTAGAAGGATACATATCCAGAGAGAGGCTTCTTATTCCATCTCCCGAACGCTGCGTTATGAAATAGGAATGAGGAGCGATTTTCTTCATAGATCCACCGGGTGAGACTCATATCCGGGGTCTCCGGGCCTGCGGGGGGAGGGGTACAGCGCCGCCCCATCTCTGGGGTGGGATTGGGGAGGGTGAACGGTGGGGTTGAGATCGGAGGGATGTTGCGATGGCAATTGTGCTAAGTGTGGGTGGGGGGAGGTGGTGTTTGGGCGCGTGACGTCACCAATTATATGGATACCTACACAGATCGCGGGGCTCTTCCAGTTTTCCCCGGATTCTGTTCAAATATTCACGAATATCTCGCTCCTTCTAATAAGATTTTGAAGGCTGTCGTTGAGTTACTGCGTATCCTCGCCAAAAATAATACCCGAATGGGAAGTGACGGGGCTTCGTGCGAAAAAAAATCCTCTCTCCGCCAAACTCAAGTTTGGTGTAGAAATTGGGAAAGGTGGTAGGCTGAATGCGTTATCCGTATTATATGTTATTCCAAATTCCCCGTAGCAAAACAAGAGCGCCTTAATTAATTGGACTTCCTTCCTTATTTTTAGTTCCTCATCAATGCTGTTCATTCAAAATGTCAAGTCAAGCTAACCTCACCTAAGAAGCATGTAGTCTTCGGATACTAATGTGTATTAATTTGAAGGGAAATTCGAAAACCTACGATGGTATTACTATGAAAATGTGTTCGAAAATTTAATTTAATCTCTTCACTCGCACAAGGCGTACATGTCCTCATTCCTTTGTCAGCAAACTGGTCTATTCATATTTAAACCTCATTTTAGTTTATTAGCTGCGCGAATCAATGTTGCATGAGTGCTATCTTAATCGTTACATTTTTAAGGCTGTTGTTCTCAGTGGTAGTAATGCCAACTTCAGCACAAACGTGCATTTTATTCCGAGGACAACAGCCAGTATACTGAATGTAATGGGTCAATGTTCTCGCCTGATAAACCAGAGGCCGTGGGTTCGATGCCAACCAATATTGATTTTCCTCCACCAAGAATTTTGATGCTATATAATTTTCCATGTTATTTTCTCTAGTGAAAGAGTTCAAGTAAATGCCAAGTGGTTTATTACCTAAACGTTAATAAACGTAAATAAATAAATTAGTCACAGTTTTACCACCTCGAGGAAATTAATCTGCATTATATTAAATTTGTGGTGCCAAATGACACCTGTATTGCCATTATTATTATTTCAAGTATAATGATACCGATTGTCATACAAAAACTTACCTTTCTCAACGGCGAAATTGAATGACCTCGTTTGTAACATCAAGAAATGGTGTAATCTAATTTGATGAGGCTTCACTTACCAATTTAAATTTTGAATAATATATTAAGATATTGTGAAAAGACCAAATTAAAAACAGAACAGGCAAATTTTAAGATGTGGTATATTAAAGTAAATTTGAAATATACCATGTATTTATCATCGGTGTATGTTCGAGTTCATTCAGCATGCTGTAATGATTTGCTGATTAAAACCTTTTAGGTACAAGTTGCCTCATGAAGTTACAAGTTACCTCATGAAGTTACAAGTTACCTCGTGAAGTTACGTACAAGTTACCTCCTACGCGCATGTTACCTGCTTTCAATGTGTATAAATAGTTATACTTCTGTTCGCGTAGCTCTCTATGTTTGGTTTTATCTGATATGAACGGCTCGTAATATTTTTATTTGCATATTATTTCTTGCCAAAAATGAAAAATATACGATAATTTTGTGGTGCCTAACGCATTAAAAATAAAAAGGAAAATGCTAAGTGAATTAAAGGTCCGTTGTGCAAGAATTATTTGAAGGCATGAAGAGAAATGACGAGTCGTTGAATGAAGCCATATTGTGGAGCCATAGATGCTTACATACATTAGCACGTGCCTCGGAAACCGTAAGTGTGCCATAGTTCGCAGAAACTGTCCAAAATTTACACTCACAGTGTATAATGCCTATAGTATGCAATTCTAGTGATTTTTTTGAAATTTAATATGATTCTGAATTTTGGTAAGGAATAGAAAATAAAGTATAAGGTAAAGCAATAACCTTCTCATTCTAGTTTCCGCGAGGCATTAAATTTGAGTTACAAACATTTCGATTTTATGAGTTAAGATTCCTCCGCTCCCATTTGGAGCGAGTTATTCCTTTTTCACGTTTTCTGGATGGCAATGAGATTGCGCCGACACGGAGAATAAAAACTTCCAAAGCGAATATCAGCCGGCCCAACCGTGCGGCACCAGCCGGCGAGCTCTTTCGAAATGCAACGCAGAACTTCCGGGAACCCCTTTAAAAGAAAAAAAAGGGGAAAAGAATCCATTCAATATACGTTTTGAAAATTATGTGAGAATAGGGCGGGGAGACTTTTTGACAAAAGTTCGAGATTAGGGCGGGCAGAGGACAAAAGAGGAAACCCGAGGGAGAAGGGCAAGTAAAGTAAAAGGAGAAGGAGAGAATGGTGAACGAGAGGAAATGTGAAGGAAGGGAAAGAATCATTTTAATGTGATAGGAAAATGTTAGGAAGTTAGGAACTTTCATATCGAAACGATGATGCTAAACATGATAAAGATATGTGGTCAATTATACGCTCGTCTTATCATTTAGGGCAACTATTTGCATGCTACTCTTTCGAGAAAACCCCAGATAATGCTCTAGTTATATTTTGGGCCTTTATGAATAAGCACAGGACTCTGACTCGTCAACACTAATTGCACAAGGAGGCCACTCAAATTGGAGGCAAGAGTAAAAGAATGTTTGTCGTTGGAGAAAGTGTAGATTTAGACATGTGTCTACGTTACAATATCGATTATTTTGCCGTCTGATAATGATAATATTTACCCAATGAAAATGCCGTATAATATTTTTCGTTGTAGGTAAAAATTATAGTCATTATGTTAGTTTAAATTAATTCATCAATAAATAGTTATTTATTTATTTTTTTATAAAACTTAATTAAAGGTTAAGAGTTAATCTCTAATTAAAGTTATAGGACAACGCTTTAACTTCGTCTGCGCCCTAACTTTGTAATGCAAGCACACACGAAGAATAATTTGTTCCAGAGTATTTGAACAAATCATTATGAATGATATTTCAACAGTTCTATGTATGAATCGGGTTTAACATGAAGGTTTTATTAAAACTTTCGATGTTCATACAGCGGGAAAAGGTAAAACTGTGTTGTTTCGAAGATCGGAGCATTTTTGAAGGCTTACTTATTTATAGATAACTCAGACAGAATAAAATATTAACATTGTACCTTTACCAAGAAAACGTACAGATCAGTGAGTATTATATTGAAGAAGGTTTGGGATGACCCATAGGACTTAATTTCCAGCCTTTAGGTATTCTTCAATAATAGGCGTACGTCTTATTTCAAATCACTGCCACCAAACCCAACGATGAGATTCTCAACCAACCTCCTTTCAAAGAGTACAAATTTCTATTCTCCTACTTCCTTCATTAGTATTATCTTCCAGAACCTCAATTAATTTGCCTAAACCTGCACTAATTACCTTTCCTACTCAACTTCTTTACATTATTCTGTCGAATTTTACAAAATTCTCCTACTTTGGTCAAAGAGCCCTAAAATTAGCGTTATCAGTCTTTTCTTCTAGTTCCTGTAGGACTTAATCCTTGAATTCTTTGTTAACTCTTTTGGCCGACATTTAATTGACTACTGTTCTAAGAGGCCATCGTATCCTTTTGAATGCTCTTTTACCTATTTATGAATATATTATTATGATACTCATTCGTCTTTGTCATTTAGTGTATCAGGTAATTTTTATTAACATGAGATTAACTCGTGAAACTTATGAAAGTACATCAGTCCTTTCTGCACCAATGTCAATGGTAAATCATTGTCTGTGGCCTCTTGCGCCTGCAGAACATTAAATAGAACTCTCAGCCTGATTATGTAAAATGCATAAAGATATAGTTCCTTTCAAATATGTAGCGTTGCCAGCATGTAGATTGATTTTCAGCCAGAGGAACAATAATTTAATGGAAAATTTCACAAATTGCTCTGCAGATGTCTTGATTGTACATTTTCTAACCAGTATTTGCACTGATATTATCTATTACATATTATTTACGTTTAAAAAATATCTCTATAATTTGTTTCTGCTAACCGTTTTAATAGTTACGTATGTAACTCTTGTATTTTTCCTATGGTTAAATTGCGACAAAGGTGTAACTATTGGTGCTGGACATTTCCTATGGGAATTCATTAATTCCCAGAGAGACTATTCCTAATCTTACAGTAAAAGTTTCAATATGTTCCTCAAAGTTATAATTCTCATCGTTATATTTTAAATCCTATTCCTATTTAGTAGGAATTCAAATACCTTGATTTCCGTGTATTTTTTAATCATGTTAAAATTACGCTAAGAAAACTATGAAGCATTAAATTTTAGCCTGAAAATATGTACCAATAAATATACTGTTAATGGCATGTGTTTATCTATTATAACACGTATTAATAAGTTTTCCAGATTCACAAGATCTGGTAACTAAAAATTAGCTAATTCGTGATCATTAGAGGTACAAAATAGCGATGGAAACAGCCATACCGACTCATTAGTTAAATCCGAGTGACATTAAGATTGTTTGCCGCCAAATGTTCGATTAGGTATGGAATATATCGACGACGACAGAATTCTTACTTATCCTTCAAAAATTTATTTCTACCAAATTAGAGTAGAGTTACTTAAGAGTTTGTGAAGACTTTATTGTAATCTCGAAATCAAATCTACTTTTATTTCAAATGGCTGGACGATAGCAAGATTTAAATAAAGCCACAGCTTTGCTGAGAGCGTTTTTTAAATCACAATTTTCATCCAAATACAAAGAAATTAGCCATTTATAAGAAGATTTTGGCTATCATGTAGCCAATGAGAACTATTCAGATGTTTCAGCACTCGTTTCTTTTCAGATTAGGCCGGTCCAAATTTGTTCATGACCATATTTTTAGATTTTTTGCTAGGTTAATATAAGTAAAATCATATCAGTACCAAAGAAATTTTTCAAAATAAACTGGCATCAATTGGCTGACTAAAATCAAGTGAATAATATATATAACGTGAGTAAATATTACTCACGTTATGGTGTGCTGAATGCTATATAATATAGACAACTGACCAATAGATAGCTCCCAAATATTCAGTCATGGAAATTATTCACTATCAATCAGGACGTCGATTCGCAGTTGGAGCGATGCGTTATCATCCTGAAAGAATGGACTGGATTTGAATGAAGAGTCATCCGATCCGAATTCAAGGACATTCTGTCGTTCGCAATGAGGCAGCAAATCTTTAATTTGTCTCCTTAAAATTTAACTCTCCGATGTGTATTTATACGAATTTCACACTCTTTGTCTTATTTTTAAAGTGAGTAAGAGCTTTCATCATCGTATAACCAATTGGAGTTCAAATTAAGCAGAACAGCACTCCTGGAGACACCTTTACTCATGGCTTTCCCTTCACACGTTTCCTATGCCACCGCGGTCGAGTCGGGGATATTCAGCCTAGTCTATTGCGAACGCGGCTGGACTAGGGATGGCTGTGACACCAACGTGTTAGCCGACGGAAAAATTCCTTGCTGGATTTAGAATTTTCGTATTCTTCACATTTGAAGGAAAACTTTGCTGAAGTATTGCCAGCAAAAATATGCAAATGGACATGGTGCCGCACGAAATTATTTTATGCTAAGAAGGCTCATGAAAGTTCACTATTATTTCTAAATATTCTGCAATAGTTTGTAACAATACTCAATGGAGTATACAAGGTTATCAGATCAGATGGATGGGTTTAATGTGTTCACCTTGTTGGCATTTTGCCCCCAAAAGAACAACCGCCTCGCCTTCATAACACAATTCAAATCCCCGGAAAATAGTCACGAAAACCGCTTGCAGTTTTATTTAATATTCTGCTTTTATCAGAGAGAGATATGTTTCGTATCGACACCAACACCATGAGAATTTGAGGAAAAATTCGTCCTTTTTTATCTAAAAAAATGTCATGCTTTCTTCTAGACCTATTTTCGTCACAAAGAGGAGATCCTATGAGGCCTCTCCAACGAGGATGACGATAGAAGAGGACTAGAGCTGAGAGTCTTGGGAGTGCACCATTAGGCTAGAAACGCAAGAGGGTTGAGGGGTTGCAGGCGAGAGAGAGAAAGAGAGGGTTTCTGCAAAGCGGTGGAGGGATCTGAGCGGACGGAGTGGGGTGGGGAAGGGAGGTATGACAAAGTGCGCTGCCAAAACTTCCACTTCCCTTTCTCCATTCCACTTCAGTCCCTCTGGTCGAGATGCGAATGCCAATGGGGGGAGGGGTTGGGGGTGAGCGGAGTTGCAAGAAAGGAGGGGGAGAGGGGCGGGGGCGAAGCTGGGGATAAGAGGGCGGCGGATGGTTGAACGGGTGGCAGGCCAAGTGTAAACTTAAAAGAAAGGGGGGAGGGGAGGAAGTTGGGGAGGGGAGGACAAGGGGAAGGGGTGGGAAACAAAAGAGGATTACTTGGCGAGGAGATATCTTAAAATGGCGTCCCATTCCGAGGTTTTCACGTTAATTTAACATCTCCCTTTTCCATCCCTTAGAAACGTTTTAGACTGGGCGAAATGTTTTGATATTTTTACCGGTCCTTAAAATTTTGGATATTGATAGATTAGCGTCAAATTAGATTGAGTTTATCGGTGCCGATTAGTCCTCTATACTAAACGATATACCAGTGAGTGGATCTCCGGATGAAGATGGAGAATTTGTCATGCACTTTTATCTGGTGAATATTTCAAAATGCGACAGTCTAAAAGTTAATGTTTTTATTGATGTGAGTAGCTTGATCACAGGATAGAAACAGTTACGAGGAAATGGTGGACCGAAAAATTTTGTCCGCCGATGAAAATAATTAATTCATGAGCTCTACTGTG
This sequence comes from Hetaerina americana, assembly GCF_022747635.1. NCBI lineage: Eukaryota > Metazoa > Arthropoda > Insecta > Odonata > Calopterygidae > Hetaerina > Hetaerina americana. The sequence goes on from NW_027287538.1 coordinate 27,261,768, forward strand.
CAGTAAAATATGAAGAAATTAGATTCTATTGTGTGCATATATTATTTAAATGCACAGGCAGTCTATGTAATAGGGTGCCAGGTCATCAACCATAGCCAGTAATCGGCGATTATTGGCCTTATTTTTCATTTATTTTCGGGGAGTCCGAATTATTGTTATTAATTTTTTTATTATAGCTATCATGAATTATTTGCGGGAAATTGGATCGTACAAACCTCTACGGTTAATAGTCCATGTGTCTTGTATTGTATCTGTGATCTCTTATATCCGTATAATGCTAGCTGAAATGCTATATCCGTGTGTCAGTGTTAAACTCTTTATATATTTCTTTTTATATTAGTTTAAGTTTCTCATTTCAACCTTCGTACTTCCATTGGCCCCCAGCCCAGAATATCCAATGGTATATGACGGTATCTCTTGGTTTATAAAGAATCTTCATGTAAAGGGCGCCGCATTCCTTTGATTCCTGTTTAATTCCAGAATAAGGACCCTGTGCATTGACACCCAAATTCTAAACAAGCATTCAATTTAAGGTCTAGACGAAGCAACATAATACCTCTCCTTATATATTTCATTCGAATATTTTGCCAATATTTATTTATAAACCAAAGTGTCTTCAATAAAATTCTCAGATTTTATAATACGATTTTCAAATGCTGGCTTTGCTGTTAGTGTAACTCTGAAGAAGCTTGTTTTATGTCTATCTCATCGATTCTATACATTTTTAAGAAACTATAGATTTATATTCGAATAAATTCATTAATTCGTCTTTTTTTCCTACAAAAAAAACATTCTTATTCGCAAGAGTCTTCTTTTTGCTTCTCTTAGCTTGGTAGACACCGTGTATTTGGCAAAAAAACGATATTTCTGGGTATTTTACAATTGTTGTCAATGATGTAAAAAGGAAGGAGGAGGAGACCGATTCTGCAACATTGTCGGACGCAATGGGCTATTTTCACGAAATGAGAATAAAGACTATTCGTTGTTACGAATGGTTTTCTCTCAACAAATATTTTCTAATTACATTTACTTTGTTGGACGCTTTTTTGAGGTCTAAAGGCATGGAGCCTACTAGTGTTCTTTTCCGCCGGATTTGAAGACCTCGTGGATCACAAGGCAAAGTTTTATATCACAATTGCAGCTCTTTCGGAACCTATATTGATTATTCGTCGAAAATAATGATAACTAAGAAAGTACATGACATTGAAATTTTCTGGTCGATAACTTGGTTTGTGGGGGATGTTAATTTTCGGTCATTATTTCTGAGGTCCTAACCTTCCGAGAATAACCAATCGAGTTTGTTTTCTAGAAAAATTGAAATTTCCGGTGTTCTTCCCAAACTCAAGATGGTAAACCCTCCAATTCAAGGTTTATTAGATCTGTTAGTGCTTTTCTGGGTATTAGGTCTGGTAGTGTTCTTTCACCTACGCTATGAAAATTATTATAGCGTAACTGTAGATACATTGAAATCCGGCAAATGGTGGATCGGTTTTTCGATTATCCTTATCTAAAAATTATTCACAATACCCCTTGTGAAACTCAAAAATACTTGGATTTTGACCTGACCTTCGTATGTTAGTTAGAATGAGGTAAAACAGTGCTGTTTGAATGCAGAGAATATCATTTTCTTGGTTTAATCGTCCCTAACTTTGAGTTTAACATTTTATTTGTTCTTTTCATCATTTCTCTCAACCTCTGATAGAAAACGGGGAATTTTTGGAAGAAATTTTACTGCTGGCGTGTGTAATAGAATAATGGAAAATAGTGAGAGCCCTTCTGTGTGATATAGTCATGGGTCACTCTCTGTCTAGTACGATTTAGTTTGGACAGCAGCCATTTATTTTTAAAATTCGCCCAATTTCGACTCCCGCGGTAATGCGTAATAAAACGATCAACAATTATTTCGCAAATGATATTGGTTATTCAAGTTCAGTTTTTACATTATCTGAGGGTAAAAGCATATTCCTCAGGAAAATTCTGGTACATCTCCGTACTAGAGTTTGAGGGGTGTACTATTTATACCTTTATGAATTATGTCGTTATCACTAGTGGTAGCTACTATGCGTGATTACAAATGTGAATATCTGGAAGTAAAAAAAATATACGTCGTAGCTATAATTTGTTTTATTCAGAAAAAATATTACATGGAAGGATAGTAAGAACGATGCTCATTATGTACGTTTTATATTAGTTTATGGCGTAAAAAAACAAAATATTAATTAAATATTTAGCACTTATTAATAAGACTTCAACCAATTAATGGAGGTACATAATTCTGAGCGAGATTGGTGAAATTAGCCTGCTACAATTGGTAATATTTTAATGGGATTGATTGACGTAATTTATTCAACAGATTAACATGGCCAACAAATTGTACCGACTTATAGTATTTCCACAGGCAATTCAATGCTTTTTCTGATTTTTGCATTGAAAATAAGCATTATGATTTCTTTGACAGTAATGAAAATGATATCCATGACAATTTTGAATTTGTATATTTGTTGAATTAATATCATTTAACATATGATTTTAAATATTTTTTTTGCATTTTTATTTAAATGATTTACAACGAAATTTAATTACCTCCTTTGTCAAGTTCACTATATTGCTAGTTTTCTAAGGTTGAATGTGATTAAGGTAGTGTATTTTGCACTGGTTGAGAGTATTTTAAATTATGGGGATTCGTTGGTCCTACAAAAATTAATATTCTAAAAAATAAACAGCAAAAAATACTAGTAAAAATGTGTGAGATTAGATAAAAAAATGCAAATATTCTAGGTGGAAGAGATACCTTCCAAAAATTGGGAATTCTACCTGCCAACAAGATGCATAGATGTCATTTTCAAAGGAACCTGTTTAAATGAGAAATATTAAGCACCTGATTTACAAAAAAGGAATCGCTATTAAGGGACAATATTAAGTACATAACAAAAAAATATCATGAAAATCAAAGTAGAAGAAAATTCGAGGTTATTGTACCTCTAATTTTTAATGAAATACCGAAGAATTTAGGAATGTTACAAGATCCAGTCCCAGTACCTAGGGAACACGGCTTGGAACAATACTTGAAACCACATATGTATTTTGATAGTTGCTACATTTTATAGCTATCTTTTTTTTATGTGGCACCTGCTGTCAACGCAGAATTGACTGGCTTAGCAGGATCAGAATGGCTATTCAATTTATACTACTATTGTATATGATGAAGATTGCTTGTGTCTTTTGTATTGAAATGTTCTATTGTATGTGATTAATCAAGATTATTCAATGAAGCACAAAAAATAGACTCACAGTAACATTTGGGAGCATTTCGGTAACATCCACGAAATTACTTGTGTCCCTATTGATAATATTATCCGTAGTTATTTATTATAATTACGTTCAACTAAATTCCAAACATTTATGGAATTCAGAAAGTTTAATCAGATTATTTTATTTTTAAAATTCATATAGGATTTTATAAAATACCCAAATAATTTTGCGATAGTATAAGAACATGTCGTGTATGGTCTAGTCGTTGTCCACGCTATTACCTATGATAAACACAGTATGTGTCCGCCCTCCTGGCCCCCCAATTTTCAACCTACCGAAAATAAGACAAACTATTATTCGTTGGGAAAACATAACGGATTATGCGGATGGGAAAGATTTACGGGGATTGCTCTTTGGCTCCACTATGGGTGCTATGGGGCGAATCGTATAGAATTTTCGAGTCGAGTCACGAATTTTAGCGTTCACGTGAACGAGAAGATAAGATCGAGATTGACGCAGGTCTCAGATGAAAAAGCGTTTTTCTTCGATTGGAGGAAATTGAGGAGAAAGGGAGGAAGAGAATGCGAAGGCGTCGGCGAGGGGAAAGCAGAATGGCATATTTGAAAACGGAAGTGGGCCAAATGAAAATGTTAATGCACTTTATCCAAAGCCATTTCTCATCCCTCGAGCCGTGCAAAAGGAACTCTTAAGGAATATTTTCACGTCTTGGGTATCTTTAGATGCGTGAAGGCCAACGATTCTTGTTGGTGAAATTGTCTGCTTCGAAAATAATTCGTCGACGATAAGTTATTTTAGAGCGCGGTTGCTCATATTTCATTAATCTTCCTTGGTGTAAGTTTTAGGAATGTTTCCATTTGTAAATATGCTCTTTTATGTAAGTAAGGGTTCGATTCGAGGTTATCGTACTTTAAAGTAATTGATTATGCAGAATTAACTCTTGATGAGTAGTTCAATTCATTCGGCAATTCCCGCCAACTCAATTAGTTGAGTTCTGTCCGAGGAATTGAAGTCGTCATTAAATAGCGGAAAATGTTTTTCAAAATTTTACTATGAATAATTCTTTAGAAAATTCTGTTTGAATGTCCTTGTGGTGTTTAGAATGTAATGAGAAGTGTTGCTTTCATTTAGCAGTTCTAAATGTTACGCGGGGAAATGTCAGAAAGAAGCACAGCTACGTTAATTTGGGCGGACTCTTGCCGAAATTACATATTTACAGAAGGCATTACAGATATCATATTCTTTCAATGAAAAAAAAACTCGGAGGCATATTTGAAGCTGTGCGGTAGACCACAAACTAATTAAGCAGCCCTTACCTGAAATTAAGATCATCAGCTTTTTTCATCTTTTGTTTCGCACCCAACTCCACAGAATCTTTCATCTTGCGATCTTGTTCGAGATATACTGAGGCTTCCTTCCTCAACCCACCGCTCCAATTCCCCTGCTCCCCCCTCCCCCACCAACCGACGTCCCCATTCGCATCTCTGTCCCCTCACCCCACCCCCCCTCAACCCTTCCCTAAGGCCTTCGCCTAAACCGAGCCCTCTAAATTATGAAAATCCCTTTCCATTCCGAATTCCTTTCAGCCCTTAATTTCCCTGGCGGTCATCCTAATCTCCGGCTCATCAGCGAGATAAGACAGCGGCGCGGGACAAAAGGAGAGAGGAGGAGGTCGACGAGGAAGAAGAGGAGAAGCAATCAGCCATTTTCGTTACCCTTTCAGAGGAGGAGAACATTATCCTCTTTTTTCCCTTCGCTCTTTCATTTTTTTTAATATACATTTTTTCCTCGACGCTCTCGCACAAACGGACGTGCACGGGGTTGCTCACATGTGGAAAAGGGGGCGGGAGAAAAGGGGGGTGGAGGCTGGGAGAGGGGTTGTTGGGCGGGACGGGGAGAGGTCGGGAATAAAACGTGAGGACGGGATGGGTCGAGGAGGAGATGTTTTAATGGCTCTTCGGGGAGCGGAATGAGGGGGGGGGGGTGGTGATGTCCCGTCCGACCCCTGAAAGTGAAGCGCTCATCACAGCGTCGCCAATGGCAAGCGCGGGAAGACTGTCCACCACAAACGCGAGGGAGCAGGCCCCGTGCACCGTCATCACGGAAGCATTTTTGCCACTGTGGGACGTGGTGACGACCGGGGTCGGCGGCGAGGGGGTGGATTGCTCGGGCGACTCCCTCTTTCATTCACTCTCCGTCCCTCTTCCTCCCCGTTCACGCACACCCTGATCCCTCCATTCCCCCCCCTCCTCCTCTCTATCCTTCTCTCGCCCTCTCCACCCCCTCTCCACCTTTCGTTTGACGCAAAGGAGGGAAGGACGGTTTCCCGCATTGTCCGCCGCCCCGGAGCGCCCGGTGGCGCTGCCCTCGTCGTCGTCGGCGTCTCTGGCGTCTGAGACAGCGCCGGAGAGCGCCTAAGTGCGGTGCCGACGGTGTGGTTAATGAGCGTCCGCTATGAGAGGGCGGGGAGTGACCTGGATTGCGGAGGGGGGGGGAGTTGGGCCGGGGGTGACGCGTGGGAGTCTGATGGCGAGAGGGCATTGCCGGGAATGAGAGGGGGGTGAGATAAAAAGGGGGGTAGAAGGGTTGGAGCGTCACGAGTGGTCTCTAACGGAGTGAGACAAAAGGAATTTTTACAAATAATCTCTTCTCTCCATTTGCGCTCCATCTCATTTTCCTACTTGGCTATCTCTCTCGCTCTCCCAAGCCCTCTTCCCTTCCTCTCTCCCTCTCTCTCACTCTTTGGAGATGCGTCCACCATTTAAAGTACTAGCAACTAATCTTGAACCGAAGTTGAAGTTCTATAGTGTTACCGGAATATGATCACTGGGATCACGTTAAATTTCCCCGGTGGTGACGCTAAGGGAATTGCGGGATTGGAGAAGAAGCGGATTTGGGAATGTGTCCAGTCGTAAAAGTGGATAGAAGGTTCGACGTATATGTAAATAGTAAATTTGTGTGAATCGGAAATTTTGTTCAGAATTGTTCTGAATTAATTTTTCGAAAATATTTTCTTGCCCTGATTAAGTGTTCCAGCTTTATTATAATGGATAAATCTCTCGAATCACGTGGAGCTTTTTTTTAAAAAAGGTTTGGATCATTTTGATATGGAATTTGCAATGAAATTTATTTCGCGTAATTAAGTAGAAACTTAATTTCGGATATTAGAACATCTGATCTTTGGTATTTCCGGACAATCTCTGTAATTATTTTCAAAGCAATAAGGCAGCGCCTCTCAATAGTAATCAGAAATCCCCCATGAATCTTAGTAAGTTTTACGTCCGTTGAGTAAAAGTATTTGAAACTCTGGTAAAACTCAACAAAGAACAACTTTATGGAACAAAGTAGCATATCGGAATATATTTTAATGTGGATGGGAATATGACACCGTCTGAATTCCTGCGATAAATTATAAAGATCGAAGGAAAAAATAATTTACATATATCTACATGTAATTAAGATAATAATACTAAGATCAATGATCTGAGGAAAACGCGAGCGCAGTATGTGCGCAGTCATGCTTACACTGGTGTATGTTTATATTCCATGAAAATATCAGTTTTCTTAGCTAGAAATTCACGAAGGCACAGGGCTATTAAATAAAGTTAGAAAGCGTTAATGCCCTGATAAAATCTTTATGGTATACTTTAATATTCAAATATTAACAGAAATAGACGATGAAATATCATGCTAAAGTAAAATACGTTTATTGACTCAGGAAAATAGATGCACTAGTATAAATACATTTTGAATTACATTTAAGGCAGTTTACATTTAGGATTACATTTATATAATGTTCTCAGAACTTCTTCATGGAAAATATCATACATTTTTATTATTTTGAGATTTTTTTATTCAATGACTTCGTGGTTGTTTTGCTAAGCGTTCCATCGACCCAATTTATTTTTTTCTGCGCCCAGTTGGTTTTCACGTAACTGGCAACTGCGTTATATATATATATATATGGTGGGAATGTATCTCACCAGACACCACTTAGGAGTCCTGCCATGCCTCTGCATTACATCCTGGGTATCATCGAATCAATTCTTCTTTCTGGGATCAATTCGTTTTTTGGTTTCTGGAATTTAAATTTCATACGCGAATGAAAGAATTCGAATCCCAGGATTTGGATTCGTTCCCTCGATTGTTTTTTTTTCTCGCGAGCACCTCGACTCTTGGTCTTGCGGAGGGAAGAGCATAGATATGCCGTGGCCCTGCGCGCATACTCTCCCTGGGTGTGATCAGTTCGGGAAAATAATTGAGGGTGCCCCGTTATTTAAGGGAGGGATGGCGGGTGGGTAGGAGGGGTTTGGGTGGGCGGGAGAAAAGGAGGAGGAGTGTGGGGGAGGGAAGGAGTGAGGGGAGTTAGACGGCGATGAGGTCGAATGAGTGGTCGGAGGGGGTGCGGTACGGGAAGGCGTAAGGGTTTTGGGGAGGGGGGAAGGGCGAGGTCGGGGTTCGGCGAGGACGCTCGAAAGAGCAGGGAGGTGTGGTGTGGAATCTGGGGGAGGGGGAGTGTGAGGGGGGAAGGGGGGTGGCGCATACTGGGAGTGAGGGGATAAGGGGGAGAAAATGGACGCTCGGGTCTCTCCCGGACAGTTACAAATGACGCGAATGCAGCGACGGGGGAGTTTTAGGAAAGCTGTGGGGCAAAATGGCAAACAAGAGATTGCACACACAAAGGCATTCGGATCGCGGAGAAAAAGCCAGTCGAGCCCGCTCTCTGGTGTGGAGGGAGTTGGAAAAAGCGGGCGAGGAGGAGATAGGGGAGGATAGAAGATTTTTGGAGGAAGGGGGGTTTTTCGGGATCTCGGGAGGGGTGGTGAATTGCAGATGGGTTTTGCGGTGGGGTTTATGTGTTTTTATTCTTTTGGAGGAGAAATATTGTTTCACTATGGACGCCTGGCATACGCTCTTGTTTCCTCGTACTTCCATTTAGAGCCTTTGAAATGGCATTTGAACTATAGATGTGCTCAATTCTTATATTTATTTTAGAGTAATCCCGAGAAAGAGGGATTTCCAAGTGAGGATTACAAAATTGTCGCACGACAATAAATCGCTTACCTCCGACCAAAATAGAGGAGTTGATTGACTGATTGAATTATTTTATAAACTGAAATAAGCCAAAATTAAAGTAAAATAAAATAAATATTATTGAAATTAAATTAGTGAGCATACAAATCAATCGTCTATTTAATTTTAAAATGATCATTCATCCACGAAAACTCGAGTGAAAGTATGTTTATTTCTCAAAGATAATTTGAATTTATTTGTCATGTTCACACAATAGAATAACTGAGATTTATGACGCAATTATAACTATACTTATTGTGCATAAAGAGTGAATGAGCTATATTCATAAATATAGGACTCCAGTAACCTCTGCTACCGTTGACAGGAAAATATAAGGAGCACCAAAATTCGTTCTGAGTGCGAGAAGAAAATAGTTTCACGTATTCGTACTAACCAAAAATAATTCTAATGCTAATAGTATTATGCGCTCGCCCGGTCAAAATCAGATCATTTGTCTGTTTTTGTACAGCGATACGCATAAAATAAGTCAATGACTTACAAACAAAGAATTATAAAAAATAATAATTAATACCAGAGTAACCGAAAATTTCTCTTTTAACGTAAACTTTTAGCTTTTAACGCGTAGCATTTCCATCACTATCGCCATGAGAGATTTGGATAATTTTAAAGCAGCTGATTAATACTATCTTTTCGAAATTTCCTTGCTGTTTATTTTCATTTGGTAATTAGATATCGTAGTGCGTTTATATTTTATAATTATGTGCATAAAACATTTTAATTTTCTCTTAAAAGCTCAATCATATCCTCCACAATCTGCTTGTAATGCTTCAACCTCACAAGCGTCTCTCGTTGGGAAGAGATATCGATTTTTTTTGTTGTAATTATATGAAAAATTGTATATCAAGGGTGTATTTAGGTTTCTAAATGTTTGCCACTTTTTTTGGATACAGTTTTGTTCTGTACTTTTATTTATAGATATTCGTTTATTAGGTCATAAATTTAACCCCTAAGATTTCAGATCGAAACCACATTTTCGCATGATATAGGTATCCTAATTACTCAACCTAGCCATAGCTAAGTGTGCGGCTACGACGCTGAAGCATCCAAAAAACAAGTACTGTTACACATTTCGCTAATTTATTGGATGCTGTTACTTCAGTTGTGAAGACCATAATTACGACTGACACTCACTAATCATGGTTAATGCGACACAGCCCCTAATGGCGCTGAAAATCATAGCTTTGCACCTAGAACTCATTGTGGCAGCTGCGCTTCCGTTGGGACCATTCACGAGGGGCAGATAATTACGACTGAAGTAGATCAATGACGAGGGTTCCAATTCCGCATGTCTGCACGTGGAACCCCCCCCCCCCACGTGTACGTAAAGTATCTAAATAGTACATTATTGTAAATAGCTTAAAACTAATCTTACTTTGTATTTCTCACAGATGCCGCTATTAGGGGTTAGGTGGTAGAAGAGACTCCAAGGTTTCAATCTCGCCCCAAAATAAAGAACGACTATCTATCTATTCTTGTTGTTTAACGTATTCAAGAAATAGACACGAATACTTCTTGTAAAAACTAAAAACTATTCACTATTATTTCCTCCTCGCATGCAATATTATGCTGTCTAAATACTATTTGGGAATTGATGATAAATGCTCTGATCGAGAGTATTATGTTGACGGAAACCCGGAGCCCAAGAATTTCCAAGGGCGATTTCTCATTTATAAAATATTTTATTAAGAATTTAAAACATTAAGAAAAACAATTTTGCTCGTATGTTGTTACGTAGCTATATGTACAACATTTGAAATGTAGGGAACCGTCCATGAGAGTAGATGAAACGCTTGCGGCAGATGATATAAAATTATTACTATAGAAAAGCAACATTAGAGCTTCCTAGCATAAATGTTATAAACACTGGCGTTGATGTTATTACTGAATAAGATTGCTTTCCAGAAACAATTTTACATGCATAATAAAATATTATTTTCTACGCTGTTTCTTGACATATTGAGATTAAGAAGACAAGTGCTAGAGCGTATGAATAATTATTCCATATCGGGTGAAGAACTGCTTATTTAAAGCTTCACTCTCGCTCAGTCTAGGTTCTCGTGTCAGGCTTCATGCCACGCTTCGTTAGATAGTCGAAAAAATTATGTAACAATGGTGATTGAAACAACTGTGGCGAAAAACTGCTACTTCACTTTTCAAGATGGTGATTTTTAAGGTCATTTTTCAATATTGAGGCCTGTGCCATCGAATGGACGCGCATAAAATCGGCCACGAAAAGCTCTAAAGAAAATTTTCAAACTTGAATAAATCGTAATCGTAATCTCGGCTTACTGTCTAATTCGAATTTGTGTTGGGTTATTGAAGACCTTCGGTGTAAACCGTTCATAATTGCTCTAAAATCGGCGTTTCAGGGCATCTCCCGAGATAAATGAAATTTTAATATAACAATTGAAAAATTTCTAATTTTGGTATCCCTCTACCATTGAAATTGCAATCCCTCTCCATTGGATGATCCTGATGCCATTCTTAGATTTGCAAATATCAGAGATATTAAAAAGAGCAACCATGAAATTAACGAAAGGGCGCCCAAATCATATTTGAATAGTAACTTAGTGCATGGGTAAATTATGAGAATGAATACATTACTCCTTTTATTCAATCTAGTTTTTAAATATCCAGCGAGAAATTGAGAGAGGAAATAAAGACGGGCTAGGTTAATGCGAGGTAAGGAGGACATATAGTAGGGATTATTGGAGCGATAGTACACAGTAATACCTGAATATAGTGGAGGGGCAAAGGTAAATGTGGGGTAGCCATTGTGAAGCATTGGAAACTGGGAAAATGGGTTAATGAACATGGAGGAAATGAATGACAGAATTTGATTAGTCGAAAGAGAAAACCCAGTCAATAATTTAGTTTTTATTTTTGGTATGAATAATTATATTTATGTACTGTACTATTTATTTTAATTATTTTCTGTTGGTCACAGGCAAAGACCCGGTTTAAGAAAAAAACGAGTACACATAAGGACGGAAACACACTGCCGATATTATAGGTTCACACAGAAAGCGAGGGTAATCCAGGTGCACATGCCCACAAGATATCACAGAAGGGAAGAAATAGGTAGTATATATACCATTAAACGAAATGAATGCGAATGTACCTGGAAGAAAACACGCGGTAATGACGGGAGATTTCAATGCAGTGGTAGGCGAAGGCAGTGGAAACTAGAGTAAGATATCAGAGTAGGGTTTAATTAAAAGGAGTGACTGCGGGGGTTTTGCCGGAGAAAAAGTTTAGCTATAACTATCTCCCGGTTGAAACACCACAGTGGATACTTGCACACAATAGTTACACATGGAAAATGTCGGGAGATATAGGAAAATATCAGGCAGACAATATTATGATTACGAATAGATTTACGAATAATGTGATCACTCACGCTCACACAGTATCCCGAGAGCATACGAGGAAATATCACAATTTATTGCACATCAAGTGCAACATTATTTTAAAAAAATGAAGAATAGGGAGCACACAAGAATGGAATTTAAAATACTCAAGTGGAGCAAAATGGAAAGAGTACGAAGAGACAAAGTTCTGAGTGAGATTGAGAGGGCGAGTAAAGTAGGAGGGAGATGGGAATATCTCAAACAAGGAACGAATTAAGCGGTGAGCATTTTTTCAATAGAAACAGTAATAGAAAAAAGGTTTGGAAGTCATGGAAAATAGATAAAATGATTAGGAGCATAGATAAAAGAAGGAAACGGAAGAACTTCCTACAATTGGTGTTTTGGCCCGTCAACCAATGTGGTCCTAAATAGAAGCAGTATATTTAAGGATATTATACAGTGGGGCTCCTTTAGTACCTCGAGTTACATGCTCTCAAGTCTCAAGACGCGTTATTTTGAATTTTCGGGGACGAAGTCTCAAGTCTTGACGGAAGATAAATTTATCTTTCGGTACTGTAAGCTTCAGACCAGGACCTTTCAAATCAATCGGCGTGATTCAACAGTCGTTTTAAAGATTCGCAACATTCACAAGACTTCAGTTACACGACTTGAGACTAAAGATTCATTGTAAAACAGCCTTTGTAGCCCTAGGGGGAATGCGGGCGAGGGATGCCTTAGATGAGCACTCTACTCCCGAGGGTGTCGGCGGTTCCGTGGGCGAGGTGTGTGGTGACGAAGGGTCCTTAAGGGGGCAGCGCGTAGGGGGTCGGCAGCGGATGGCGTGGGAGCGGTGTCCAGGTAGACTGGATGGCTCACGTCTTGTGGGGGGCGGGTATCACCGCCCGTTTCACACACGGTTCTCCCGTTGGGTGGAGACAAGTTCCCTCAGTCGCCGAAAACCTTCCGACCTCCTTGTAAGAGTCTTCTTGAGATCTCGCTGTCAATCGTTGCCATCCTCCCACTTTATCCATCTCCCCGGGTCATAGAACACTGGTCGTTTCTGCTAAATGCTAATGCCGAGAAGATGAGGTTGTCCGTGAACGAGACTGCATCGTCGTGCACATGTTTTGGGTGTTTACCTTTTCGAATTGTTACTTCACGGAAACATTTGCCCAGAAGCAACGTCCCTTTCTCGTAGTGATTCCCTTCCCGTTCAATAATGAAGTGAACGAACCAATTATGTTACCGTCCAGATGCATGGCAACACGAACTGGTATATTTGGGTCGGTGATCAACATCTAATTGAAACTTTATGTTAAAATTTTCACTCGGCGGAAATAAACACATTTGATTTGATGGTAAAGAGAAAGCTCTTCAAAATAATTAAAAATTTATCTGAATTTAGGCGCGTGTATTTTAAAGAGTGTAGTTAATGTATTTAACTTAGTCCTACATTTGATAGATAAGACAAGGAGGCAGCATTAAAAAATTGAGAAACACAACTGCGCGAAAAATCTAAACTAAAAAGACCACAACGCTCTCTTCTTTTTATTGTAACATTTGAGATTTTATGTATGTGCATATAAAACATTTGGACAGCACAATAGCACATCAAAATATAAATAGAGGTCAAGTAAAAGGACACTCACAAGGACACTCATTATCACCTGTGCTTTACAATGTCTATGCGGAGGAAATAATAAAAGAGGCATGGGAAGAACTGGAGATAGGAATGGAAATCGGTGGAAAACTCATAGAAACAGTTAGGTTTGCAAATGATCAAGCTTTAGTTTGTCAGTTACCTAAGGGGTTCAAGCAATGCTAAGCGCTTTTGAAAGTTAGTGCAGATAGATATGGGATGAAAATAAATGAAAGCAAAAAAGGTTGTACGGGTTTTCAGAAAGGGAGAGGATAAGTTAAATAATAAAATAGGAGTTCATAACCTTGAGCAGGTGGAACTGTTTACCTATCTGGATATAGTAGTAGGGAAGTACGATGAAGAATTGTGTTTGTTGAGCACGCTCTCCGAATATTCATGTTTATTTTATCCTATTAAAGGGAATAATTTTATAAGTTGGATCGCTAAAATAAATATACTACCAAATACTCAAGGAATAAAGATAACACCCAAGCTGTTGTAAATAAAACCTTAATTTACTTATTTTAAATGCCAATGGAGAGCAATTGTCTGTTTTTAATACCAATACATCATCGAATCCGCATGCAATGAGGAAAAGTTAATGATGGTATGGAAGAGTTATTAACATTATCAATTTATGATTGAGTACAGTACAAGTATGTGGTTTACCCTCATTTATGTAATAAAAACTGAGCAAGGTAAGTATTAACCCATAAATTCTTTGAAAAATGCGAATTTCATGGCCCAGGTAATGGTGAACTCTAAACTTTCTTAAAAACATTGGGTTGATTACGGTGGTGATGATGGAAAATATTTTTTGGTTATTGGCAAATAGGCTTTCTTTTAATTTTTTGCTTAAGCAATCTACGCACCCGATAAAATTTCACGAGTGTAATCGTCGGAATTTGGCAAACTGAGTACACAATTCCATACATCACCATTTATTGTTACCTTTAATCATAAACTCGCCTTCCCTAGTTTTTCTTCGTCTCTCGACTTTACCTCCCCATACAGACTCTGAGCACGCACCAGGAAAGGCGGTTCTCACGGTTCCTATGCAGCGTCGCCTTTAGTTTTCAATCCTAATGAACGTACTGATAAATGAAAACATTTCATATCAATTCCATTACTAAATTATTAATCAATTCTCACAAACATTCATTAACTGGTTAGGAATGCTGTGATATTTTCATTTTATTCATACCTGTATTTCCCATCTATCATCGAGGTTTCTATTTCGACAGTGATCTAAATATTCTTAGTGACATTAATTTTTTAAAGAAATAATCCTGTATGGGGCTAACTAACATTTTCAGTTTACGTGGCTGTACATAAATTAATGTGCATGTTTGACTCTTAACATGGAATTCTTTTGCGTTAAGTGGGTTGTGGAACGAAAACACCGAACGGACCTCTGGTCGTTTTGACTTCACTTCCCAAATGCTTATTTTATATATATATTTTTTTCAATATCTCCTCTCTGTGATCCTTCTGTAGAGTCGAGATATTTTATTTTTCGCCCGGAACAATACTCCCAATGTCCCTGCACGAGGCAGGTGAGATTAAAATTAGGCCGCGGAAGTACTTCAAACATCAGGCATTCCTTCATCGTATTATTAAAAAAATCTCTGTGGAATTTTTTTAAAATAGGCAGCTGTACATCTTTTATCTGACCAAAATCCGACGTGAGAGGCTCTGCATGGAAAGGGGAATGTTTGTATATACATATATATGTATATACAATATATATATATATATACATATATATATGCATATATTTATATTTATTTTTACATATATATATATATGTATATATATATATATATATATATATATATATATATATACACACACACACACATACATACACACACACACACACACATGCACTCACGTATTTTTCCCTGGGCCGTTTCGCCCACGCAGCTCACGCCCATGTTGAAGAGTGGGGGAAAGAGGGAGTGGGAGAAATTTCGCCGGGGTGGGTCCCATCGCGGGAACAAAAGGGGCTTGAAGGATCGAGTGGGATCGGGCAGGTGAGGGAAGGGGGGGAGAGGGACGAAGGCACGAGCTGGAGTGAAAACAAAAGAATATCGTGGAGCGATAGTACAAGATGATTAGAAAAAACTTTAAGAGCACAGAGGGAGAGAGAGAAAGGGAGAAGTGGGACTTCGGCTATGGGCAAATTTGCACAAGTAGTTTTACGTGAATTTGCTCATTGACATCAATGTCATGTTTGCTTTGCTTTCTTCTTAAGGAAGAAGCCCTTGTTCACGGAACACTTGTAATCACTTTAATGGTAAAATACGTTAATCCGTCCCCACAAAATGAAACCATGACACAAAAATTTCTATCATCAGTTGAATTGATCCTGGTTGCGACAGCATCATTTGATTTTTCTATTATTATTCCATCAAATTTGCGGTAAAGCTTGGGAAATCGTCTACCGAAACTGTCGGTATGGTTAACCAGGCTTACGGGGAGTCAGCCATGTCCAGACACATGATCTTTCGGTGGCACAAGATGTTCGTGGAGGGCAGAGAAGAGGTCGACGACGAACCACGGCCTGGACGCCCATCAACGACACTCACCGACGAAAATGTGCGAAAAGTTCGCGATGTACTGAACTCTGATCGTCGTCTTTAGTGTTCGGATGATAGCAGAGCAGTGTAATGTGCCAAAAACAATAGTGCACGAGATTATTAGGGAGCAATTACAGATGCGAAAAATTTGTGCAAAGTTGGTGCCGAAAGTGCTCAGTGATGATCAAAGACTCAATCGTTTGGAAATCGCGACACAACTTGCGGATCACTGCAAAAATGATCCACATTTTTTAGAGAACGTTGTTTCGGGTGACGAGACGTGGATCTTTGAGTACGATCCGGAGTCGAAGAGACAAAGTGCGGAGTGGCACACCCCATCATCACCCCGTCAAAAGAAAGCTCGCATGAGCAAATCTCGGATCAAGGCGATGCTCATTGTCTTTTTTGACAAAAGGAGAGTCGTTCACTACGAATTTGTACCTGAACGACAAACTGTAAATGCTGCATTTTACGTCCAAGTGCTCGACAGGCTTCGAAAACGAGTCGCCCGCGTCCGGCCGGCGATCAAAAACATCTGGCGGCTGCATCACGACAATGCGTCGTCTCACACCGCGCTTGTCGTGTCGGACTTCTTGGCCAAGCACGGCGTGGCAACGCTGCCGCACCCGCCCTACAGCCCGGACTTTGCACCACCGGACTTCTTTCTGTTCCCGAAGATAAAGAGGAGTTTGAAAGGAACGCGATACGGGACTTTGGACGCCGTCAAAGAGGCCGTGACTACGTGTCTTCGAGAGGTTCCCGATGATGCCTTCGCGGGAGCGTTCCAGGAATGGGAACGCCGCTGGAACAAGTGTATCGACTCACAAGGGTCCTATTTTGAGGAATATTAGCTTAAGATATGTAAAAGTGTAATAATTTTTTTTCCTGCGCTCAGTACACTTATTTTCCGGACGAACCCTGTATTCCTAAATGGTTGGAGCTATAGTATACCAAAGTTATACATATATATATATATATATATATATATATATATATATATATATATATATATATATATATATAATAATGGCCACCCTGAGCTCCACCCAAGCTATGTGATTTTTCTGGTACTAGATCTTCCTGGGAAAGGCACTGGGCCCCCTACCCTGATGTGTAACTTTCACCGTTGGGCTTCGTTCTAGGTGAACTACCTACTTCCATCCATCTATCTACCTACTCCATGCCTGCCAAACCGACCTTGTGGTTGATTACTGCTATTCATTATTAGATTTTATTGTTATTGTTTATTTATATTTATTATTAATATATACATATTTATATGTATGTGTATTTATTTGTTTATTTATAATACTCCATTTTGTTTGGAATTTTGCCATGGAACCTTATCAAATAGAGCTACAAGATTTTGAATGCGCAAATTGTCTAAAAGTTCTATGACTATATCGTAGATACCGAATGATTTTCTTTAACTATTGCGTAGTTCACATTATACTGATAAATAATTCTAAATTTGAAATTAGTTTTATACTTTTTGATAAAAGACGTAGAGACGTGTTTAAATTGATTCTAGAATGTTTTACCTGATACAAGTTAAGAAATAAAGAATTTCCAATTAGTTTCGAAAAACCCTGCATAATCAATATTATTTGCGAATTGCTATAACGCTTTATATGATTTGAGGTGAATTTTCGTTGTTTTATATTCATTGACCATTTGGAGAGCGATTGTGGACTTGTGTAATTTTCCGAAGCTAGACATTGTGTTAGCATATTTTCATAGTTGCATCGGAAAGAAGAAGCTAATTGTTTTTACATCTATTTCTTCATTCAAATCTTCATTCTGTCTTCCTGGATTATTTTATATTTTACATGGAATGAGAGGAATATAGAATACAATCAGGACGTATTTGCCTGTTCCGTAGATTTCGAAAAAGCGTTTGATAGAGTGAACTGGGAAAAACAAATGAGTATATTGCAGAAAATAGGAATAGATTGGAGGGAAAGGAGGCTTATCCGCAACCTGTACGTGTCTCAGACTGCTCAGGTGCGGGTGGGAAACCGGGAGTCCGGATGGGCAGTGTTAAGAAGAGGTGTAAGGCAGGGTTGCCCATTATCACCGGTGCTCTTCAACCTGTATGTAGAGGAAATGATTAAATAGGCATGGGAAGAACTGAAGGTAGGAATGAAAGTCGGTGGGGGAATTCGTAAAATCAGTTAGGTTTGCAAATGACGAAGCTTTAGATTGTCAGTCAGCCAAGGAGTTGCAAGCATTGCTGAATGAATTGGAAATGCAGTGCGACGGGTATGGGATGAAAATCAATATTAATACAAAAAAGGTAATGCGATTTTCTAGAAAGAAAAAGGCTAAGCTAAACATTAAAATAGGAGGAAAAAAACTAGAGCTGATAGAATAGCTTACGTATCTCGGAAGTGTTTTGGACCAACACGGTCAGAGTAGTAGAGATGTAAGCAGAAGAATGTGCTAGGCAAAGAGGCTTTCTTAAGGAGGGAGTTGATGACTGGGACGTTGAGGAACGGTTTTATAAAAAGACTCGTCAAAACTTTGATATAGAGCGTAGCTATGTACGCTGCGGAAACGTGGTCATTGAAGCATGAGGATAGACGTAGATTGGAGGTTTTGAAATGTGGGTATGGAGAAAAATGGAGAAGGTGAAATGGACGGAGAAGAAAACAAATGAGGAGGTACTAGATATGGTGGGCGAAAAGAGGGGTCTGTTGGGAGAAATCCTATTTAGGCAGGAAAAATGGATGAAGGGCGTATTGATCGGTAGTGGGATGTTCAATACTATAATAGAGCCGAGAATGTTAGGCAAACGAGGAAAGAGCAGGAACAGGATAGGGATTTTGGACGGGATGAAGGGAGGAAGGTAATACACAGAGGGACTTGATGTAAAGTAAATTACTGGATTGTGTTTTGCTAGGAGTCACAAAACATTTATTTGGTAGTTGTGTCCATCGAAAATCTACCTTAACCAGTCGATTACTTAATATGAATGACGAGTAATTGTTTCCCATGAATATAATATATATTCGGGTAATTTGATTTCCTTGTTTTGGTTGCTATATATATTAGTGATAATAATACATAACGGACTAGAAAAATTATCTTTTAGAAGTTACCATGAGCCATGTATGCTTAAATGTAAATGCCTAGGAGAGGATCAAATTAATTAGAATGGCGGCCGAAGGGGCCTATTTTTATTTTGAAGTAAATTAGAAAAGAGGTTTGAAGGGGTGGGAAAGAAACATTTCCGACAATTTATTTTTATCTGCGGTGACATTTTAACCTATAAATTCACGTTACGTCCAGGTTCTCCTGACATTTGTATGTTTAAAGACTATTATTATGGAGTATTCTGACGGTTTAGGTAGATTTTGGATCAACACTGCATAAGCAATTGTACAACAGTTACTTTATTTCCTTTAGTAACCAAAATGCCCAACCTGAAATTGAAGATAACAGTGAGTCCTTCTTCAAGTCTGCCAACTTCCTTCCTCCGTTCATTCAGTCGAACATCCCTAACCTATTCCTTCCTCAATATCCTAACGTTTTCCCCTATGCCACAGTCTTCAACATCCCATTCCCAGTCATAACGCTCTGAGTCTATCTTCCCTATCTCCTTTGGATTGCTCCCAACAATCCCCCGCTCCTCTCCTACCAAACCTAGCACTTTCTCGTTTGTTTTTCTATCTCCTTCCACCTTCTCCATCCTTCTCCATACCCACATTTCAAAAACCTCCAATCTACGTCTATCATCTCCCTTCTTTGGCCACGTACAAAACCACACAGGCAGTTTATAACTTACTTATTCAAGTAATCCGTATTCTCGGCATAAAATAGGTAATTTTATCTGAAATCTGATTATCAGACGTACTTCCGCAAGTAATTATGTCGAATCTTAGCCGATTGAGCAGAAAGGAATGAGAGAGCTAAAAGTGAGCTGACTCATTGAGCCATTTTGATCAAATATTCGCCAATTTTAACTGTTTGACGAAAAAATTTGGCTATACGCGTCAATAAAATATTCTAATATCAGCAACATTTAATTTTTTGCGTTCATTTAAGCCGGAATATTCGTAATTTTTTCATGTGAAACTGTGAAATAGACTTTTCAAATTGTGTAACATTGTGGAAATAAACTATTTGAACTATCAATCCAAGCCGGACATCATGTTATTTTTATCCATAAATGTGAAAGCGGCAGGGCCAATATTCTTTACATTGAATGTATTTTACTATTTTCATTAAATTATGCCTTGAAAGAAGAGCTTGGATATTAATGTACATATTAAGAAGAAAAATATTGGAAAATTATTCTTAGAATTTTTTTTTCGAGAATTAGGTGCAGCTATACGACACTCAATGCTGCCCATTGAAATTTGTGGGAACTTTTCCTATGAAATTCTGATTTTGATTCTTCCCCCTCCCCCCCCACATTCTAATTCTTGGAAAATTATTTCGAATCCGGAAAAACTCGGCGCGGGGCACCCATTCATGAATAAAATATGATATTGTCGTCATAATCTCTTCCAATTCAAGATGCATCAGTGAGGCTTTTCATCCACACCTATACGCAAAGAGTGCCTATGAATTAATTATTATTTTGGTCGCGCTCTTGGTTATTCAGATTCGAGGCGGGTGTGTAAAGGTGGACGTGGGGGGTTAGGAGGGGAGGGTTTCGAGGGCGAGGGTGGTTGCGGGTGGCTCGGGTTGGGCCGGGCGGGTTGAGTGGGAGGGCAGCATCGCACTGGGGAGGGGGGGGGCGCGATGAGGGCGTGTGGTGTGTGCGGGGCGGAGGGGGGATGTCGGTGGTTGAGTGGGCGTGTCGGATTGGCGAGGAGGAGGGTGGACGGGACGGAGGGGGTGGGGTCGGGAAAGGAGGCGTTCCTTTCAAAAAGTCGATTGTTCGTCGAGGAAAGGCGTGGTGCGGTGGGTATGGCAGACCGTGGTGTCTTTATCAGGTCGCGTAGGGCATTTTTTTCTCCCTCTTCCGCCCCCGTCCCCTCCCCCCCCCGCCCTCATACTCGGCCGAGGGGAGGGGGTGGAGTTGCCAGTGGGTGACAATGGGGTTGTGCATGATCTTGGTTTGCCGTTTTGGCGGGGGTGGTGGTGTCGGAGGCGGCGGGGGACGTTGGGAGGAGTATGAAATGGGAACGGGGTGGTAAGGGCTTTTACTCACCCCTTCCCCGGACAATGCCGCCCTTTGGGAGCCGGAGAGGATGGAGTTGGGGGGTGAAGGGGGGTAGGAAGGGGTTTTGAGGGCGAATAAGGTCCTCTCTCTCTCACTCGGCGAGTGGGTGGGACGGCGGGGCGAGGGGGGGGAGTCGACGCGAGGGAATCGGATGAAAGAATGGGGAAGGGAGAAAAAAATTGTCAAGCGAGGGATTTTATTAATGGTTTTAAATGCCCGGACGAGGAGGCGAACGAGTGTTGGATTCCTTTTTTTTCCTCTTCTTCCGTCCCTCTCCATTCTGTTTCTTTCTCTCTCTCTATATTCCTCTCACAGGGACAGGGTTTTGGAAGGTGTTTGACATTGTGAGAGTGCGACCGGACCCGCCCACGTCGTTCATCCATTCGTCGGGCCATTCTCTCTATTTCTCTCCCTCTCTCTCGACCTCTCATTCGAAGGATTGGCGGCCCACTTGTTAATATTCCCAATCACTTTTTTCATTTCGGGACGGCTGTACAACGGGGTAAAAAAATGCCGATCCGTTCGTTGTATTTCATCCGGTCCGGGAGTCGAGAGAGCTGACGACGTACTCTCTGATTTCCAGCGTTTCCAGCCCACAAAAATTTCTCCCGAGTGCTCTTGGGTCTTTCGTCCTCGAATAATTTAGTTGTCGCAAGCCCCTCAATTAGCATTTAGAATCAATTCACCGGAATACGAAGTGTCCGCTGTGGGAAACATTAAGACTTCCCTTCAAGTGTTTGAGGAAATAGGTTTTTTAATAATGAACCAAAGGCTGTTGTAGAGTGAAGTTGGCAATTCAAACGGAATGACACATCGTCCGCTTTAATTATCGCCCTATATTTTATTTCATTTCCCTTGTAACTCAAATTTACTGAGATAAGACTTCTCACATTGTACCAATCAATGTATGTATACCGTGGAACATGAAGTGTGGTCGTTGAAAGGCTTAAATAATTTGTTTTTCTATATTTGTTTTAACTATTCGGGCGTTAAAACCGTCTATTTCATGGAATACAAACATCAGTAGGATGTAAGTGTCGGTCTGAAAGAAGCTAGGTTTCATGAGGCGGGTTTTCGGAAAATTTATTTTATAGGACAACCGAGTGATTCGAGTTAGGCCACTCGGGTTGGATTCCTGGCTAGTCGGATCCATGGAAGAAGATGCTAATTCATGAATTCGAAAGGTTTCAGAGGAGTCTTCCAGATTTGTTTAAAATTGCTATGAAAAGTGAATAAGCGTGACGGGTATGTTTCAGGAATCAGGTTGGGAGCCCCTTGATTCACGAAGGGAGAAGGCATGGCATTGAACTTTAAAGAGATATGGGACACCATTTTTGCTATCAAATTTTATCAGGATATCCGGCCACTTAGATAAAATAAGGGAGATAGATAGGCACTGCCATCGACGGATTCAGTTACGTATTTGTTCTCCTCCTGCTAGTGACTCAATCATCACCAAATCGAATCCAGGTGCCCAAATATAATGACTCCAAGACAAACATTTGGTTATTTAGTCAATTATTCCATATTGGATACTGGTATGCATTTTTTAATCTGTGCGGGTGTTTTTGTATATGAGCTAATATATATTAAAAGATATAAACTGACGCGTAAAAATTGGTGGTTATGCATGTGGGTCCGGTGTCCTATCACCTCCCGCCACATACCTTTTCGGTGACTTGCTGGTTTTTGTTATACGTACTTGGATTATGACCTAATTAATTAATACAGCTTAGGATGCAGTAA